>NC_090651.1:3605634-3905634 GCF_040937935.1 Hyperolius riggenbachi
GTAGCAGAAATGACCCCAATATGCACAATCGGTAGCAGATATGACCCCAATATGCACAATCGGTAGCAGATATGACCCCAATATGCACAATCGGTAGCAGATATGACCCCAATATGCACAATCGGTGGCAGATATGGTCCCAATATGCACAATCGGTAGCAGATATGGCCCCAATATGCACAATCGGTAGCAGATATGGCCCCAATATGCACAATCGGTAGCAGATATGACCCCAATATGCACAATCGGTAGCAGATATGACCCCAATATGCACAATCGGTAGCAGAAATGACCCCAATATGCACAATCGGTAGCAGAAATGACCCCAATATGCACAATCGGTAGCAGAAATGACCCCAATATGCACAATCGGTAGCAGAAATGACCCCAATATGCACAATCCGTAGCAGATATGACCCCAATATGCACAATCCGTAGCAGATATGACCCCAATATGCACAATCCGTAGCAGATATGACCCCAATATGCACAATCAGCATCACCTGAAAAAGAAAAGAAAAACCCATTTACTCACCTACAGCCAGAAGACCTTCTTTCCCGACCTCCTGTCCCGAGTCCCGACCTCATTGTGGCGCGCAGCGCCCGCGCGCCCACGATCCTCTTCCTTCCCGACGTCACGACGAGACTTCCTGCCTGCATGCAGAGAGCAGGGCTACGGGAAAATGGCCGCCCGAAGCCATGCACTGCAGACTCGA
Source organism: Hyperolius riggenbachi (assembly GCF_040937935.1). Taxonomy (NCBI): domain Eukaryota; kingdom Metazoa; phylum Chordata; class Amphibia; order Anura; family Hyperoliidae; genus Hyperolius; species Hyperolius riggenbachi. The sequence goes on from NC_090651.1 coordinate 3,606,351, forward strand.
AGTCTGCAGAACAGGGCTCCGGGCGGCCATCTTACCGTAGCCCTGCCTGCTGCTCCGTGCTGCCGCTGTGTGAACTGACTTGGCGTCTTTTAGACGCCTGAAGTCAGTTCACTCCAGGGGGTGCTTTGGGGGTGCTTGGACAATTCTAGGGGGTGCTCGAGCACCCCCAAGCACCCCCCTGGCGCCGCCCCTGTGTCTGATAAAGACGTAAAACGCCCAGATCAATAAGGAGTCTGTGACCTTTTTTTCGTCTCCCAAAAGATTATCCCGCTTCGAAGGTTTCTCTTTCCTCCAAATTCACATCACCTTCCAAAACCAGAATAGTCAGGTTGCATTCAATGTCCTGCTTGGAAATAAAATCCGTCCATTTTTTGTTTTTTATTTTCGCAGTCTGAGGAAGGGATTGAATCTTGAAAGCCGGTTCTGTAATAATTCCTGTTTGTGTAACTAAAAATCTGATCACGTACGCTACTACCCCCCTCCTCCATGCTGGAAGCAAAGCCAGAAGCTCCAACAATCAGATCTGAAGAGATGGTATCCCCCCAGCCCCCCCATCCACCCCCCCCCCCTCACCCCCCCCCCCCCCCCCCCAATCCTCCCTTCCTCCATGCTGGAAGCAAAGCCAGAAGCTCCAACAATCAGATCTGAAGAGATGGTATCCCCCCAGCCCCCCCATCCCCCCCCCCCTCACCCCCCCCCCCCCAATCCTCCCTTCCTCCATGCTGGAAGCAAAGCCAGAAGCTCCAACAATCAGATCTGAAGAGATGGTATCCCCCCAGCCCCCCCTTCCTCCCCATCCACCCCCCCTCCAGCCCCCCCTACCCCCCCAATCCTCCCCTCCTCCATGCTGGAAGCAAAGCCAGAGCATCTCTCAGAGGCTCCAACAATCAGATATGAAGACAATGGTATCTCCCTAGGCAGCCCCCCCTTCCTCCCCATCCACCCCCTGTACCCCCCCCCCCTCCAACCTACCCCCAGCCCCCCCTCCTCCCTATCCCCCCAGCCCAGGAGCACGTGCCAATCGCAGGTATTACACAATAGATGTGAGAGAAGAAAAAACACATTTCTCACAAATAAAAGCAATTCTGCTGGAGAGAACAGCTTCACAGGGGTCTCTGTTATCGCGTCGGAGTTTGGCTCTAAGCTGGGCTCCAGAGGCTAAAGAATAATTGTATTTTTTATGTAATTTGAGTGATTCCCACCTGTCAGTGGTTACAGAGTGTGCCCTTGTTACACTTCACAGCATCCCTGCAGATAAACACAAACGCTTGGATAATAACAGCGCACTGCAGAGATAAAGTTCATGTTCCCTCGCCAATATTTCCCAGAAGCCTTCTCAGAACTTCCAGTCAGATTCTCGTACAAAGGTTGCTGATTGTCCAAAGGGAGGCCGGGGGGACTGCAGTGTTACTTATTCCAGGAACAGACCTGTGATTGCAGCAAGCAGATTCTCCCACTTAGCACTCAATGCACTGATTTTATTTTATTACTGGAATCAATACGAGTGTGCACATTCAGGGCTGAGGCAGAGCCGTTGTTCTTTTACCAGCAAGAGAGGAAACTAAGGAAGAACTCCGGCTAAATGCATTAATATAATACAGTGTATGCAAGGTGTCTTATGTATCAGAAGGCTTATCATGCTGTCCAGCCAGTCCTGGGATTCATATGGCCGCAGACGGCCCAGCCACACAGTACAGCCACCAGCATGACCTGCCTTTTATAACATCAAAGCTTACCATTCATAAAGACAATCAACGCTTCTGTCCTTCCCATTCCTCCAGTTTCAGAGCCCCTTGGAATAAGTCGGTGAATCTCGCTGTATCGTATTGCGAATCACTGCAGACTCTTTCCTAATCCCTGCAAGTCCTTCTCTCCACCACCCGGCTGTCATCTGCGGCAAAGACGCCGTCGGTGACTGGATATGACAGAATAGTAATTCCCAATTCTCAGAAAATCAAATTCGTCTGCAAAAGAAATCAATTACTCTATAATTGGGAATATTACAGGATCTGGCTGCGAGAAAGACCCATAAAATTACCTTAAGTGACTCTTTGTGTAATGATGTTAAATTCAGCGGCGTTATACCGCAGCCATTCTAATGGATTACAAATGAATCAATTAAAGGATGAGGGCTGAAGATCCCGGCCAAGGTGGAGGGAGAGAGAGGCAGAGGAGAGTCTGGGCTCAGCAGAGATCAGGCAGGAGTCAGGCAGGCAGAAGTCAGGCAGGAGTCAGGCAGGCAGAGGTCAGGCAGGAGTCAGGCAGGCAGAGGTTAGGCAGGAGTCAGGCAGGCAGAGGTCAGGCAGGAGTCAGACAGGAATATGTGAGCAGGGTCAGCAGAGATCAGGCAGGAGTCAGGCAGGCAGAGGTCAGGCAGGAGTCAGACAGGAATATGTGAGCAGGGTCAGCAGAGATCAGGCAGGAGTCAGGCAGGCAGAGGTCAGGCAGGAGTCAGGCAGGAATATGTGAGCAGGGTCAGCAGAGATCAGGCAGAGGTCAGGCAGGAATATATGAGCAGGGTCAGCAGAGATCAGGCAGGAGTCAGGCAGGCAGAGGTCAGGCAGGAATATATGAGCAGGGTCAGCAGAGATCAGGCAGGAGTCAGGCAGGCAGAGGTCAGGCAGGAGTCAGGCAGGCAGAGGTCAGGCAGGAGTCAGGCAGGCAGAGGTTAGGCAGGAGTCAGGCAGGCAGAGGTCAGGCAGGAGTCAGACAGGAATATGTGAGCAGGGTCAGCAGAGATCAGGCAGGAGTCAGGCAGGCAGAGGTCAGGCAGGAGTCAGGCAGGAATATGTGAGCAGGGTCAGCAGAGATCAGGCAGAGGTCAGGCAGGAATATATGAGCAGGGTCAGCAGAGATCAGGCAGGAGTCAGGCAGGCAGAGGTCAGGCAGGAGTCAGGCAGGCAGAGGTCAGGCAGGCAGAGGTCAGGCAGGAGTCAGACAGGAATATGTGAGCAGGGTCAGCAGAGATCAGGCAGGAGTCAGGCAGGCAGAGGGCAGGCAGGAGTCAGGCAGGAATATGTGAGCAGGGTCAGCAGAGATCAGGCAGAGGTCAGGCAGGAATATATGAGCAGGGTCAGCAGAGATCAGGCAGGAGTCAGGCAGGCAGAGATCAGGCAGGAGTCAGACAGGCAGAGGTCAGGCAGGAGTCAGACAGGAATATGTGGGCAGGGTCAGCAGAGATCAGGCAGGCAGAGGTAAGGCAGGAGTCGGACAGGAATATGTGAGCAGGGTCAGCAGAGATCAGGCAGGCAGGCAGAGGTCAAGCAGGAGTCAGGCAGGCAGAGGTCAGGCAGGAATATGTGAGCAGGGTCAGCAGAGATCAGGCAGGAGTCAGGCAGGCAGGCAGAGGTCAGGCAGGAGTCAGACAGGCAGAGGTCAGGCAGGCAGAGGTCAGGCAGGCAGAGGTCAGACAGGAGTCAGACAGGAATATGTGAGCAGGGTCAGCAGAGATAAGGCAGGCAGGCAGAGGTCAGGCAGGAGTCAGACAGGAATATGTGAGCAGGGTCAGCAGAGATCAGGCAGGAGTCAGGCAGGCAAGCAGAGGTCAGGCAGGAGTCAGACAGGAATATGTGAACACTGAACAGAGACGGCTGCCTCATTACTGCACCGACTGACAAATTCTATCTGACAGCGAGAGGCCTCATAATGCCACGATTGAGCAGCCAATGCTCGGAACACGAGGGAGACACAACCTCTCTGTACACTCGTCCAGCCATCGTCAGGTTTATGTCGCTGTGACATTATGTGACATTTACCTACATCTCCTGCTTTGCTAGCTCAGTGAGTATAAAGCAAATAACCGGCCCACAGGAAGATGAAAAAATAATCCTCTGACTTCTGGAAACAATAAGTGGTAACAGTAAACTGTAAGTGTAACAGAGCAATGCTAAAATACATGAGAGACACATGAGAGGGGTGGGCTGTGATAGATGAGGGATAGGCTGTGATGGATGAAGGATAGGCTGTGATAGATGAGGGATAGGCTGTGATAGATGAGGGATAGGCTGTGATAGATGAGGGATAGGTTGTGATGGATGAGGGATAGGCTGTGATAGATGAGGGATAGGCTGTGATAGATGAGGGATAGGCTGTGATGGATGAGGGATAGGCTGTGATAGATGAGGGATAGGTTGTGATGGATGAGGGATAGGCTGTGATAGATGAGGGATAGGCTGTGATAGATGAGGGATAGGCTGTGATGGATGAGGGATAGGCTGTGATAGATGAAGGATAGGCTGTGGTAGATGAGGGATAGGCTTTGATAGATGAGTGATAGCCTGTGATAGATGAAGGATAGGCTGTGATGGATGAGGGATAGGCTGTGATAGATGAAGGATAGGCTGTGGTAGATGAGGGATAGGCTTTGATAGATGAGTGATAGCCTGTGATAGATGAAGGATAGGCTGTGATAGATGAAGGATAGGCTGTGATGGATGAGGGATAGGCTGTGGTAGATGAGGGATAGGCTGTGATGGATGAGGGATAGGCTGTGATGGATGAGGGATAGGCTGTGATAGATGAGGGATAGGCTGTGATGGATGAGGGATAGGCTGTGATAGATGAGGGATAGGCTGTGATAGATGAGGGATAGGCTGTGATAGATGAGGGATAGGCTGTGATGGATGAGGGATAGGCTGTGATAGATGAGGGATAGGCTGTGATAGATGAGGGATAGGCTGTGATGGATGAGGGATAGGCTGTGATAGATGAAGGATAGGCTGTGGTAGATGAGGGATAGGCTTTGATAGATGAGTGATAGCCTGTGATAGATGAAGGATAGGCTGTGATGGATGAGGGATAGGCTGTGATAGATGAGGGATAGGCTGTGATAGATGAGGGATAGGCTGTGATGGATGAGGGATAGGCTGTGATAGATGAGGGATAGGCTGTGATAGATGAGGGATAGGCTGTGATGGATGAGGGATAGGCTGTGATAGATGAAGGATAGGCTGTGGTAGATGAGGGATAGGCTTTGATAGATGAGTGATAGCCTGTGATAGATGAAGGATAGGCTGTGATGGATGAGGGATAGGCTGTGATAGATGAGGGATAGGCTGTGATAGATGAGGGATAGGCTGTGATGGATGAGGGATAGGCTGTGATAGATGAAGGATAGGCTGTGGTAGATGAGGGATAGGCTTTGATAGATGAGTGATAGCCTGTGATAGATGAAGGATAGGCTGTGATAGATGAAGGATAGGCTGTGATGGATGAGGGATAGGCTGTGGTAGATGAGGGATAGGCTGTGGTAGATGAAGGATAGGCTGTGATAGATGAAGGATAGGCTGTGATAGATGAGGGATAGGCTGTGATAGATGAAGGATAGGCTGTGATAGATGAGGGATAGGCTGTGATAGATGAGGGATAGGCTGTGATGGATGAAGGATAGGCTGTGATAGATGAGGGATAGGCTGTGATGGATGAAGGATAGGCTGTGATAGATGAGGGATAGGCTGGGATAGATGAGGGATAGGCTGTGACAGATGAAGGATAGGCTGGGATAGATGAGGGATAGGCTGTGGTAGATGAGGGATAGGCTGTGATAGATGAGGGATAGGCTCTGGTAAATGAGGAGTGATTATGGTCGATCCTCTGGTTATTTCTAGCATTGCAGAGGCCGCTGTACCCCCAGAACTGTCAGCAGGCTCCTCATTGGCTGCCTCAGCCCCGATCCCGAGCATATAATCATGGCTGCAACTCCGCACATTGCTACAAGCAGCGCTTCCTGTTGTGGAGTTCATTGGCTGCATTTTGCGGAGCTTGACTTTATTTCTCTGAATTTCATGATGGTTTTTATACATTAATTAATTACCTTAATTATTTCTGTATTATTTATTGTGTGGCTGCAAATCTTTAGAAATGAGGGCTTTACAATTAAAAATCTGAGAGGTGAGATGAAGGCTTTGGGCTCGATTCACCAAGCGGTGCTAACCCAGTTATCACGCCTAAAGGACTTTAGGCGTGATGACCTCTTCACCACTGAGTTAGCACCGTTTTTGGCTGCACTTCGCGCGAAGTTATCGCGCGCAAAGTTTTGCGCGCGCACCCGCACAGGCGCGCGCGCAAAGTCCCATAGGGTTTAATGGGCGCATCGCGCGAAGTGAGGGGCGCTTCGCGCGCACGCACGCGGGAGCGCGCGCAAAACTTTACGCGCGGAAACTTCGCGCGAAGCCCTTCTTATCATGCCTAAAGTGACTTTAGGCGTGAAGAGGGCCTTTTCACCACGGTGCTAACACTTTGCACCGCTTGGTAAATCGAGCCCCTTATATTCATCTGTGAACGGTGTGCGTTATAAGAAGACATTAATCACACAATACCATAATCGCTGCCACGGAAACCGCCATCGCACCGCCACTTGCCAAACAGCAAACAACCCACGAAGAGCGAATCATTATCGGTGAAACCGACTTCCATGGAAGATAATGAGATAATGATATATTTACTTTTCACTGCTCCCATAATTGCTGAGATTTTATATCCCAGTAACAAAACTGACCCCATCAGCTAATGAAATTCATTTTATCTCTCTATATTTGTGCTACAATATCAAACGATTAAAACGAAAACAGCACGATAAAGATAGACAAATACAGAGACTAAGAGGGAGAGACGGAGGGGGAAGTGGGAAGAGTGTGTGTGTGTGTGTGGGGGGGGGGGGGATAGACAGACAGACAGATAGACAGACAGATGGATGGACGGACTGTAGCTGCCCGCCCAAGCCAATCAAACATCTGAACAGCATAATTCATAGTCACTGCTAATAAGAGAGGTTTATAGCAATTTAGTGCTAGTATGCAGTACAGAACAATATATATATATATATATATACCTATATAGGTCTGTTGTATGATAAGCAGAAAAGTTAGCCTGCTGTTAAAGTTCATTTGTGTGTAGAGTAACAGCCTGCAGCATCAGCTACAATATAGCTAGCTAAGCACAGGACATTACAGGGTTAATCTGAGTACTCCAGTCACCTGACACTCTAGTCCAATCAGAACCCAGCCTCACTCTGAGATCTTCTAGAATCTTCTATCCAGACATGCCAGCAGCCATCTTACAGACAGAATCTTCAGAGCTTATGAGAGAGACAGAGCAGAGAAACTGCCCTTAAGATCCTATGAGGCCAAAATAGGTGAGCTATCTTGGTTTATGTATACTGATTCATGCTGCTAATGACAATGTTAGTGGTTATATGTTAGAGTCTATACTGAATACTGTTTTGTATGTTTGCCCCTAGTTCTACCGCTTTCTATGCTTGAAATCGCTTTCTACCACTTGAAACTGCTAAGATCACATTCTACCATGTTCAGCCACCAATAATACTAAAACTGTGATCATCTTTATTCCTGATTCCCTATCCTGATGATGTTACCAATAAAGAAAGTTATTTTTGTACCAGCGGTATGTTCTTAAAGTCTTTCAAGGATCCGAGGACAGTTACACGGACGGACAGACTTACAAAGATAGACTGTTGCCAGCTTTAGAGTGTCAGTTTATCCAGAATAAGTATTTTTTGTATGTCATGAGAGGGCCACTAACAGGGGCGTTGCTAGATCCAAAGATCAGTGGCACATGCCCCAAATGTCCCCCAGGCAGCTGTGGTGCTTCAATGGCGGGCATGCTGGGAGCTGTAGTGCATCAATCGGGGGTATGCTGGGTGCTGTGGTGCCTCTATGTAGGCATACTAGGTGCTGTGGTGCCATGCTGGGCACACTGATACCTTTATGGGGGCATGCTGGGAGTTGTGGTGCCTCAATAGGAGGCCCTTAGGAGCAATGGGGGGGGGGTCCACTAGAAGGTCAGGGAATGCTGTGGGGGGACTGCCAGACAACCTGGAGGTAGGCGGCCCGCCCAGCATAAAGCCAGACCAGCCAGCACAGGATCCCGGTAACTCTGCCTAGTTATGTTTAAATGACACGGCCTATTTATGTGATATGTTGGAGAGGTGGCTTCATCCAACATTTTGTTGGGCAGGCCTACTTAGACCGCTGTTGAGTTCATGTAAATTTGGCTCCACCCATGACCACACCCACAATCTGGTGCACGGCCACACCTATTTTCTGGCTGGAGTTCCCAAAAGTGCCCCAAATCTCATAGGATCCTAGCAACACCCCTGGCCACTAATGAGATCCCTTAATATCTGCGGTGGCCATTTTTCCTTTGGGGTCTTTGTTTTGAATGAAGGAGTATGGAAGAGACAACTGTACAGACGGACAGAAGGGCCGATGGGTGGATGGATGGGTAATGGGTGGATGGATGAACAGACAGACAGATTGCTGGACAAAGTATGGATGGAAGATGGTTGGAAGAAGGACAGTGGATGCTCGGAAAGAGCATAGATAGATAGATAGACGGTTGGTTGGTTGGTTGGTTGGTTGGTTGGATGGACAGACAGATGGTTGGACGGACAGAGGGATAGATTAGATAGATAGATAGATAGATAGGTAGGTAGGTAGATAGATAGATAGGTAGGTAGGTAGGTAGGTAGGTAGGTAGATAGATAGATAGATAGATAGATAGACGGTTGGTTGGTTGGTTGGTTAGATCGACAGACAGATGGTTGGATGGACAGAGGGATAGATTGGATGGATAGATAGAGAGAGAGAGAGAGAGAGATAGATAGATAGATAGATAGATAGATAGATAGATAGATAGATAGATAGATAGATAGATAGATAGATAGTTGGATGGACAGACAAATGGACGGTTGGTTGGTTGGTTGGTTGGTTGGTTGGATCGACAGACAGATGGTTGGACGGAAAGAGGGATAGATTAGATAGATAGATAGATGGATGGATGGACAGACAAATGGACGGTTGGTTGGACAGATAGATCTTTAGATAGATAGATAGATAGATAGATAGATAGATAGATAGATAGATAGATAGATAGATAGATAGATAGATAGTTGGATGGACAGACAAATGGACGGTTGGTTGGTTGGTTGGTTGGTTGGATGGACAGACAGCTGGTTGGACGGACAGAGGGATAGATTGGATGAATAGATGGACAGAGTTGCGGTAAAATGGATTTCTGCTGAATTCCAATTTTCGTTTTTTGTTTTTCCGTATTCCAATTACCGATCAGAAATTTCCCTCCAGCAGAATCTGAATGAGCTAATAGTATAAGTCCAGCCTTGATGGCACCATAACAATGTGCTTGTATTGCTTCCTGTCTACTCAGTCCTCTGCTTCAATTCAACAGGCAAATACCACAGCTGAGAAAACGAGACGGATGATCTGTGCGGTTGCTGTAGGAAGCTCTGATGAGGCTGGTAGATCCTGCCAAGTCCAATATCATGTGTGAGCAGTAAGTGGTAGGCCTGTGCCAGCCATCAGTGTCTCTAGAAGGTACATCACAGAAACGACGTCCAGGCTTCAGAGCTCATCCTTCTGAGAGTTAGCGGATTAAGATTCATGAGATGGTTCTCTTGTTACAGATTCTCCACTCGTGGTGTTGCTGGAAGCCGTCAGATGTGAGGTGTTCTCTCCACACTTCCAGGAATGAGCTGATGAGCAGCATACTAATTACCCAGAGCCCTCTGCAAACCCAACAAGGTCTGTTGTGGAGCCGCCATGCTGCCGCTCTGAGGAGGCCAGAAGATCCAGAGACGTCAATGCCTGCTAACCTCTTCCAGGTCAATGGCTTGCCAAACAGCGAGAGCAGCACGGAAAGTGTGATTCCCAATCTATGATCATATAGCTGCCAAATGTCTCTTCAGGAAAGGAACAGGCCCTCTTCAGGAACCAAATCCCTCTTTCTCCCCCTTCTTCCTCATTTGTCCCCCTTTCAAGACTGATGTACTGAAAAATGTGTTTGACTGTAAACTTTATTCCCTGTAAACTGAAAGAGAGTCTGAAGGGAACATAAATCCTGCTTTTTACCTGCTATTTAGCTTCAGCAGTATGAGCAGAGGTGAAACACCTCATTCCTGCGGCAAAACGAGGGCCTTATACCCCCAGCATGTCCCTTCCTCGCAGGTCACATAGACGGTGGAATACAGACCCAGAAATATAGCGACTCCAGACCGCTTCGACTCTGTGCAGCCCATTTATCAGCCAATAATGTCAGTATAATAGCTGTATAAAGAGAGATTCTCCAGCAGTGGAATATTAGGGGAAGTTATGGAAATCAGCGGTCCATTCCCAGGTGTGCGGCCGCATAATATAAGCGTGTTGTACGCCAGGAGATCTATACTCCTCCGTACATGAGGGGAGGGAATGCCGGAATTTCTGGGCTTAGGTAATTGGACACAGGGGGGCAGAGAGACATGTCAGGAATATCTGAGCGCAGAGCCGTGTTATGATGAATGACTCCCGCTCCGCAAGACACCATCTATAGACACTCTGACATCAGAGGTCACATGCAGCGGCCTGTATAGGCGGTGACCGGCGGTCTATGTGGAGCAGGCCAAGGACAGCGTATGAAGGGCACCTCATTCCCCAATGCAGACTAACGACATGAAATCACTACGCTTCCCCATAACCACATCCTACAGAACAACCTCCCCAGTCACAGGACCACCGGAATATATAAATACATAAAACATTATTACTAAGCTCAATCCGTCCCATCACCCTGGGAAAATCAGACTGTAATTCTGTATGACAGGAATTTCCAAGCAGAGAAATAATCTGGACATGAAGGAGCTGATAAGGCAGAGACTATGGCGGGTTTTCTGAAGATCCGTCTTGTTATAGGCTGAAGTCCCGCAGGCATTACATACCATCCCTGTCACATTATCAGTCACCTTTCTCCCCACGTCGGGTCACACAGCTCCTCATCTGCCTCCTCCTCCTCATCAGACACAATGGTCCTCATGCAAGTTTTCTGCTAGATTATTTTTTAACCTCCTTTTAAAATAACTTTTCAGCACTTTACTACTAAAAAAAAAATACCAAAAAATGGAGATAAAGAACTCTCAGAATGATTTGTATTTTCTTGCTTGCTGGTGGTTTAACCTCCTTGACGGTTATCACGAGTCAGGGGTGGAAAAAAACGAGCCAGCAGCGGTAACCACGAGCGTGACTCGTGGTAGTAACCGGCAGGACTGTGCAGAGCATAGCATGCAGCAAGCGATTTCACTCACCTCCAGGGGGATCCAGATGCCGGCAGCCATTCTCCTTCCTGTCCTCCAAGTCTCTGCATCCCTCGGGTGAGATTGCCGTTTGTCGTCATGACAACAGACAGCAATCATACTATGGGGTTACAGCATCACCCGGAGGACAGAGGGAGAACTGCAGTGGTGGATCCCAGGGAGGTAAGTGCTGGGATGCTGCAGATCTCTCTGCGGTGTATTTTTTTTCCAGGTTTAAGGGTCTAAAAGCAGGCAAAAAAATTCCACCACTTTTAGACCCAAAAATCCAGAAATAATCAAACTGCCAGGGAGGCTTTATTGATAAAGTGAGAACATATCACCTAGGAGAAAGCTCAGGAGAAAAAGTTACTTGCACATGGGCCCATGACACAGGAAGTGGCAGGAAGTGGGCGGTCTCTGCATAGTATGCCTTAGGCCTCTCCCTCTGGTTGGTCCTCTGCTGCCCCCAGGAGGAGCATATTGGTGTGGGAGGGGCACAGGGGTTTCTGGGAAGCGATACATAGGGGAGGGGAATAGAGACAGTGCTGACCGGAGCTCAGAGTGGCTCAGATTGCCATGGATGTCCGGCTGGAAGGGAAATCAGGTAAAGAGGAAGCAGTTCATAATAAATATGCAATTTATAAAGAACCCAAAGTGAGAGGGATAAGGGAGCTGACATATTTATTTCCTTTTAAACAATGCACATTGCCTGGCTGTCCCGCTGATCCTCTGCCTCTAATAGATTTAGCCACAGCCCCTGAACAAGCATGCAGCAGATGAGGCGTTTCTGACTAAAGTGTGACTAGATTAGCTGCATGCTTGTTTCATGTGTGTGACTCATATAATTATTTCAGTGAACGGCTGACGGCTCCGGTAATCTGGCGACTTGGGCGCATCATCATTCCAGTCGCCGTAAGCGTCCTGCGCATGCGCGGTTCAGTCTTTGGGGGCTGGAGGAAGGCTAGTTACGTCCAGATTGAATTTTTTCGTCACTTTTTTGTCAGCAAACAGCGCGCGCACACATCTCTGGCATTAGGCAATCTCCGCCTGTGCTGCATATACTGTATATACAGTGGTGTGAAAAACTATTTGCCCCCTTCCTGATTTCTTATTCTTTTGCATGTCTGTCACACTTAAATGTTTCTGCTCATCAAAAACCGTTAACTATTAGTAAAAGATAACATAATTGAACACAAAACGCAGTTTTAAATGATGTTTTTTATTATTTAGTGAGAAAAAAAACTCAAAACCTACATGGCCCTGTGTGAAAAAGAAATTGCCCCCTGAACCTAATAACTGGTTGGGCCACCCTTAGCAGCAATAACTGCAATCAAGCGTTTGCGATAACTTGCAACGAGTCTTTTACAGCGCTCTGGAGGAATTTTGGCCCACTCATCTTTGCAGAATTGTTGTAATTCAGCTTTATTTGAGGGTTTTCTAGCATGAACTGTCTTTTTAAGGTCATGCCACAACATCTCAATAGGATTCAGGTCAGGGCTTTGACTAGGCCACTCCAAAGTCTTCATTTTGTTTTTCTTCAGCCATTCAGAGGTGGATTTGCTGGTGTGTTTTGGGTCATTGTCCTGCTGCAGCACCCAAGATCGCTTCAGCTTGAGTTGACGAACAGATGGCCGGACATTCTCCTTCAAGATTTTTTGGTAGACAGTAGAATTCATGGTTCCATCTATCACAGCAAGCCTTCCAGGTCCTGAAGCAGCAAAACAACCCCAGTCCATCACACTACCACCACCATATTTTACTGTTGGTATGATGTTCTTTTGCTGAAATGCTGTGTTACTTCTACGCCAGATGTAACGGGACACGCACCTTCCAAAAAGTTCAACTTTTGTCTCGTCGGTCCATAAGGTATTTTCCCAAAGGTCTTGGCAATCATTGAGATGTTTTTTTAGCAAAATTGAGATGAGCCTTAATGTTCTTTTTGCTTAAAAGTGGTTTGAGCCTTGGATATCTGACATGCAGGCCGTTTTTGCCCAGTCTCTTTCTTATGGTGGAGTCGTGAACACTGACCTTAATTGAGGCAAGTGAGGCCTGCAGTTCTTTAGATGTTGTCCTGGGGTCTTTTGTGGCCTCTCGGATGAGTTTTCTCTGCGCTCTTGGGGTAATTTTGGTCAGCGGGCCACTACTGGGAAGGTTCATCACTGTTCCATGTTTTTGCCATTTGTGGATAATGGCTCTCACTGTGGTTCGCTGGAGTCCCAAAGCTTTAGAAATGGCTTTATAACCTTTACCAGACTGATAGATCTCAGTTACAGTACTTTTGTTTTCATTTGTTCCTGAATTTCTTTGGATCTTGGCATGATGTCTAGCTTTTGAGATGCTTTTGGTTTACTTCTCTGTGTCAGATAGCTCCTATTTAAGTGATTTCTTGATTGAAACAGGTGTGGTGTGATGATCCGCTCAGCTGGCTGCACAGGCAGACAGCTGTTTGTCCATTCCTCTAGTCTGTGGGCTGCAGGTCTCTGGAACAGAGACCTGTCTTTCCATTGCAAGTTTCTGGTCTGTTCTCTTGCTGGGGAATTTGCATACATTCGTTATGCAAATCCCCTACCTGCCTTCTTTGATGACTGGCACTATAAGAGCTTTATGTTTCCCAGAATGCTTGGCTGGACATTTCCCTTCCATGCTCTGTTCCTGATGGACACTGCTGGAGTGTCAGCCATTGCTATCTAGTATAGTTAATCCCTGGGGGTTGCTTTAGGCTCCCCTTCTAGCCCAGTCAGGTTGTATTATCTGTATTGCCTGTTCTGTCTTGTCTTGCCTGTTGCCATTGTCCTGCCCCAAAGGTGGTGGACAGGAAATGGTTCTGATCTCTGTTCTTGGAGTATAGCTGGTGCAGCGGTTGCTACCAGCTATCTCTTCTGTTCTGTCTCCTGGGATCGCGCTAGCCACTTTTCGCTAGCGCTGGGGATCCTTCTGTTCTGTCTTCTGGGATCGCGCTAGCTACTTTTCGCTAGCGCTGGGGATCCTTCTGTTCTGCTACTCTGTACCTGGATCACGCTGGCCACTTTTCGCTAGTGCTGTGGATCCTATCTATCGTTTGTCCCTGTTTTCGTGTGTCTGTCTTGTCCGCTACGCTTGCTGCAGGCTCGGTGAGGTAACCGTTAAGCAAGCACTCGCGTCCTCTGTTTCATGTTTGTCTGTTAATGGTTAGTTAGGCGTGCTTGTCTCTATTGTGCTTATCACGTGGAGATCGTGCATAACCGCGTGCACTGTTGCGAATGAGTGCGGTGTTCGCGGTTAGCTAGCGTTTATTATTTTCCGTATCTCCTTATTGTATTTGCTGTGCCTTTGCTACCCTCGTATTCTATTCTGATCTGCCTTGTGTCACGTCTGGTGATCGCACCTCTCGCGCTCGCGTTCCTATTTCGTATCTGCTGTTGTGTGTGCGCGGTCGCGGGGTGGCGACTGGATTGGCGCACACACATACAACCTGTCCCTTTGCTCGTTCTCATTCACAATCGCCTCTCTTGCGATTGCGTTCTGCGCTTCGTACAATTCCTGTCTGGCACTTGTGGAGGTACAGAGGATTGGTTCCTCTGCACTCCCCAGCGCCATCTGCCGACAGGAATTTCCCTCTACAGGTGCGTAGCACCTTTTGCTGGGTGCCTGCAAATATACGCTTGTGGAGGATTTCCGCCGTGTCAGCGCACGCGTTGTGCGCTGATCACGGAGAAAGATCCACATTCGTTACAGAATGTCCAGCCCAACCCAAAACCCCAGTGTAGACGGAATTTCCGATTTGTACGATTTTGTCGAATATGGCTCTTATACCTTTAAGAGATTTAAAAAACTTGAACCTGAATCAGCAGACGAATTTTTGTCTGAGTGTACGAAACTGTTAGCGAACCCTGAATTCCAATGCACCCCAGTGTCTACCTGGGCCCCCCAAATGGTCTACATTCTGTTGGGGGGCGAAATGTCAATGTGGGCTTATGATGTGTTAGATCATACCACCCTGAGTCAAAGACCCCTGGAATTCTTGGCCTTTTTAATTCACAATTGGCTGAGATTACCTCAATTACCATACCCCCTTAATGAGTTGTTGTCAGCAGCTCAATCAGCTGTTCCATCTACTCTTTCATCCACAAAGCAGCCATCCAAAGCCTCTAAGTCTAAACGTAAAAGATCTAGGAAGGCTTCCCAGCGGAAAGATCCGTTGCCCCTAGCAACCACAAATAAAGAGGTTATTTCTGTCAAGTCTGAAATGGGCAAAACCATGCAGTATGATAATGATGTTTATAATGCATCTGCTGATCAGTTTCCAGGGTTTTTGCCCCAATCCAAAGCTTATGTGAATCCTGCTATAGGTAGGATCGCACACTACATTAAAGCAGTTAAAAAATCTGTTCTTGTTCCTGAACTCCACCCCTATGGAGATTATTTGGATACTGGCCTGTTTGAACCCCCATTTGCTTCCTGGGATATTGGGGCCTTGCTGGAAGAATTCGATTTTGAATGGAAAGCCTTTTGCGATTTTTACATCGCAAAAAGCGAAGATGTCTTGAATGCTTGTCTCGATTTTATGTACCTTCTGATTGATTCCGATGAATGTGACAAGGATGATGTGGATCTGGTGATCTATGTATGGCAAACGATTTTGGATGAGTTGCACACACACCAACCAATTGATTCCAATAAAGAGACATCTTTGTCGGATGATTGTTTCTGCCTTTCTGGGGTAAAGCATGAGAGTCTTGACTTTGTGCAATCTGAAATGAATGAGTGTGCCGCTGTGGTTGGTTCCTGTGCGAATCCCGAAGGATTCTCTCCTGACAGTGTGCAGTTTGAATCTGTGTGATCTGATGCCTGTTTCTCGGATGTTCCTGCAGATTGTGATCGGCATGAGTCTGCCGGTTTCCTCAAGGATGTGTGGGATCCTTTGTCAGTTAGATACAGACTAACCAGCAAGCTCATGGTGACCCAGAACTCATTGGAGTGTGTAAGGGACTACAATGGTCCTAAACGCCCCCTTACTAAGATGTTAAGAAAAACAAAAATTTGCTTTCCTAAAACAGAAAGAATTTGCGATAATTCAGGTTGGAGTGAGCTCGAGATGTCTCCCAGAGCACCACTGCTGAATATATGCAAATTAACCATTGTACCCTTAGAAGCTAAACACACCTCCAGAACCGCTGGAATGCAATGATGTGTCAGTTAGAAACAGATCTTTGAGATCTTCCGTCTGTGACCCTGCTATGGGGAAAATTTCTCGACTATGCAGCGTCAAAAGTAAAATTTTTATGCCTAATAAAGTTTATCCTGTTGATGTCGCCATTTCTTTTGCAAATGAATCTATGTCTTATTCTGTTCGCACCTGTGCAGGCCTGTTGCCTGGGGACAGTTGCTCCAGTGTTTCTGTCCTAGATGCCTTGCAGTCCGCTCCGCAGATCGCGGAGGTTTGCGATATGGAAGCGTCAGTTTCGCAACCTAAAGCGATCTTGGATCCGCAAATTTTGCGTTCTGACTCCTCGGATTCGACATTGTTAGCCGAATCTAAGAGTGAGACAGCGCTTCGGTTTTGTGAATCTGATGCTGAAGCTTCTTTGCCTTGTCCAGAGAAGCTTTCTCTGAACCTGCCCTGTACCATGAATGAAGGCATGATGTCCACTTGCATTGACATTTGCGAGTCTGATTCTGAAGAAAGTATTGACTCTCCACCCAGTACTCTGGATGAGTCAATATTGCCTTGTACAATATCTCCTGCCCTGCCCCTAGAGGCTCGTCTAGGTATTGCTGCTATTTTTACCTGTCTTTCTGCAGTTTTGGAATTGCAAACTAGTTTGACTACTACGCAGAGTTCTGGGTGCAGCGAGATTAAAGTTAGGGAGTCAGTGTGTGGTCCAGTGAATATTCCTGTATGTTCCACTCATGATGATGAAATTCAGTCTCAGTTTATGGTGGAACCTTCCCTGGGACATCTGCCCTGTTCTCAAAATAAAGTTCCAGTTTTGCCCTGTAACATGGATAGTACAGAATCCTTCTTAGACAACTTGAAAAATGATGCTCCTGAGGTCTTGTTTGATGATCTAAAGGTCTCCGAGTTCCTCCCAAAGGGTGCAGAACTTGTAGGAGATGTCTCCTGCCCCCCAGGTCCTTCTGAGGTGTTGCCCACTTCAGTAGGCATTGCTGCCTTGCTGACTACTTTTGCAGCTCTTGTGGAGCTTCATTTATGTGTAGTCAATGATGATATTACAGTTACAGAAAATTCTGAATTTGAGTCCGAGTCTTCTTTTGAAAGACCAGTACCTGTGATCTTTACTCGTGATGATTTTCTGCCCGGTACTGGTTTTGGTCTTGTCGTGTCGGACTCTGAGGTTGGCAGTTCCCCGACATGTCCTGAGGTTTCTCCTGTACTAGTGTACCCCGATGTGCTCTGTGACCCAGAAAGCCCAAGTGTGCCTCGGTTACCAGCGTACTCAGATGCTTCCTCAGTGGAGACATGTTCTGATATAGCCTGCCTGCTTGCATGCCCAGAAGTGGTCCCTAAAAGTCCAGATCTTGATGGGTGTCCTGCTAATTTTGAGTCTGGAATGATCATAGGTTCCATAGGGGTTCTTGGTGGTTCTCCATGTGAGCCTGGTGAGCGTTCTGGCTTCTTGGGATCTCTGCGGAGCTTCAAGGCGTTCTGGGAGATTCCGGGAAAGGTTTTGCTTGTTGCCCTGAATACGATCAGCAATGGCTTTGGTGTTGTAAGGGACACTTCGAACAGGTATTGCGGCAGGTTTGGTATTCTTGGACGCTCCTTGGAAGGTGGTGGGTATTGTCTGGAGGGTGTCGATGGCTTCTTCTCTGGTGTCCACAGTCCTGATGGGTGTTACGCTGAGACTTGTAGTGCTGATGGGCATGTTTCGGTGGCTTCTGCTTCCGATGAGGTCGGTTTCGGATGGACTGACTCTGGAATTGGGCCTTGTCGGGCTGTCCTGACCTTCATGAGTCTTCAGTTAGAGTTTTGTGATGATACCAGTTTTGAGGGATGTCTGGAATCCATCCCTAGAAGGGGGGGTACTGTGATGATCCGCTCAGCTGGCTGCACAGGCAGACAGCTGTTTGTCCATTCCTCTAGTCTGTGGGCTGCAGGTCTCTGGAACAGAGACCTGTCTTTCCATTGCAAGTTTCTGGTCTGTTCTCTTGCTGGGGAATTTGCATACATTCGTTATGCAAATCCCCTACCTGCCTTCTTTGATGACTGGCACTATAAGAGCTTTATGTTTCCCAGAATGCTTTGCTGGACATTTTCCTTTCCATAGTCTGTTCCTGATGGACACTGCTGGAGTGTCAGCCATTGCTATCTAGTATAGTTAATTCCTGGGGGTTGCTTTAGGCTCCCCTTCTAGCCCAGTCAGGTTGTATTATCTGTATTGCCTGTTCTGTCTTGTCTTGCCTGTTGCCATTGTCCTGCCCCAAAGGTGGTGGACAGGAAATGGTTCTGATCTCTGTTCTTGGAGTATAGCTGGTGCAGCGGTTGCTACCAGCTATCTCTTCTGTTCTGTCTCCTGGGATCAGGCTAGCTACTTTTCGCTAGCGCTGGGGATCCTTCTGTTCTGTCTTCTGGGATCGCGCTAGCTACTTTTCGCTAGCGCTGGGGATCCTTCTGTTCTGTCTCCTGGGATCGCGCTAGCTACTTTTCGCTAGCGCTGGGGATCCTTCTGTTCTGCTACTCTGTACCTGGATCACGCTAGCCACTTTTCGCTAGTGCTGTGGATCCTATCTCTCGTTTGTCCCTGTTTTCGTGTGTCTGTCTTGTCCGCTACGCTTGCTGCAGGCTCGGTGAGGTAACCGTTAAGCAAGCACTCGCGTCCTCTGTTTCATGTTTGTCTGTTAATGGTTAGTTAGGCGTGCTTGTCTCTATTGTGCTTATCACGTGGAGATCGCGCATAACCGTGTGCACTGTTGCGAATGAGTGCGGTGTTCGCGGTTAGCTAGCGTTTATTATTTTCCGTATCTCCTTATTGTATTTGCTGTGCCTTTGCTACCCTCGTATTCTATTCTGATCTGCCTTGTGTCACGTCTGGCGATCGCACCTCTCGCGTTCCTATTTCGTATCTGCTGTTGTGTGTACGCGGTCGCGGGGTGGCGACTGGATTGGCGCACACACATACAACCTATCCCTTTGCTCAATCTCATTCGCAATCGCCTCTCTTGCGATTGCGTTCTGCGCTTCGTACAATTCCTGTCTGGCACTTGTGGAGGTACAGAGGATTGGTTCCTCTGCACTCCCCAGCGCCATCTGCCGACAGGAATTTCCCTCTACAGGTGCGTAGCACCTTTTGCTGGGTGCCTGCAAATATACGCTTGTGGAGGATTTCCGCCGTGTCAGCGCACGCGTTGTGCGCTGATCACGGAGAAAGTTCCACAATCGTGACATGTGGCAGTAATCAGGCCTGGGGGGTGACTACAGAAATTGAACTCAGGTGTGATAAACCACAGTTAAGTTATTTTTTAACAAGGGGGGGGCAATTACTTTTTCACACAGGGATTGTGATTAGATTTGGAGTTTTTTTTCTCACTAAATAATAAAAACCATCATTTAAAACTGCATTTTGTGTTCAATTATGTTATCTTTGACTAATAGTTAATAGTTTTTGATGAGCAGAAACATTTAAGTGTGACAAACATGCAAAAGAATAAGAAATCAGGAAGGGGGCAAATCGTTTTTCACACCACTGTATTACGTTTCACAGGTACGAAGCTTCTAGGGTTGGTGAGGTTGGAGCGATGCTTTAGGCTCTATAGACCAGAGAATACAGAGGAAGGATCAGTTGTGCGATCTGTTCTCCAGTTTCTGCTGTTGGTCTTGCTCGCGGTTTTGGAAGGCGCCCGTGGAACGTTTCAAGGCTGTCATATCTTCGTGTTGAATGGATTGGTCTCTGGCGGAGCTGCTGGTCGCGTATTCCGAGCACACGCCATCCCCGCTCTCATCTGCCATCAGCGGATAATAGGAGCTGGTTTCACAACTTTGGTTGTGAAACAAGTTGAACAACCAAAAAAAAAATGCTTGCTAATGTTCACCAAACACACAAAGGGAAATACTCACTCCCAAACAGTCCTCTGCTGCTTTATAAAGCCTGCAGGCTGCTTATAAGCCAATAAGAAGTGCACACATGTTACACCTAGTCTGCAGTGATTAATCAAGCAGAAGCTGAGCAGGTCAGCCAATCGTTGAAGAGGGCTTCAGTTGCATATAGACAATGGCTATATGACCAGCAGGGGGCACCAGCGTGCAGGATATTCCCTCTCATCTGCCCCCCTCCTAACTAAACTGCATGGGAATCTACAATAAAATTAAAAACAATTGATCATTTCCCTTTGTGTGTTTGGTAAGTTTCAGAGAAGTTGGGGACAGGCTCTTGGGGGTGGCAGCTCCAGGGCTTGACTGCGCTCACATATGGTGTTACATGCTGGTTCTGGGGCCCCGGGCAGTGAAAAAGTTCCTGGGGCCTCAGGCTGGCTTGCTATTGTTCAAACAACTGATATGACTGATAAGACTGACCAACTGTTGGATTGACGTCTTATCAGTCTTATCAGCTGTGTCAACAATAGCAGCAACTTTTTTTGGTTCTTCAACTTGTTTCACAAAAAAAGTTGTTTGAGAATTGTGCTGCATAAAAGACCGCTGTTGAGCGTGTGTATGGGGACTTTAACCGAATCTGTGCTGGCTGCTGGTGGTGTGACAGGGGCACTGCAGGAGATTCTGGGGAGTGGGGTGGCAGTTCAGCACAGTACCTCTCGCAGTTGGTCTGGCTCTCATACACATACCTCCCAACTTTTTGAGACAAGAAAGGAGGGGCACTTAAACCATAATCCATGCCACACCCCTAATCACACCCCTAGTCACGCATACCATAAAGCTTTCATAGGAAAAATATTTTGTTTTATAATTCAAACCCCAATGGTCCTTTCTAACCTGGTTCATTTTCCTTCATATTAACATTTAAAAATAAGAAATATTACAATTTAAAGTATGGGAATAAAGTTTAGAGTCAAATAAACACATTGTTCAGTAGAAAAATACATATATTTACTCAGATCTGTAAATGAGTCCTGAAAGAGGGACAAATGAGGAGGAAAGAGGGACAGAAGGGTGTTATCTTCGGCCAGTTATCTTCAGACACTTTTGACTCTTCCACTTATGGAAGAGGCGTTACCCAGTGGTGGGATCTAAGTGACCACGGGTCTTCGCCCACACCCCCTTGAGGGGAGTGCAG
The DNA here is from genome assembly GCF_040937935.1 of Hyperolius riggenbachi. NCBI lineage: Eukaryota > Metazoa > Chordata > Amphibia > Anura > Hyperoliidae > Hyperolius > Hyperolius riggenbachi. The sequence continues at coordinate 3,627,654 of NC_090651.1, forward strand.
GATTTCGCTGCCTAGTGCCCAGTGAGGTCACTACTGGGATAACCTCAGCTAATGGTTAAGAGAACACTGATGCTAGTATGTGAAAAGGAGAAAACGTAGTCAGTTAACCAGAGGTCCGGGGCAGGCAGCGTTCAACGTAGTCAGGTCACAAGCCTGGGATTGGGGCAGGCGGCAATCAACGGAGTCAGGTCACAAGCCAGGGATTGGGGCAGGCGGCAATCAACGGAGTCAGGTCACAAGCCAGGAGTCAGGGCAGGCGGCAATCAACGGAGTCAGGTCACAAGCCAGGGATTGGGGCAGGCGGCAATCAACGGAGTCAGGTCACAAGCCAGGAGTCAGGGCAGGCGGCAATCAACGGAGTCAGGTCACAAGACAGGGATTGAGGCAGGCGGCAATCAACGAAGGTTGGGGTCACAAGCCAAGGGTCAAACCGGTAATCAATCAGGATAATAGCAGGAAGCAGTAGAGTCACCACGGGGCTTACACCAAGTTGTCAGAATGAGCAGCACTGTCACTGAGGGCACAGTGCTGCTTAAATACTCTGGGGAGCCAATCAGAACGCTGGAAATTTGCGCTAATTTTTCGCTCATGCGCTGGTGCGACCTTTTTGGCACATGCCGCCGACCAGGAAGTAAACTTGGAGTCCCAAGGAACCCCCGTGCGTGGTTACAAGGGAACGGGTTCGGGAACGCCGCAGGAGCCTGGTACGGTGAGTGTGACAGAGGGACAGAGTTCCCAAAGAGGGACACTTGGAAACTATGCATACATGACATGTCTTCTACATCCAATCAGATGTGATACAGACTGGTGCCTTCTAGCTCACACTCGGCCAGTAGATGGAGCAGTCTCAGCTAGGCAGTAATTCGATAAATGTACCTGCCTCGTGGCCTCTCCTAGTTTTCAGCATTTATCCTGGATAATATAGTGTGTGACAGGTACTCTTTCTGTAGAGCGGCTACTGATGACTTCCCTAGTGACGCTCTTGCTCATCATCGGTTCTGCAGCACACAAAGTACGTAGATATAGAGCCCTCCGCCATCATCCTCTTGTAAGCGCTGTTTGGTTTGGAATAATATGCCGCTCTGCCATTACAATGACTCGAGCTCCTCAGAATAACCCGCTACCGGGTCACCGCAACATGAAATGAGGTCACCACATTAATCCTGCGCTGAACGACACACACTCACCGCCACGCACTTCAGCCAGACGCTGCTTTTAGGACAATGTACGCATAATTGATAAAATAGCTGGAAAATGTCTTTTGTGCAAAGCTCCGGAATAACAGCACTCAGGGAGTCTGTTTACCCACAATGCACTTCAATCCAGAGGACAAAGGGAGCGGAAAATAAAAGTTCTGTGCAAGTTCAGGTATAACGAGAACCTTTGTGTACCTCAAGAGAAGCTGCAAAGGCAGAAAAGCCGAGAGGGATGACATATTCCAAGAGGTTCTGCAAGAACTCGTCGTTCAGTCGTGGCAGGACTGAGCTGCTGTGCTTGTCTTATGCTGATCATTCAACATGTCTATCCACAGACATAACAACAGAAGCTGTTTAGGGGATACCTGTAATGACTAACTGTACACGATTTCTATGCAAACTTTCCAAACTTTAGGTGTCTTCTTCAGGCATGTTTCAGAGTCTTCAGGCATGTTTCAGAGTCTTCAGGCATGTTTCAGAGTCTTCAGGCATGTTTCAGGACTGTATTGAATGAAGGAGGCACTCAAATGGCGTATAAACTTGCGTTTATCAAATCAGTAGCAAAACACGACATGTTTCGGGGAAATCCGAAGGCCATTTGAGTGCCTCCTTCATTAAATATAGTATATTTCCATTGTGAAGTGGTGACTCACAGAGGGATTGTGCACCGGCAAACCAGGTGTCATACCTGGTGTAGGAGCCCAGCTCAGCAACCCCCTTGCTGTCATGTTTCAGGACTTGATCAGCTCTGAAACATGCCTAAAGAAGAAACTGTAACGATCGGTGTCAGCACACAGAGAGAATCTGATTATTGGTGATCTGCAGAATCACCAATAATACAGATATAGTGCTAACCTCTGGACACCTTTATAATGTGAGTGTTTGGTGCAACAGTAATGACTTTGAGTAAGACCACCCGAGGAGCAGGTGGCTTTTTGGCAGTATGGGCGATACTGCCTTCTGAGAAGTGCAAAAACCGTCCAACAGCCTGAGACCTCCAAAGGGGTGGAGTCCCAGGCTGAAGGTAGGAAGGACCTGTGACTGAGTGACACCTGAAGATGGATGTCACTAGCAGGTCTGGAGACTATCTCTTAAGGAGAGAGTTAGCTCTCAAGATCGGGCAAGCCAGGTCAGCAACACACGGACAGGCAAGATACAGAGACAGAAGGCTGATTCAGTATCCAGAGGCAGGCAGGGTTGGCAACAGATAATCATATATGCGTAGGTACCAAATCAGAAAGCAGAGGGATAGTCAGGAATGCAATAGGTCATAACAGATATCAACAATGCCTAGTCTTGGGTGTGAGGTCCGTGGTCTCTACACCCTGGAACTAGTCTGGAGTATATTATGATGGTACACAGTATCCCTAATGTTGGGTGTGAGGTCCGTGGTCTCGACACCCTGTAACTAGTCTAAAGTATAACACAATGATAACACAAAGTCCCTAATCTTGGGTGTGAGGTCCGTGGTCTCGGCACCCTGGAACTAGTCTGAAGTATAACAGAATGATAACACAAAGTCCCTAATCTTGGGTGTGAGCCTGAGGTCCGTGGTCTCGACACCCTGGAACTAGTCTGAAGTATAACACAATGATAAACAGAAGTAATCTGGCTCAGTGTAAATTTCCCAGGTCCTCCTGGTTCTAACACACTGTAGGATCTGACTAAGGTCTGAGTGCTTCCACGTAAGTGTTCGCAACGGCAGACAACCTGAGACTGACCAGCAGTAACTATATATAGAGCAGCGCTCTCCGGCGCCACCCATCAGTGATTGACCAATAGTCACTTGCTCTGAGGTCAGCTGACCAACCTGGTCAGCTGATCCCTCCTCGGCTGTCATAAAGGTTCTGCCTCTCAGCGCGCGCGCGTATTTCTCAATTTGTGTGAGCTAACAGACCCAGCCACACCAGCCAAACCGCCGCGCTGGACGCGGAGTCAGCCGCCTTGCTGTCAGTACACGCGGTGGCTTTTCCGCGTTTCATTACAGTACCGAGGGGTGGACTCCGGACACTTCCCACCAGGGCTTTCCAGGGTGCAAGTCATGGAATTCTTTCTTCAATTCCTCTGCGTGCATACGACAGTCTGGCACCCAAGTTCTCTCCTCTATGCCATATTCTTTCCAGTGAACCAAATACTGCACGGAGTTCTGCACAAGCCGGGAGTCCAGAATCTTTTCAATCTCATACTCAGGTTGGTCATCAATCAACACAGGGGGGGGGGGGGGTAGCGGAATCCACCTGTACTGCCGGCTTGAGTAAGGACACGTGGAATGATCTCACACCTCGCATGCTGGTAGGGAGATCAATAGCATAGGTGACATTATTGATTTTTCTGGTCACTGGAAAAGGACCCACAAATCTAGGGCCTAACTTGGGCGACGTTAGCTTTAGAGCCAAATGTCGTGTGGACACCCAGACCAAGTCTCCTGGAGAGAATTCCCATTCTATGGAACGTCTCCTGTCAGCCTGTTTCTTCTGGTTCTGAAAAGCCCTCCCCAAATTTCCTTTAACCATTCCCCAAATTTGCTTTAAAGACTTCTGCCAATTCTCCAGGGCTGGAAACGGAGTAGAAGCCACTGGCAATGGGGCAAACTTAGGTGACCTTCCCGTCACCACCTGAAATGGGGAAAATCCCGAAGAGGAACTTTTCAGATTGTTGTGTGCAAATTCTGCAAACGGCAAAAATTTTACCCAGTCGGTTTGTGCATCTGCAACATAACATCTCAGAAACTGTTCCAGGGACTGATTGACTCTTTCTGTCTGCCGTTCTGTAACGATCGGTGTCAGCACACAGAGAGAATCTGATTATTGGTGATCTGCAGTATCACCAAGAATACAGATATATACCCGATTATTGATGATCTGCAGAATCACCGATAATCCAAGTATAACTAACCTCTGGACACCTATATAGTGTGTTTGTTGCAACAGTAATGACTTTGAGTAAGACCACCCGAGGAGCAGGTGGTCTTTGGCAGTATGGGCGATACTGCCTTCTGAGAAGTGCAAAAACCTTCCAGCAGCCTGAGACCTCCAATGGGGTGGAGTCCCAGGCTGAAAGTAGGAAGGACCTGTGAGTGAGTGACACCTGAAGGTGGATGTCACTAGCAGGTCTGGAGACTATCTCTTAAGGAGAGAGATAGCTCTCAAGGTCGGGCAAGCCAGGTCAGCAACACACGGACAGACAAGGTACAGAGACAGAAGGCTGATTCGGTATCCAAAGGCAGGCAGGGTTGGCAACAGATAATCAGATATGCGTAGGTACCGAATCAGAAAGGGATAGTCAGAAAAGCAGTAGGTCATAACAGATATCAAACCATGCCTAGTCTTGGGTGTGAGGTCCGTGGTCTCGACACCCTGGAACTAGTCTGAAGTATAACAGAATGATAACACAAAGTCCGTAATCTTGGGTGTGAAGTCCGTGGTCTCGACACCCTGGAACTAGTCTGAAGTATAACACAATGATAAACAGAAGTAATCTGGCTCAGTGTGAATTCCCAGGTCCTCCTGGTTCTAACACACTGTAGGATCTGACTAAGGTCTGAGTGCTTCCACGTAAGCGTTCGCAATGGCAGACAACCTGTAACTATATATAGAGCAGCGCTCTCCGGCGCCACCCATCAGTGATTGACCAATAGTCACTTGCTCTGAGGTCAGCTGACCAACCTGGTCAGCTGATCCCTCCTCGGCTGTCATAAAGGTTCTGCCTCTCAGCGCGCGCACGCGTATTCCTCAATCTGTGTGAGCTAACAGACCCAGCCACACCAGACGCACGCTGCTGCGTGCAAACCGCCGCGCTGGACGCGGAATCAGCCGCCTTGCTGTCAGTACATGCGGCGGCTTTTCCGCGTTTCATTACAAAAACTTAAAGTTTTTGAAAGCTTGCAAAGAAATCTGGTACAGTTAGTCATCAAAGGTATCACCTAAACTACTTTTGTTGTTATGTCTTCGGATTCTCTCCTTGACTAAAAACAGACCACACGCAACTGGCTCAACATGTCTACAAACACTGAATGTCAACAACGAAGTGAACTGATAACGTGACTTCTACTCACACTAACCCTTATCCTCCAAAATCACACAGATTCATGAGTAAAAGAAAGTACACCCTCTCTCAATTCTAAAGTTCTATGCATCAAGATGGAATAATCCGACCCTCAGCAGGTCTTACAAATAGGTGAATACAACCTCAGATGAACAGGGAAGACCACATATCACACCCTATGTCACCATGTGCCCCACATAATGTCTCCTGAACCTAGGAAGGCAGAAATCCAAAGATTCCTCCCTGCAGAAAATCACTCCTTTCAGTGTCGGAAACTTTGTTCATAGTTTTGTGCTGTAGAAAAATGTACTCAAAACTCCACAGGGCCTGAAAAGCCTCATCAAACTTCCATCACTGCAGAAGACGTTATTCAAATGAACATCACTGCAGAAGAATCCCTGTCAGGCCTCTGGCAATGTAGAGAATTGTCACTGCAAAATGTCTTAACGTTCAGAAAACTTTATTCACAATTCCATAATTCAACACAACTTTATTCGCAATTCCGTAATTTCACACTTTAGGGCTGCTTCCACTGGGCTGTTGCGTCCATTTCCGAATCAGACGCGGCACCTGTGTTTTTGCGAAGCTCCTGCCCAATTGGCAAAGCCACACTGTGCCCTGCTATAGCGATTCTGTGTGTTCTGCGCCAAACTGCAGCATGCTGTCCATCTGAATAGCACTGGCATGTGATTTGTTTCACACGTAGGGAACATACTTGGACGTAGTGGAAATGGGCTCCTAATCACGTTTCCATCATTTCACAAGACTTTATTCAAAATGTAATAATTTCACAAAACATTATTCGCAATTTAGTTGTTTAAAAAAGTTTTTATTCAAAATACTATCATATCAGAAAACTTTTATTTAAAAATCCCATTATTTTAAAAAAACACTTTATTCATGATTCTGTCATTTCAGAAAACGTTATCAGAATTCCAAAATTTCACAAAACTTTATTCACAATTCCATCATTTCACAAAACTTTATTTAAATTCCATATCAGAAAACTTTTTTCAAAAAGTTATTGTTCTGTGTTGTTTTACTTTCAGTTGTTTGGAATTTTGTACTGGCTTGGTGACTAAACACTGAGAGTACTTAAAAATAATTTTCAAAATGTATACTGTACTCAATGCCATTAACCCGGTTTGTTTAACATGGGCAGCACGATGGTGAAGTGCCGAAGTGGTTAGCTCTATCACCTATCTCTAGCTCTATCCAATCAGCAGCAGCTGATTGGAGGACTCTCTGTCACCATGGCCACTGACTCCACCCACTCACACTGGAGCAGCTTCTGGATAGGCCAGAGCTGCCAGCATTAATACATTTAAAGCAGCAAGCGACCTCACAACAGTACAGAGGCGCTCTGCTTGCTATAACTGAATTGCTGGTAAGTCTTTATTTTTAACCACTACACATGCCTTTTTCCCTCTTGCCAGCTACAACTTATTCCATTCCCTACCTTCTACTGAAATATACCTAAAGCGGTCAATTTGATACCAACTTAATCTGATTTACTAACTACCTTTTACCACTGTTATCTAGTCCATTCCCCTATACACATTATGTAGTTTACACCGACCCATTCCTTGCAATCACCCCCTGTACTATAACATATCACTAAACACTATTTTTGAAATACTATTCTTATTACACTAACTAATAATCCATTTGTATCTTTTTATGGCAACATTTATAGCTATGCCTCTGTCTTTTGTTTACAGTTGTTTATCCCCTGCTTATTGCCTGAAGAAGTGGGCTGTGCCCGCGAAACACGTTGCATCTTTGGGGTATTTTCAATAAATGTGTATATCTATATATGTACAGTCCTTGGTGTCTGCTTTAACGGAGGCTAGTCCACCACTTCCTCCCAGCAATTTTTTAAAAATGTTATGTACTTTTATCCTTCTTGCACCTCTGTTCACCTACCAATATATTTAGCTCTATCACCTTGCAGCACTGGGTCACCGATTCGTATCACAGCCAGGTCAACATCTGCAAGGAGTTTGTATGTTCCCCTCGTGTCTGCGTGGGTTTCCTCCGTGCACTCCGGTTTCCTCCCACATCCCCACAAAACATATGGATAGGTTAATTGGCTCCCCCCTAAAATTGGTCTTAGACTGCAACACATACACTCCACAATACACATATACACATAGGACTATGGTAGGGAACTAGATTGTGAGCTCCTCTGAGGGACAGTTAGTGACAAGACGCTATACTCTGTACAGCGCTGCAGAAGATGTTGGCGCTATATAAATACTAAATAATAATAATAATGGGTCCTGCTTTGAATCCCAGCCAGGGCACTATCTTCAAGAAGTTTGTATGTTCTCCTCGTGTCTGTGTGGAATTCCCCCAGGCACTCCGGTTTCCTCCCACATCCCAAAAACATACAGATAAGTTAACTGGCTTCCCCCTAAAATTGGCCCTAGACTACAATACATACATGGACATATGACTATGGTAGGGACTAGATTGTGCTCCTTTGAGGGACAGTTAATGACAAGACTATATATACTCTGTACAGTGCTGCAGAAGATGTCAACGCTATATGAATAATAATAATGCTTACCGCTAGTAAAAAATGTTATTAACAAATACATTATTTCACAAAACTTTATTCAAAATTCCATCATTTTAAAAACGTTATTAAAAATTTCCATAATCTCACAAAATTTTATTCAAAGTCCTGTCAGTGCAGAAAACGTGTTGAAGTGGTATTGTCGTCAAATTTAATCTACAGTCTAAACCATTAAAAACAACCTAACCCCAAAGCCTCATCTACACGTGTAGATGAGGTGGCGATCCAGCGGCTCGATTAGCCGCTGGATCGCCTCTGCAGCGTCCCCCGGAATCAATACCCACTCGATTCCCGCTCGTCCCCGCGCCGCACCGCTTATCTTCCGCTCGATTCCCTGCCAGTGTCCCCTCGCGGGAAGCGAGCAGGGAATCGGCGGTGGGGAGATCCGTCCTGTCGGATCTTATCAATCGAGCCGCATGAGCGGCTCGATTGATAAGGAACATCGCGGCCGCATCTACGCGTGTAGATGCGGCTTAACAGCTGAAACCATCTGACTTTTTAACACTTGCTTCATTTAGCTGCTAATTGATAAGCTTGCCATTGCCAGTGAGGACTATCAGATTGAGCTGGAAGTGTAGACATTTTGTAAACATAGCAGAACAGCTTCTGCTGTATCCAGGGGGGAACAGAGAACTTTATCCATTCTATTTTCTCTCTGATTACCTCTCTAGGAGAACGTCTGATAATTTGTCCTGCAGCCTGCAGTGATATCAGCCAGCTCCTGTGAGGTGCAAATATGCAATCAAATATGCATTCATTAAAACGCCAGAAAAGCAGTCTCATAGTTTTTATATTACATATTGTCTAATGCTTTAAAAGATTTTTTTTTCATGATAATATCACTTTAATTAAAGGACAGCTGAAGTAAGCGTGATATGGAGGCTACCATATTTATTTCCTTCTAAACAATGCACATTGCCTGGCTGTCCTGCTGATCCTCTGCCTCTAATACATTTAGCCATAGCCCCTGAACAAGCATGCAGGTAAAAGTTTAATGAATGTTCCTTCAATGTAAATTTCCATTGATGTAGAAAACATTATTTAAAGTCCTGTCAATGCAGAAGTTTCACCATTTTACAGAACATTAGTTTAGATTCAGCACAGAGAGAATACATTGAACGTTCTTCACAATGCAACGCTGCACGATTGCAGAAATCGTTATTCCAAGGTGTGCATGAAAAAAAGGGCCTGGCTGGATAATGAAATGGCGTGGGTGGATAATGAAATCTGATAACGATAAACATTGTTGTCAATCTTGGTTAACAATAAATACAGTTGTAATTACAGATGGGAAATAATAATGAAAAGATATTAACGTTAAAAATCGTTACGTAATTCAACAATACAGCTTAACCCAACCCTACTCTCACACACAACCCTCCCTTGGTGGAGCCTAAAACTAACCACTCCCCTAGGGGCACCTAACCTTAATTACCCCCCCCCCTGGTGGTGCCTAACTCTAACCATCCCCCGGTGATGCCTAACCCTAACCACCCCTCCTGGTGGTGCCTAACTCTAAACACCCCCCCTGGTGGTACCTAACTCTAACCACCCCCCCTGGTGGTGCCTAACTCTAACCACCACCCCTGGTGGTGCCTAACTCTAACCACCCCCGGTGGTGCCTAAGCCTAACCACCCCAGTGGTGCCTAACACTAACCACCAACCCCCGGTGGTGCCTAACCCTAACCACCCCCCCTGGTGGTGCCTAACTCTAAACACCCCCCCTGGTGGTACCTAACTCTAACCACCCCCCCTTGTGGTTCCTAACTCTAACCACCACCCCTGGTGGTGCCTAACTCTAACCACCCCCGGTGGTGCCTAAGCCTAACCACCCCAGTGGTGCCTAACCCTAACCACCAACCCCCGGTGGTACCTAACCCTAACCACCCCCCCTGTTGGTGCCTAATCCTAACCACCTCCCGGTGGTGCCTAAGCCTAACCACCCCAGTGGTGCCTAACCCTAACCACCAACCCCCGGTGGTGCGTAACCCTAACACCTCCGGTGGTGCCTAACCCTAACCCCCCCGGTGGTGCCTAACCCTAACCACCAACCCCCAGTGGTGCCTAACCCTAACCCCCCCGGTGGTGCCTAACCCTCACCACCCCCCTGGTGTTGCCTAAAACTAACCACTCCCTCTGCAGAAACACCCTTTTACACATAGAAACAATAATATCTTTAATAACGTAAAATTTGTAAATATAAACAAAATATAACAAAAACTATAACGTTGCAAGCTTCTAAAATGATATCTACTTCAAAAACTAAAATGTTCTAATGTTGTTAACAATATTTTTCGCGGCGCCCTTTTTTCTGCTTTTTTCGCCGTATTAACGATAATTGCATTTAAGTCTATGGCGGCGTCCTTTTCGTCCACCCTAAGCCGGCGCCCTTTTTTCCTGCTACCATTCCAATGCTACGTACACACATGCGCCAACGATCGTTCGTTGTCAACGACGAACGAACTTTTAATTGATGAGAGAACGACCTAAGTAAAGTTAGTTTTAAAAGGTGTGTAACGATCAGATCGTTAGAACGAACGTTACATCACGTAAAAGTAACGATTGCGCCTGCGCATAAAAATGAAAAGTTCCATGAAGAAATAGTGAAATGCGCATGTCAAGCCTAGTACAAACGACCGTTTCCAACGATCTACTACTCTTGCAAACGATCGTCGTTGGGAAAAATCCGCCAAGCTAGATCGTTCGTTTTTAACGATCTAGCTCGTCCGTCGTTAGACTTCATGGTCGTTGGCTGCTTTTTTTAAACGATCGTCGTTTGAAACGATCGGGGAACGATCGTTTCAAACAACTATAGTCGCATGTGTGTACGCACCTTAAGACTCCTCTCTGCAGAGAATGTCATTACGATTTCTCCCAGTAAATAAACACTATATTCTTATGTATGAATGAGATACTTCCACAGATGACACCTCAGCAGTGTAGAATGACGACGTGGATTCCCCCCAGAGACCCTGCAATCATACACCCCCCACCCCCGCCACGTAGCAGCACCGAGCGAAACTGATCCGACACTCCATACATTTCCCGAACCTTCCTCTCTCTAATTACAGACAATGGAGGGGCGGCAGATTTGCATGTAAATTGTGAGCGGGGGAATGGGAAGGAGCTGGCGGTTCTGGATGGAATGCCGCACGCTCGGGGAAGCAGCGTTCGCAGGTCTTGTCGCTGCGCGCCGCATCTCATTATAAATGTAGAGCGATGATAAATGGGCGCCGTGGAGCATGTGTGACAGGAAGGGAAGAGGCTGTCACACGACAGGTGTTTGTGTGCGCTAAAGGTTTATGGATGAGCTGAAGTGTGCACCGCCATCCATAACAATAATCTTCGCCTGTCTGCGCTCTGCCGGCGACCGGGCGGGGCCACACAATACCTGTCCCAAAACACTGGCAGACACGCAACATCCATGGACTAAGCCTATGATCAACCGTCATTATACGGCCTCCACTGTCCCCAATGCATCGTCATGTTTCTCTGATGTCCTCGTAGCTTGTGCTGCTAATAACATGACTGTGCGCAGTCCGCTGCGACACCGCAAAGGATTGGGCCCCGCCAGATGCGCCCATATTGATATCGTCTATGCGGGGAAAATTAGCAGGCACTGGGGCCACCCCCTATGCAAAACGCGGCTGAGTTGATTGATTTTTGATTGTATGCATGGCAGTTACACTTTAAGGTATTGGGGGGGGTTAGAGGTCCTGGGGCGCCTCTTAGTCTATTAGCAATCAGTGTGTGACGGCTGGGGTGGGAGGGATGGAGGGGAGCACTTTGGTCCTTGTCCCTGCTCTGCCAATGTCAACCCCCATTGTCTAACCTTAACTGCCCCCCCCCCCCCCTTCCCTGCATGCCTAACCTTATCCACCCCCGACAAGCCTGACCGTAACATAACACCCCTCCCACTGCAAAACAGTAAACATAAAATATCGGGCGCTGCAGAAGTTTGAGCCCCGCCATAGGCCCCGCCTACACTCATATTCGCTAGCAGCGCATAGCGTCTGACGTCAGACACTATGCGCCGTTAGTGTGTATGCAGCTGTTAGAACCTAGAGAGATGGATGGACACCATTGAAAGCTGCTACAGGACAGGTAATGTATAATGCACACACTGCGGGGGGGGGGGGGGCAGCGGTGGTGCGGACGCGGTAGGCTCAGCCAATTCCCTGAAGATTTCATGCTGAAATTGGACGGGAATCGGCCTGCAGTATATGGGCAGCTTCAACAGAGACAAATGTATCTCTAATCAGATTCGATTCAAGATAAATTTGTCTCTTTGTCAAATCTGCCCATAATCCTCAACTTTATGGCCACCTTTAGGGTCTCATATGGTCATTTGCTGGAACCAAAACAGATGGCGGTTCCAGTGGAAGTCAGAACTCTCAGCAGTTAACCTCCTTGCCGGTTATCCCGAGCTCAGCTCGGGGTAACCTGTGCAGGAGAATTTCTCAGGCCCCGCTGGGCTGATTTGCATAATTTTTTTCCCTACACGCAGCTAGCACTTTGCTAGCTGCGTGTGATCCGCGATCGCCGCCGCCACCCACCAATTCACCGCTACCCGCCGCGCCAAGCCGCCCCCCCCCCCCCCCCGCCCCAGACCCCAATCCGCCAGGGGCGGATCGGGATTCCCTATGACGTCCCGACGTCCATGACGTCGGTGACGTCATCCCGCCCCGTCGCCATGGCGACCGGGGAAGCCCTGGGCTCGCTACATGATTTAAAAAAATAAATAAAAAGTTCCACGCTGCCTCCTTGCCGGAGGAATTGAACCGGCAAGGAGGTTCAACTGCTGTCACATCGCCACCTTATGGTGAACTCCTTGTACTGCAGTTTGTTTTTTAATTTGGGTTGAGGTGCCCTTTAAACGTTAAAGTGATCCAGAACTGAGGCAACAAAACCAGTACAAAGTATAAAGATTGCAACCATCACCTTATTATAAAAGAAAATCAATGTTTACTGTACACCACAGCAGTACCCAGCCAGAAAACCTCTCACACATATATTGTATATATTCCATCATATAAAACCTGTCCCACATTATATAAACCAGCCAGGTGCTATATATTATGTGCAGATATTGGGCTAACTCAGTTAGAACGCCTAAAAGCTTTGCACGTGCTAACTAGGGTGCTAAGTACCTTGCATGTGCTAACTATGGAGCTAAGTAGCTTGCATGTGCTAACAGATGTGCTGCATTTTCACGCAACGGATCAGGACCCTGATACACGGATGGGTAGTGAAAAGCAGTGAGAAAACGCCACTCCATCTCCACAGGCAAAATAGCACCAAAAACGGATGACAAAATGGATAGCCTGAACTTTATTATTCGCCCAAAAAATCCTCCCTCTATCTTGCTAATGACAGAGACATTTTCTGTCCGTGTTTTGGGGTAAAAAGCTGAACGGAAACTGATGCAAAACTGATGCACTTTTTATGAAAAACGGATCAGTTTGCAGTCCGGTGGTACTTCCCCTGATCCCGGACTGCAGCGTCCATCCTGCAACCGTGCCTAGTGTGGACCTAGCCTTAAGCCTCATACACACGGGGTACGGCCGTCGCCGCAACCACGTGGCACGCGCGTGTTGCGGCGACGGTTCGCCCGTGTGTATGACGCGCGCGCCCCGAACCGTCGCCCGTCGGAGCTGTCGCCAGGCGATTGACATGTTCAATCGCCGGCTACAGCCGTCGCCGCAACCTCGCCGGAACTGTCGCTAGCCCCGCATGTGTATGCGGGCTAGCGACAGCTACCCACACACATTACACGGAGCATCCGGCGGGGGGGAGGAACCTCGGCGACAGCTTCCGCCGCATCGCTAATCCCTCTGCTGCCGTGTGTATGCAGAGGGACTTGGCGACGAGCTGTCGCCGAACTGCCGCCGAACTGTCGCGCACACGCTCCCGTGTGCGGCGACAGCTACAATTGTCCCCCCGTGAGTACTTAGCTTAAATGGCTTTTCACTGGCTTGCTAACACTTAGCATGTTTATGTGAAACAAGCCCATCGTGTACTAATATAATAAAACACACATCATGGGCCATAAATGCATTTTACCTTTTCTCCTGAGTTTTCTGCTAGGAGATAATTTTCCATCTTCGATTTAAAATAAGTTTTCAGAATTTTGCTATGGAAAAAGTACCAAAAAGAAGGGGGAAAAGTACTGCCAAAATTATTTTGAGTATTTGTACGCTTGCTGGTGATTTAAAACACATTTTATTGACAAGTTATAAAAATATCACTTTGGAGAAAACTCAGGTAAAAAAGTGAATTGCATACGGCCCCCTGTGTCCCACATTAACCAGAGTAGATAACGACATAACCCTGAAGCATGAATTAATAATGTACTTATCATGTCTGCCACAGATGCAAGTATCATGTACCCACATACCAAGAGCAAATACCCCTCACATAACAAGAGCAAATACCCCTCACATACCAAGAGCAAATACCCCTCACATACCAAGAGCAAATACCCCTCACATACCAAGAGCAAATACCCCTCACATACCAAGAGCAAATACCCCTCACATAACGAGAGCAAATACCCCTCACATACCAAGAGCAAATACCCCTCACATACCAAGAGCAAATACCCCTCACATAACAAGAGCAAATACCCCTCACATACCAAGAGCAAATACCCCTCACATAACAAGAGCAAATACCCCTCACATACCAAGAGCAAATACCCCTCACATACCAAGAGCAAATACCCCTCACATACCAAGAGCAAATACCCCTCACATAACAAGAGCAAATACCCCTCACATACCAAGAGCAAATACCCCTCACATACCAAGAGCAAATACCCCTCACATAACAAGGACAGATATAATTCCCCCACATATAAACTTTATATTATGTCCACCACACAACAAGTGCAGATATCAGGCCCCCAACATAACAACTACACATCACATTTCCCCCCAAGGCAGTGCTATAGAAATACATAATAATAATATGGTAGGGCATTAGACTATGACTATGGTAGGATTAGAGTGTGAGCTCCTCTGGGGACAGTCAGTGACATGACTATGTACTCTGTAATGTGCTGTAGGAGATGTCAGTGCTATATAAATACATAATAATAATATGGTAGGACATTAGACTATGACTATGGTAGGATTAGAGTGTGAGCTCCTCTGAGGACAGTCAGTGACATGACTATGTACTCTGTACAGTGCTGCAGAAGATGTCAGTGCTATATAAATACATAATAATAATATGGTAGGACATTAGACTATGACTATGGTGGGATTAGAGTGTGAGCTCCTCTGAGGACAGTCAGTAACATGACTATGTACTCTGTACAGTGCTGCAGGAGATGTCAGTGCTATATAAATACATAATAATAATATGGTAGGACATTACACTATGACTATGGTAGGATTAGAGTGTGAGCTCCTCTGAGGACAGTCAGTGACATGACTATGTACTCTGTACAGTGCTGCAGAAGATGTCAGTGCTATATAAATACATAATAATAATATGGTAGGACATTAGACTATGACTATGGTAGGATTAGATTGTGAGCTTCTCTGAGGACAGTCAGTGACAGGACTATGTACTCTGTAATGTGCTGCAGAAGGTGTCAGTGCTATATAAATACATAATAATAATATGGTAGGACATTACACTATGACTATGGTAGGATTAGAGTGTGAGCTCCTCTGAGGGCAGTCAGTGACATGACTATGTACTCTGTAATGTGCTGCAGGAGATGTCAGTGCTATATAAATACATAATAATAATATGTTAGGACATTAGACTATGACTATGGTAGGATTAGAGTGTGAGCTCCTCTGAGGACAGTCAGTGACATGACTATGTACTCTGTAATGTGCTGCAGGAGATGTCAGTGCTGTATAAATACATAATAATAATAATATGGTAGGACATTAGACTGACTATGGTAGGATTAGAGTGTGAGCTCCTCTGAGGACAGCCAGTGGCATGACTATGTACTCTGTAATGTGCTGCAGGAGATGTCAGTGCTATATAGATACATAATAATAATATGGTAGGACATTAGACTATGACTATGGTAGGATTAGATTGTGAGCTCCTCTGAGGACAGTCAGTGACATGACTATGTACTCTGTAATGTGCTGCAGGAGATGTCAGTGCTATATAAATACATAATAATAATATGGTAGGACATTACACTATGACTATGGTAGGATTAGATTGTATGCTCCTCTGAGGACAGTCAGTGACATGACTATGTACTCTGTAATGTGCTGCAGGAGATGTCAGTGCTATATAAATACATAATAATAATATGGTAGGACATTAGACTATGACTATGGTAGGATTAGAGTGTGAGCTCCTCTGATAACAGTCAGTGACATGACTATGTACTCTGTAATGTGCTGCAGAAGATGTCAGTGCTATATAAATACATAATAATAATATGGTAGGACATTAGACTATGACTATGGTAGGATTAGAGTGTGAGCTCCTCTGAGGACAGTCAGTGACATGACTATGTACTCTGTAATGTGCTGCAGGAGATGTCAGTGCTATATAAATACATAATAATAATATGGTAGGACATTACACTATGACTATGGTAGGATTAGATTGTATGCTCCTCTGAGGACAGTCAGTGACATGACTATGTACTCTGTAATGTGCTGCAGGAGATGTCAGTGCTATATAAATACATAATAATAATATGGTAGGACATTAGACTATGACTATGGTAGGATTAGAGTGTGAGCTCCTCTGAGGACAGTCAGTGACATGACTATGTACTCTGTAATGTGCTGCAGGAGATGTCAGTGCTATATAAATACATAATAATAATATGGTACGACATTAGACTATGACTATGGTAGGATTAGAGTGTGAGCCCCTCTGAGGACAGTCAGTGACATGACTATGTACTCTGTAATGTGCTGCAGAGGATGTCAGTGCTATATAAATACATAATAATAATATGGTAGGACATTAGACTATGACTATGGTAGGATTAGATTGTGGACTGGGCTCCTCTGAGGACAGTCAGTGACATGACTATGTACTCTGTAATGTGCTGCAGAAGATGCCAGTGCTACATAAATACATAATAATAATATGGTAGGACACATTAGACTATGACTATGGTAGGATTAGAGTGTGAGCTGAGCTCCTCTGAGGACAGTCAGTGACATGACTATGTACTCTGTAATGTGCTGCAGAAGATGTCAGTGTTATATAAATACATAATAATAATATGGTAGGACATTAGACTATGACTATGGTAGGATTAGAGTGTGAGCTCCTCTGAGGACAGTCAGTGACATGACTATGTACTCTGTAATGTGCTGCAGAAGATGTCAGTTCTATATAAATACATAATAATAATATGGTAGGACATTAGACTATGACTATGATAGGATTAGAGTGTGAGCTCCTGAGGACAGTCAGTGACATGGCTATGTACTCTGTACAGTGCTGCAGGAGAAGTCAGTGCTATATAAATACATAATAATAATAATATGGTAGGACATTAGACCATGACTATGGTAGGATTAGAGTGTGAGCTCCTCTGAGGACAGTCAGTGACATGACTATGTACTCTGTACAGTGCTGCAGGAGATGTCAGTGCTATATAAATACATAATAATAATAATATGGTAGGACATTAGACCATGACTATGGTAGGATTAGAGTGTGAGCTCCTCTGAGGACAGTCAGTGACATGACTATGTACTCTGTAATGTGCTGCAGGAGATGTCAGTGCTATATAAATACATAATAATAATATGGTAGGACATTAGACTATGACTATGGTAGGATTAGAGTGTGAGCCCCTCTGAGGACAGTCAGTGACATGACTATGTACTCTGTAATGTGCTGCAGAAGATGTCAGTGCTATATAAATACATAATAATAATATGGTAGGACATTAGACTATGATTATGGTAGGATTAGAGTGTGAGCTCCTCTGAGGACAGCCAGTGACATGACTATGTACTCTGTAATGTGCTGCAGAAGATGTCAGTGCTATATACATACATAATAATAATATGGTAGGACATTAGACTAGGACTATGGTAGGATTAGATTGTGAGCTCCTCTGAGGACAGTCAGTGGCATCACTATGTACTCTGTAATGTGCTGCAGAAGATGTCAATGCTATATAAATACATAATAATAATATGGTAGGGCATTAGACTATGACTATGGTAGGATTAGAGTGTGAGCCCCTCTGAGGACAGTCAGTGACATGACTATGTACTCTGTAATGTGCTGCAAGGAGATGTCAGTGCTATATAAATACATAATAACAATATGGTAGGACATTAGACTATCACTATGGTAGGATTAGAGTGTGAGCTCCTCTGAGGACAGTCAGTGACATGACTATGTACTCTGTAATGTGCTGCAGAAGATGTCAGTGCTATAGAAATACATAATAGTAATATGGTAGGACATTAGACTATGACTATGGTAGAATTAGAGTTTGAGCTCCTCTGAGGACAGTCAGTGACATGACTATGTACTCTGTAATGTGCTGCAGAAGATGTCAGTGCTATATAAATACATAATAATAATATGGTAGGACATTAGACTATGACTATGGTAGGATTAGAGTGTGAGCTCCTCTGAGGACAGTCAGTGGCATGACTATGTACTCTGTAAAGTGCTGCAGAAGATGTCAGTGCTATATAATTACATAATAATATGTTAGGACATTAGACTATGACTATGGTAGGATTAGAGTGTGAGCTCCTCTGAGGACAGTCAGTGACATGACTATGTACTCTGTATAGTGCTGCAGAAGATGTCAGTGCTATATAAATACATAATAATAATAATAATACTAATAATAATAATAATAATATGGGAGAACATTAGACTATGACTATGGTAGGATTAGATGGTGAGCTCCTCTGAGGACAGTCAGTGACATGACTATGTACTCTGTAATGTGCTGCAGAAGATGTCAGTGCTATATAAATACATAATAATAATATGGTAGGACATTAGTCTATGACTATGGTAGGATTAGATGGTGAGCTCCTCTGAGGACAGTCAGTGACATGACTATGTACTCTGTAATGTGCTGCAGAAGATGTCAGTGCTATATAAATACATAATAATAATATGGTAGGACATTAGACTATGACTATGGTAGGATTAGAGTGTGAGATCCTCTGAGGACAGTCAGTGACATGACTATGTACTCTGTAATGTGCTGCAGAAGATGTCAGTGCTATATAAATACATAATAATAATATGGTAGGACATTAGACTATGACTATGGTAGGATTAGATTGTGAGCTCCTCTGAGGACAGTCAGTGACATGACTATGTACTCTGTAATGTGCTGCAGAAGATGTCAGTGCTATATAAATACATAATAATAATATGGTAGGACATTAGACTATGACTATGGTAGGATTAGATTGTGAGCTCCTCTGAGGACAGTCAGTGACATGACTATGTACTCTGTAATGTGCTGCAGGAGATGTCAGTGCTATATAAATACATAATAATAATATGGTAGGACATTAGACTATGACTATGATAGGATTAGAGTGTGAGCTCCTCTGAGGACAGTCAGTGACATGACTATGTACTCTGTAATGTGCTGCAGAAGATGTCAGTGCTATATAAATCTATATACTGTATATTCCTGCGTATAAGACTACTTTTTAACCCTTGAAAATCTTCAGAAAAGTTGGGGGTCGTCTTATACGCTGGGTATCATTGATGCTGGGTGATACCCCCTATCCTGTTACCGTCTCTCAGATCTTGCTGCTGAGGACTGTAGTAAAGCAGGCACATATGTGTGAGATCTGAGAGGCAGAGAGGGAGGTAAATAGGATACAAGGGTGGGCCAGAGGGGTGAAAGAGGCGTATTTTATGGGCACAGCACGATCTATTCTTCCATACTGCTCTGATAAACAGGGAGACAGGGAGAGCTGACCAATCCGCTTAGGGAGAGAGTTGAACAGTCCAACCAGTCAATTGACTATACACTGTTATATACTGGGTACCACATACAGTACAGCGCCAGTATATGAATTTTTTCAAATTTGGTGTACGTTGGAAAAGGGGTAGTCTTATACGGTGAGTATATCACAAACTCTATATTTTAACTGAAAAAGTTGGGGGGTCGTCTTATACACCCAGTCGTCTTATACGCCGGAAAATACGGTATATAAAATCGGATGTGTGTGTGTGTATGTATGTATGTATGTATGTATGTGCCTCGATAACTCGAAAATGGCTTGACCGATTTGAACGAAACTTGGTATACAGATCCCTTACTATCTGTGATGATATGTTCTGGGGGTCTCGCGGCCCCCCTGCACAAACAGCAAATCAGATTTCACCCATTCAAGTCAATGGAAAAAAATGTAAAAGGCTGCCATTCTCACAGTAATCAAGCCAGAGTCCCCACACTTGGCACAGGTGGTCACTTGGTGACCGAGGTTACAAATCCAGGAAAAGTGGGAGGAGCATAAAACAGCCAATCAAATTTCAGCCATTCATTGTTAATGGGAAAATGTAAACTGCAGCCATTCTTAGACTGTTAATTGCAGGGTTTTCAAACTTGACACAGTTGGTCACTGGGTGAATGCGATTAAAGAGGAACTCCAGCCTAAACAAACATACTATTATTAATTTACATTAGCTATGTTAATTAAAATAGATAGGTATTATAATCTCTTACCCGCACTGTTTTAAAAGAACAGGCAAATGTTTGATTTCATGAGGGCGGCCATCTTTTGGGTTGAAAGGAGGTGACAGGGAGCATGAGACACAGTTCCAACTGTCCTGTGTCCTGAGCACCTCTCCCAGTTGCTAGGCAACATGAATAACAACATAGGAAATCCCATCATGCTCTGCACAGCATCAGGGAAAAAAAGCCCGGGCTTTTTTTCTTTGATGGGTGGAGCTTAGCTAAAAATGATGCTTTGGTAAGAAAAACAAAGTTCAGATGCTGTGAAACTGTTAAAGAAACACCAAGTCTTTTCAGTTCTGCTGAGTAGATTTTTAGTCCGGAGGTTCACTTTAAGATTCAAGAAAGTGGGTGGAGCCTACAACAGCCAATCAAAATTCACCTATTGATTTTCAAGGGGAATATTTAAACTGCTGCCATTCTTACACTGTTAATGGCAGAGGCTTCAAACTTGCTACAGTCGTCATTGGGTGACTGGGGTCCAAATTCACTAAAGGGGCGGGGCCACATACAGCCAATCAGATTTCCTTGGTGGATAAACTGCTTCCATTCACGCATTTTTGATGCCAGGAACCTGAAAGCTCACAAACGTGGTCATTGAGTGACTGTGTGTCAAGGTCACACAAAGTGGGCGGAGCCAAAAACAGCTTTTACTGGGAAAATATAAACTGCAGCCATTCTTACACGGTTAGTGGCAGGGTTCTCAAACTTTGCACAGTTGGTCATTGGGTAACTGAGATTAAGATTTTGGAAGGTGGGTGGAGCCTACAACAGCCAATAAAAATTCACCTTTTGATTTTCAAAGGGAATGTTTAAGCTGCTACCATTCTCTTATACTGTTAAAAGCAGATGCCTCAAACCTGGTACAGTTGGTCACTGGGTGACTAGGGCCCAAACTCAGAAAGGGGGCGGAGCCACAAACAGCCAATAAGATTTGTTTATTTTTAAATGGGAATATACAAAGTATTGATACCAAGGACCCCAAAGCTGATAAACTTGATAATTGAGTGACTGTATGTCAAGGTTAGAAAAAGTGGGCGGTGCCAACAACTAAATTTTTAACATGGCAGGGTTCCCAGACT
This sequence comes from Hyperolius riggenbachi, assembly GCF_040937935.1. NCBI lineage: Eukaryota > Metazoa > Chordata > Amphibia > Anura > Hyperoliidae > Hyperolius > Hyperolius riggenbachi. Next base: position 3,649,246 of record NC_090651.1, read on the forward strand.
TTACACAATTGGCCACTGGGTGACTGGGATGACAATTCAGAAATGTGGGTGGAGCCTACAACAGCCAATCAAAATTTACCTATTGATTTTCAAGGGGAATATTCACATTGCTACCATTCTTACACTGTTAATGGCAGAGACCTCAAACCTGATACAGTCAGTCATTGGGTGACTGGGGTCCAAATTCACTAAAGGGGTGGAGCCACAAACAGCCAATCAGATTTGTTAGATTGATTTCAGCCATTCTGTTATTGGCAGGGTTCTCAAACGTGACACAGTTGGCCACTGGGTGACTGGGACTAATATTCAGGAAAGTGGGTGGAGCCTACAGCAGCCAATCAAAATTCACCTTTTGATTTTCAAGGGGAATATTGCAACTGCAGCCATTCTTACACTGTTAATAGCAGAGGCCTCAAACCTGCTACAGTCGGTCGTTAAGTGTCTTGGGTTCAAATTCAGTAAAGGGGCGGAGCCAAAAACAGCCAGATTTCTTTGCTGGATAAACTGATTCCATTACCATAATTTTGATGCCAGGAACCCAAAGGCTCATAAACTTGGTCATTGAGTGACTGTGTGTCCAGGTTACAAAAAGTGGGTGAAGTTAAAACAGATTTTTCTGGGAAATTGTAAACTGCAGCCTTTCTTCACTGTTAATGGCACAGTTCTCAAACTTTGCACAGCTGGTTACTGGGTGACTGTGACTAATGTTCAGAAAAGTGGGTGGAACCTTAAAATGCCAATCAAAAATCACATGTCGCTTTTCAAGGAGAATATTACAATTGCTGCCATTCTTGCACTGTTAATGGCACAAGCCTCAAACCTGGTACAGTTGGTCATTGGGTCACTGGGGATCAAATTCAGAAAAGGGGACAGAGACACAAACAGTGAATCAGATTTGTTTCATTTCACTGGGAAAATACAAATTATTGATGCCAAGGACCCCAAAGCTCACAAACTTGGGCATTGATTAGTGACTTTGTGTCCAGGTTACAAAAAGTGGGCGGAGCCAAAAACAAATTTCACTGGGAAAGTGTAAACTGCAGCCCTTCTTACACTGTTTATGGCAGGGTTCCCAAACTTTGCCCAGATGGTCACTGAGTGACTGAGATTAATATTCAGGGAAGTGGGTGGAGCCTATAATAGCCAATCAAAATTCACCTGTTGATTTTCAAGTGGAATATTTAAATTGCTGCCATTTTTATTTTTGTTAATAGCAGATGCCTCAAACCTGCTACAGTTAGTCATTGGGTGACTGGGGTTCAAATGCTGGAGAGGGGTGAAGCCACAAACAGCCAATCTGATTTGTTTAATTTCTATGGGAATATACAAATTATTGATGCCAAGGACCCCAAAGCTCACAAACTTGGTCATTGAGTGTTTGTGCGTTAGGGTTAGAAAGTGGGCGGAGCCAACACCAGCCAAATACATACCCGGGAAACGCCGGGTCATCAGTGGGTGGAGACAAATACAAATTTCACTGGGAAAATGTAAACTGCAGCCATTCTTACACTGTTAATGGCAGGGTTTTTAAACTTTGCACAGTTGGTCATTGGGTGACTGGGATTAATATTCAGAAAAGTGGGTGGAGCCTACAAAAGTGAATCAAACATCACCTACTGCTTTTCAATGGGAATATTTAATTGCTACCATTCTTGCACAGTTAATGGCACAGGCCTCAAACCTGGTACAGTTGGTTATTGTGTGACTGGGGTTCAAATTCAGAAAAGGGAGTGGAGCCACACACACTCAATCAGATTTGTTTCATTTCAATGCAGATTATTGATACCAAAGACCGCAAAGCTCACAAACTTGGTCAGTGAGTAATTGTGTGTTAGGGTTAGAAAAAATAGGCGGAGCCAACACCAGCCAAATACATACCCGGGCAACGCCGGGCAATCAGCTAGTACATAATAATAATAATATGGTAGTACATTAGACTATGACTATGGTAGGATTAGAGTGTGAGCTCCTCTGAGGACAGTCAGTGACATGACTATGTACTCTGTAATGTGCTGCAGGAGATGTCAGTGCTATATAAATACATAATAATAATATGGTAGGACATTAGACTATGACTATGGTAGGATTAGAGTGTGAGCTCCTCTGAGGACAGTCAGTGACATGACTATGTACTCTGTACAGTGCTGCAGAAGATGGCAGTACTATATAATACATAATAATAATATGGTAGGACATTACACTATGACTATGGTAGGATTAGAGTGTGAGCTCCTCTGAGGACAGTCAGTGACATGACTATGTACTCTGCAATGTGCTGCAGAAGATGTCAGTGCTCTATAAATACATAATAATAATATGGTAGGACATTAGACTATGATTATGGTAGGATTAGAGTGTGAGCTCCTCTGAGGACAGTCAGTGACATGACTATGTACTCTGTAATGTGCTGCAGGAGATGTCAGTGCTATATAAATACATAATAATAATATGGTAGGACATTAGACTATGACTATGGTAGGATTAGAGTGTGAGCTCCTCTGAGGACAGTCAGTGACATGACTATGTACTCTGTACAGTGCTGCAGAAGATGGCAGTACTATATAATACATAATAATAATATGGTAGGACATTACACTATGACTATGGTAGGATTAGAGTGTGAGCTCCTCTGAGGACAGTCAGTGACATGACTATGTACTCTGCAATGTGCTGCAGAAGATGTCAGTGCTCTATAAATACATAATAATAATATGGTAGGACATTAGACTATGATTATGGTAGGATTAGAGTGTGAGCTCCTCTGAGGACAGTCAGTGACATGACTATGTACTCTGTAATGTGCTGCAGGAGATGTCAGTGCTATATAAATACATAATAATAATATGGTAGGACATTAGACTATGACTATGGTAGGATTAGAGTGTGAGCTCCTCTGAGGACAGTCAGTGACATGACTATGTACTCTGTAAAGTGCTGCAGGAGATGTCAGTGCTATATGAATACATAATAATAATATGGTAGGACATTAGACTATGACTATGGTAGGATTAGAGTGTGAGCTCCTCTGAGGACAGTCAGTGACATGACTATGTACTCTGTAATGTGCTGCAGAAGATGTCAGTGCTATATGAATACATAATAATAATATGGTAGGACATTAGACTATGACTATGGTAGGATTAGAGTGTGAGCTCCTCTGAGGACAGTCAGTGACATGACTATGTACTCTGTACAGTGCTGCAGAAAATGTCAGTGCTATATAAATACATAATAATAATATGGTAGGACATTAGACTATGACTATGGTAGGATTAGATTGTGAGCTCCTCTGGGGACAGTCAGTGACATGACTATGTACACTGTAATGTGCTGCAGAAGATGTCAGTGCAATATAAATACATAATAATAATATGGTAGGACATTAGACTATGACTATGGTAGGATTAGAGTGTGAGCTCCTCTGAGGACAGTCAGTGACATGACTATGTACTCTGTAATGTGCTGCAGAAGATGTCACTGCTATATAAATACATAATAATAATATGGTAGGACATTACACTATGACTATGGTAGGATTAGATTGTGAGCTCCTCTGAGGACAGTCAGTGACATGACTATGTACTCTGTAATGTGCTGCAGAAGATGTCACTGCTATATAAATACATAATAATAATATGGTAGGACATTACACTATGACTATGGTGGGATTAGAGTGTGAGCTCCTCTGAGGACAGTTAGTGACATGACTATGTACTCTGTACAGTGCTGCAGGAGATGTCAGTGCTATATAAATACATAATAATAATAATATGGTAGGACATTAGACTATGACTATGGTAGGATTAGATTGTGAGCTCCTCTGAGGACAGTCAGTGACATGACTATGTACTCTGTAATGTGCTGCAGAAGATGTCAGTGCTATATAAATACATAATAATAATATGGTAGGACATTAGACTATGACCATGGTAGGATTAGATTGTGAGCTCCTCTGAGGACAGTCAGTGACATGACTATGTACTCTGTAATGTGCTGCAGGAGATGTTAGTGCTATATAAATACATAATAATAATAATATGGTAGGATATTAGACTATGACTATGGCAGGATTAGATTGTGAGCTCCTCTGAGGGTAGTCAGTGACAGGACTATGTACTCTGTAATGTGCTGCAGGAGATGTCAGTGCTATATAAATACATAATAATAATATGGTAGGACATTAGACTATGACTATGGTAGGATTGGAGTGTGAGCTCCTCTGAGGACAGTCAGTGACATGACTATGTACTCTGTAATGTGCTGCAGAAGATGTCAGTGCTATATAAATACATAATAATAATATGGTAGGACATTAGACTATGACTATGGTAGAATTAGATTGTGAGCTCCTCTGAGGACAGTCAGTGACATGACTATGTACTCTGTAATGTGCTGCAGGAGATGTTAGTGCTATATAAATACATAATAATAATATGGTAGGGCATTAGACTATGACTATGGTAGGATTAGAGTGTGAGCTCCTCTGAGGACAGTCAGTGACATGACTATGTACTCTGTAATGTGCTGCAGAAGAGGTCAGTGCTATATAAATACATAATAATAATATGATAGGACATTACACTATGACTATGGTAGGATTAGAGTGTGAGCTCCTCTGAGGACAGTCCGTGACATGACTATGTACTCTGTAATGTGCTGCAGAAGAGGTCAGTGCTATATAAATACATAATAACAATATGGTAGGACATTAGACTATGACTATGGTAGGATTAGAGTGTGAGCTCCTCTGAGGACAGTCAGTGACATGACTATGTACTCTGTAATGTGCTGCAGGAGATGTCAGTGCTATATAAATACATAATAATAATAATAATTTGGTAGGACATTAGACTATGAATATGGTAGGATTAGAGTGTGAGCTCCTCTGAGGACAGTCAGTGACATGACTATGTACTCTGTAATGTGCTGCAGCGAAGATGTCAGTGCTATATAAATACATAATAATAATATGGTAGGACATTAGACTATGACTATGGTAGGATTAGAGTGTGAGCTCCTCTGAGGACAGACTTGGCCCGCACTTGCTGCAGTTGTAGTACATCCATGCCACACAGTCTAGTACAGAGGAGAGGAGAGGTGAGTATCTCCTGTGACCTGCAGGCTACCAATTAATTAAGTCATTTAGTAAAAATAAACAGGCTAATTGGGCTGAATGAAGTCTTTGGGCTATAATTTCAGGGACCTGATTTAGAGGAACACAGTCCATTACCCACAATGCACATTGTCCTATTTTCCTGAGCGGAGTTCAGGTTGGGAGGTATAGGGCGCCCAGCGGGGGGGCTGGAGATGTGAGTATGCCGTGGGGGGGGGGGGGGGGGGGGGAGCAGGAGATGCGGATCTGAGGCCTGTGCTGCAGCTGTATTGGCCTCGGGGCTCAGCCGTCAGTAGAGTGTGAATGGTGTGAAGATGCAATGCGAGACATACATATATGGGGTTTGATGTCAGCTACCTCTACTACTAATTCTGAGACAATCAGACTGCGGCTGTCTGATTCTGCAGCACATGGGCAGGCATGGGGGAGCAGCACAGGGGCAGGCATAGCAGCACAGCACAGGGGCAGGAATGGCGGTGCAGCACAGGGGCAGGCATGGGGGCGCAGTACAGGGGCAGGCATGGTGGGCAGCACAGGAGCAGGCATGGGGGTACAGCACAGGTGCAGGCATGGGGGTACAGCACAGGTGCAGGCATGGCAGCACAGGGCCAGGCATGGGGGCGCAGCACTGGGGCAGGAATGGGGGCGCAGTACAGGGGCAGGCATGGCAGCACAGGGGCAGGCATGGGGGCGCAGCACAGGGGCAGGCATAGCAGCACAGGAGCGGGCATGCGTGTGCAGCACAGGGGCGGGCATGGTGGCGCAGCACAGAAGTGGGCATGGGGGCGCAGCACAGGGGCAGGCATGAGGCTGACATTGGATAATGTCTGTGTGTGTTTAGCATTCAGTAATAATGACTGAAAATGAAAAACAGACATACAATATAGTTCAAGGAAAGCGTTTTATTTAGGCGGATCGCTCCGATCTGCTGGATCCACATCACACTAATAATGTCAACCGTGTATTATAGGTGAATATACAGACTGCGCAGCCTGACCAATGTACACGCCTCCCGACAGTCACGTGACGCTAAGCGTGACATGGAAAGTGCCATCACTGTCACCACCCTCACATTCATTCTCCAGACAAGCCAGGAATTAAGCCGATTGATTTTACAATTCCCTTAATTACCAGCGACAAGCACAGCCTGTCTCGCCTCGCGTTTTATCGTTTATTTAATATCACCGTCATATTTCTGAGGCACTTTCCAGGTAACAGCCTGACACGTGTATTCTCTGCACACGACTCCAGCACGGCAGACAAGAACAGGTGCTCCTAAGAGGAGTCACAGACAACATCTTGTCCACATGCTCATACCAGCCCGCCCCCTCCGATCCTCCAAGGACCTGCGCCTAGTCGCACCACACATACCTCATTCCCATGCATGATTGCAGGACTTCACTAGGGCTGCCCCTGCTCTCAGGAACTCGCTCCCACCAGCCATCAGACTTCCCCCCACCTTTAATACCCTCAAACAAGCCCTCAAGACTCACCTTTCCATGCTTGTGTACCTCCTACACCACAATACAATCGGTTGGACACCCTCTCAACAGATGCACCTATTGTCTCCACCCCCACCCTTTAGAGTGTAAGCCTCTGGCAGGGCCCTCCTCCCCAGTGTTTCCAGCTTGATTATGCAATCTTACTGTCAATCACCCCTCTTGTGGACTAGAACAGTCTCTATTTTGACCTATAACACCAGGGCTGGGCTGGGCTGAGACAGAGGCAAGACAGGCTGCAGCCTCAGGGCACAGTGTAGAAGGGGGGCGCAGGGCCGGGCTGAGACAGAGGCAAGAGAGGCTCCAGCCTCAGGGCGCAGTGTAGAAGGAGGGTGCAGGGCCAGGCCGAGGCAGAGGCGAGAGGGGCTCCATCCTCATGGCGCAGTGTAGGAGGGGGCGCAGGGCCAGGCAGAGGCTCCAGCCTCAGGGCGCAGGGCCAGACAGAGGCAAGAGAGGCTCCAGCCTCAGGGTGCAGTGTAGAAAGAGGGCGCAGGGCAAGGCCGAGGCAAAGGCGCAAGAGGCTCCATCCTTATGGCGCTGTTAAGGGGGGGCCCAGGGCCAGGCAGAGGCAAGAGAGGCTCCAGCCTCAGGGCACAGTGTAGGAGGGGGCGCAGGGCGGGGCCAAGGTGAGAGAGGCTCCAGCCTCAGGGCGCAGTGTAGGAGGGGGCGCAGGGCAGGGCCGAGGCGAGTAAGGCTCCAGCCTCAGGGTGCAGTGTAGGAGGGGGCGCAGGGCCGGGCCGAGGCGAGAGAGGCTCCAGCCTCAGGGCGCAGTATAGGAGGGGGCGCAGAGCCAGGCCGAGGCAGAGGCGAGAGAGGCTCCAGCCTCAGGGCGCAGTGTAGGAGGGGGCGCAGGGCCGGGCCGAGGCAGAGGCGAGAGAGGCTCCAGCCTCAGGGCGCAGTGTAGGAGGGGGCGCAGGGCCGAGGCAGAGGTGAGTGAGGCTCCAGCCTCAGGCCGCAGTGTAGGAGGGGGCGCAGGGCCGGGCCGAGGCAGAGGCGAGAGAGGCTCCAGCCTCAGGGCACAGTGTAGGAGGGGGTGCAGGGCCGGGCCGAGGCAGAGGCGAGAGAGGCTCCAGCCTCAGGGCGCAGTGTAGGAGGGGGTGCAGGGCGAGGCAGAGGCGAGAGAGGCTCCAGCCTCAGGGCGCTGTGTAGGAGGGGGTGCAGGGCGAGGCAGAGGCGAGAGAGGCTCCAGCCTCAGGGCACAGTGTAGGAGGGGGTGCAGGGCCAGGCCGAGGCAGAGAGAGGCCCCAGCCTCAGGGCGCAGTGTAGGAGGGGGTGCAGAGCCAGGCCGAAGCAGAGGTGAGAGAGGCTCCAGCCTCAGGGCGCAGTGAAGGAGGGGAGCGCACAACTCACTCAGCTATCATTCCCCTTCTGTGTGTGAAGCAGAGAGAAATAAAAACGGCATTCACAAACCGTGTTCCCTGCAGCATTTTGCTGAGATTCAGTACATGCGGATTCAGTTCGGATTCAGTTTTGTACCGAGAAGGGCCCTAATAATCATAACGGCATTCCCCAAAGATAACTGCCCTCAAATCCTTTCTTGCCTTCAGCTTATAGAAGTACAGTCAGTCAGGATAACCTAAAATTAAAACAGAAAAGCGCACATAGTGCTCAATACTCTATAGATAAAAAACTGTGTGCCTCAATCAAACTGCACACCTCCGGGATGTGCCACCAGCAGGGAGGAAGTCTACTAGCCACCCGCTCTCCCCGTGGTGATTACACTCACCAAAAGCGCTTCCTGCTCTGTGCCGATCGCACCAACAGCGGCCTAGAAACCCACATAACTGACTGCGGGAGATGTGACACCATACTGAGTTAAGCTTCCTACATAAATAAGTTAGTTATTCCATATTGTTTAGAAGTTATCAGAGCCGGCTGTCACACGCCCCCTAGCGGCCAGACCGCTCAATGCCTTCCAATCTATTTCAGCCCACAGACCATCCAACCTTGTGGATGCAATCAATGCACTGAAGCCGCGCTGGAATTGGGCAGCAGACAGGCTAGGAGGGAGCGTGCTAGTGACACAGACACCTTACTACACAATATTTCGGGTACAGGGCTGCCACCCCCTCTGTAGAATAACAGAGGACCTACTCTATTATAAACCTGCGAAGGAAAATTGTTAACCTTCTTAGCTGTATGCCTGACACTGTGCCTGGCATACCACTTGCTGCCCTCAGGAGTCCCTCAGGATTAATTAATTTCCTCACATGGCTGCAAAACTTTAAGCTAGCACTAGGCTAGTTAGTGCATGTGTCTTGCACCCCCCGAATGCCTGCGATCCCCCCGATCCCCCCGTTTATACATTACCCAGCCTGGATCCGGCGATTGCGCAGCCTCCCGGCACAGCTCCGGTCTCTCTATGGGGAGGATGGGATTTGCGCTGCCGCTTGATGTCATGTGCGATCCTCCCCATAGTGAAGACCGGAGGTGTGCCGGGAGGCTGCGCGATCGCTGGATCCAGGCTGGGTAATGTATAAACAGGGGGATCGTCAGGGATCGGGCGGTCCGGACACCTGTACTAGCTAGCCTAGTGCTAGCTAAAGGTTTTTTAGCCGTGTGAGCAAATGAACTAATCCCGGGGGCACAAACTAACAAAACCTCCTGAGCGGCTTAACGCTCAGGAGGTTAAACACTCTAGTCTGGCTAAACAATACAATACTTCAGGTAGCAAATCTACAGGAAGGCTAGGATTCTGTCTGCAGTGCTTAAAGCAGGTCGGTAGCTGAAAATGACCTTAAGTCTTTTATTGTAAATGCAAAATACAATGCAACAGAAAATGATTAAAGGTGCGTACACACGCACTACGGCCGCCAACGATGGGTCCGTCAGACCCTCCCGCTGGGCGGACTTTCAGGCGACAGTAGTGCGTGTGTACGCGCTGTCGGCGGACTGATAAGGTTGTTTCTGAGCAAATCGCACCGGCGGATGCACCAGCCTTATCAGTCTGCGGACAGTGCGTACACACGCGCTACTGTAGCCTGAAAGTCCGCCCAGCGGGAGGGTCTGACGGACCCGTCATTGGCGGCCGTAGTGCGTGTGTACGCACCTTAAAACTAGCAATTATAGAGCTAGAGTAGCCCAGATAAAATAAAAGTTAAAACAGAAAAAAAAATACTTAAAGTTTGGAAGAAATATGTCCTTTGTGTGGTAAATCCAAGCAAAATGGAGGGTTCCTTTGTTTCAAAAGTTCAGTCAAAATGGAGACCAGCCACAATGTCCTCTGCTGGCACCGGTCAGGAGATGTTACACAAGGGAGGACTGGTATCACATCTCAGTCCTATGCTTATATAGGACTCAGCTCTGGAAGGCGGGACTCAGAGTCAGCCCAAATATGTGACATTTTTATATATCAAACCACATTCATTGCACACAAATAGTAATAGCAAATTCATAATCCCCAAAGAATATGGAACACATTAATACCAGACATGAATAGTGTGCGACATTCTCTTCCTGGGAAGTTTATTAACCCGGGTCGCTGGTTATGTTAGCTTCATTAATTGAATATGAGGATACTCAGCAGAACCTTTGGAATTAAATGATATAATTTCCATATCCTACCTAATAATAGGCAAGTGTCCCTGCGTCTGTCTGTGTGTCAGTGCTTTTTAGCACTGCGCATGTGCAGGGACAAGACGCAGAGACACTGCCGAGAGCCGGAGGAGGACGAGGCCAGAAGGGGTGTCGTGTGTGCGCGTGGTGGTCGTGCGCATGGCGGGTGCACGTTCGGCATGCGTGGGCAGTGTGCGTGCGCATGGTGGATTACTGACAGACCTAGCCCGTTTTTAAATGGGCTAAGGTCACTAGTAAATCATAAGTGCGTGAGTAGATTGTGTGTGTGTATGTGTGTACAGTGTGTGTGTATGTGCGCGTATGTGTGTGTGTGTGTGTGTGTGTGTGTGTGTGTGTGTGTGTGTGTGTGTGTGTATACATAGAGTGTGTGTGTGTGTGTATGTGTGTGTATGTGCACACAGTATGTGTGTATGTGCGCGTATGTGTATGTGTGTGTGAGTGTATGTGTGAGTGTATACATAGAGTGTGTGTGTGTACAGTGTGTGTACAGTGTGTGTGTACAGTGTGTGTGTGTGTACAGTGTGTGTGTGTGTACACACAGTGTGTGTGTGCAGTGTGTGTGTGTGTGTGTATGTAGTGTGTGTGTGTGTGTATAGTGTGTGTGTATGTAGTATGTGTTCAGTGTGTGTGTGTGTGTGTGTGTGTGTGTGTGTGTGTGTGTGTGTGTAGTGTGTGTGTGTGTGTGTGTGTAGTGTGTGTGCAGTGTGTGTGTGTGCGTGTGTGTATATAGTGTGTGTGTGTAGTATGTGTGTGTGTAGTATGTGTGTGTGTGTGTGTGTGTGTGTGTGTGTAGTATGTGTGTGTGTGTGTGTGTGTGTGTGTGTGTGTGTGTGTGTGTGTAGTATGTGTGTGTATAGTGTGTGTAGTATGTGTGTGTATAGTGTGTGTATGTAGTGTGTGTGTGTGTATGTAGTGTGTGTGTGTAGTGTGTGTGTGTGTGTGTGTGTGTATGAGAGAGAGAGAGAGAGAGAGAGAGAGAGAGAGAGAGAGAGAGAGAGAGAGAGAGAGAGAGAGAGAGAGAGAGAGGCAGACATTATGATAGCCAGGCCATGACATGGTCACCCGGCATTGTGCTGTGAATTCCAGATATTTGGAACATTTTGGCGGTCTGCACCCCTCGGAGGGGCAGCTGATGATGTCTGGCTAATTGGGCGATGATTCTCATTCAGAACACCTGCACAGAGATCGCCACCTCCAGGTGATTAGGAATCCAATTAGTCGGGATAACAGTGTTCCAAATGAGATGTCCCCAGTAACCTCATGTCGCTTAATATTCCGAGCCCCTCTCCGCACCTCCCCGGGCCAACAACCGGGGCCGATTAACATTCACGCCAAATGTCTTTCATAAATATTATTCAGAGCTAATTTCATGCGGCCTCCAAGCCCGGGCACCTCCGGAGTCACAAGGAAGCCAACGTCCTCGGGATTCAGCTCTGCTCACAAAGCGGCAGACAATGGAGGAAGGTCAGCAAGGAATGAAGGGCAAAGTCACAGCGGGGGAACCTTCCTCCTCGGGGAATCTACACAATTTCCATGAGAATGAGAACCGGTCACAAAGCCAGCCAGAACTGAATAATAACTCTTCCAACAAAAAGTACACTTTACTTACAAGAAAAACTACATAAAACACCACATACATTATAAACTGCTGGAAAAACGCAACGAACGCTTCCTAATCCGAGTGTGGCATCAAGTCTGGGCAGCACGGAGGCGTAGTGGTTAGCGCTCTCGCCTTGCAGCGCTGGGTCCCCAGTTCCAATCCCAGCCAGGTCAACATCTGCAAGGAGTTTGTATGTTCTCCCCGTGCCTGTGTGGGGTTCCTTCAGGCACTCCAGTTTCCTCCCCATATCCCAAAAACATACAGATACGTTAATTAGCTTCCCCTAAATTGGCCCTAGCTGTACAAGTACAAAATAATAATAATCAAGTCAGGGAGACCTCTGGGCAGGCGAGTCGCAGGAGTCTAGCGCCCCGGATCCTGTTATATCTGCCCCGTATGTCCGGGGAGTGGCTTCCCCATTGCTATGGCGCTGCTTGTCCACAAGGTGGTTTGCAGCACACTGTACCTCCCCCGCGTGCATGCTGGTGATGGCGTGCAGAGGGCAGAGCTACACATTCCAGCCAGGCCGGGGATCACATGGGGCTGGGCAGTCAATAGGGGTAGTGAGCATCACTCCTCCCTCACTGGCTGTCTGACCTCATGTGATGTCTGCAGAGCTCAAGATCATCTGTACCTTTGCCCGCCCCCCATGTCTCCATATCCTATGACTCATCTCTGAGTCTCTTTAAGGGCCCATTTACACTTGAGTGGGAATCGCGCAATTCGTGCTCACAGCAAACCGCTAGCGTTTTTTAAAAATACTAGCCCATGTAATCCTATGGCAGTGTTCTCACGGCGTTAACCGCAAATGCGTTACATTCAGCGTTTTGCCGGCGATTCTGGAGCGATTGTGATTAGCATGTATAGAACTGCTAATCGCGATCGCTCCCAAAATGCTACTCCATCCAGTGATTTTTTTTCACGTTTAACGCGCAAAAATCACTCCCGCATAACGCTAGTGTTTTGCCATTCTAGGTGTGAACGGGGCGGGACAGAGCCGTCCGGTCCTGAAAGAAAAATAAAACCTCACGGACGGACATTATGGCTATCATTCATAAAGGAGCTGTCGGTACAGGGAATCAGTGCGGGAAAACACCGCTGCCGGTGTTTTAGACTTCTGGGTGGGCATTCATAAAAAAACATCCAGGTGCGGTGGCAGTGCGGAGATTCCCCGAACTAGGCTGGCGGTAGGCAGGCGGTAGGCTTGCGGAGACACGGAAGCTGCCGAGTTGATACATTTCTCTGTGTTCCGCTCTGCTGCAGCTGCCTGGGAGGTCTGTGTGTCTCCATTCACTTACATTGGTATCGCCACATCACAGGGAGCGGTACTTCCCGACCTCACACCGCTTGCGGTGATCTTTATGAATTAACATTTTGCTACATTTGTACCGATAATCACCGCACAAGGCGGTGATTTATCACTCTGCTCGGTAGTGTCATTTTTTTATGCGGAAAGAGCCTTTATGAATGCTGACTTTGCTGAGTGTTCGGTAAAGTCAGCTGTTTTTAGCATTTCCGCATGCGGAAATGCTTTATGAATGATAGCCTATGTCTCAGACTATCTAATGCCAGCAGGTTGTACCTCAGACTGTTCAGGAGCTCAGCCCCGCCCTGGTCTTCTCCTCGCAGTCTCGTTGGATGTTGAAGTCCCGCAGCATCATAGAGCCGATATTCTCCTGAGCTTCTGTGGTGGGCTCAGAAAGGTGGGATAAAACAGGGGTACATAATAAAGCAGGGATGCACCAGAGGGGTCCAATAGGCCAACAATGCAGAAACGCGACAGATTTCCTCCTAAGATGGCAGCCGGAAGTTTCTGATGCTAGACTGTTTGCCTGTATCAATCGCAGGCAGTGGCACGAGTTATTTCCATTCATTTTCCAGGATCTTTTATGGTGGAAAATGCCTGTGAGTGACCAACTTATCAAACGATGCTTCCTAAACACAGCGCCTAACAAGATGCATGCTGGGATTTATACACCAGGCTCTCTCATGCTCGGCCTCTGCAGTGAGCAGATTTTCCCAATAAATCTTTATTAAGCAAGCGGTACATGCTGAATATGTTGGGACTATTTCAGTCTCCCCCCTAGTACAAGAGCAGAAGTGTCGCATCTGTGACTGTCCTGAGCCCGTGTGGATGGGAGCTCAGCTCTATAGCAATGTGACGCTCGTGAGGGGAGATCCATTCCAGCTCGATAATCACCAGAGATGGCCCGGACAGTTTGCCGGCAGATAGTTCCCGGTGAATTTCCGCTGTTCGCGTTCTCGGCAAAATGCGAAAATTTGGTGTGTTCGACCCGCCCCTCATACATCATCATGGAGACAAACTTTGACCCCTTACGTCACAGTCAGCAGACACATGGCAACCAATCAGCTAGCACCCCTTCCTGAAGCCCCCACCCCCTTTCAAAAAGCAGCTGCAGTGGCCATATTGGATTCATTCTCTGCTGGCTGCTGACTGTTTGTTAGTGAGTTACAACCCAACTTTGCGTCAATTCCGTAATTTTTGGTGGGACTTTTGGCATGGATCCCCCTCTGGCATGCCACAGTCCAGGTGTTAGACCCTTTGAAACAACTTTTCCATCCCTTTTTTGGGCCAGAAACAGTAGGTTTCTGTAGGTAGTAGTCTGTAGGTTTTAAATTTCACCTGCCCATTGAAGTCTACGGCGATTCGCAAACATTTGCGTAAGTTTGTGTTCGCTGCTCGCGAATGGAAGTTTCTATGTGTGCGACATCTCTAATGATCACATCAGTGAACACTTCCCACAAGTGAAGTGAGACCTCCTCAGTACTCCCCGACAATACAGTGCACAAGAGGAAAGACTTCTCCCAACAAGAAGTCACCAATGAGGATCATACCTTCTCAATAAATCTTTATTTTAAAAGCTTAAGCTGAAGAAAGTCGCACAGAGCTTTTCCGGTTATAAATACGAGAAGCAGCCAAGCGATTGCACAACCAGAGGCCGGATTGATGTCTTGGCTATTTGGAGTAGCGCGGCGTTTAGCACAGGAAGCATGTTTATGTTATTACTCCCCAGAGGCTGACAATGGCGTTGTCCTCATCACCTCCCCTCATCCTGATTTATACCTGTAGTAATGAACTGGCACGGCTGCACCTCCACATTGCTCATCGCCGTTCCGATCGCCCTCGCTGCTTTCTGGCATCAGTTACTGTCACACGGGCGTGACGAGCGAGTCTTTAGCGCAGTCTAGTCTGTCGCGGCAGATGAACTGGCTTCCAGCGAGCCATCCATCTTTATTTGAGGCCGTAACATTGGAGGCAGCGGATAGGCCGACCGATTAGCCATGTGGGACGGCCCCGGATAGAGAGATCGGAGAAGTGAGCCGGAGAGATGGCGGGGGCGTGATGGAGAGCCCCGGGGGCCATGGCGTCTTTGTATCGCTGCGTGCAACGAGGTCACAGGAAGTTCTACAAGCTGCGGCCAGAGTCTATTAATCTGCAGAACATCTTCCACAAAGGAGCCACCGTATCCCTCAACCGTAACAGAGAATCTAATGCACCGCCAGAGAAAATACTGCTTAAAGTATAACCGCACTTCCAGATCGTCCATAGCGACTCCGCACTGCCCACTGTTCAGAGGGGTGGGATTACTGGAGGGACTAGGGGAGGTTTGGCAAAAGCAGCAATGCACTACAACGAACTGCATAATTATAAGTGCATCTCCCCTCCCCCCCTTCTCCTCCCACCAAAAGAGGAAAGAATTAACATAGTTGTGTAAAACTCAACAAATGAAAGAGGGTGAATAATATCACTCTATGGGCTTGATTCACAAAACGGGGCTAGCTGTTAGCACGGCTTTTTGCGCGTTTTAGTGCGTTTTCACGTAAAAAACTGGTTTCGTGCGTTCGCGGCAAAAATTCACGTTCGTGCGTTCACACTAATTTTTCACGAGTTAACGTTCGCATGATAACGCAAATTTATTGCGCAAAAACAAACAATAAAGTGTGAAAAATGAGCGTTAACGTGCAAACGTGAATTTTTACGCGCGATAACCATTATCACGCAAAACAGTTAGCACCGTTTTGTGAATCAAGCCCTATGTGAGCATATTCTTCATCAGACAATAAATCTAAAACAGATCGTATTTTCCTTTCTTTGTTGAAGACTATGGCGACCCTCCGCCATGCTTCACAGTAGGCTGCAGGAGCTCCGCTTCCAATGTACGTCTCTCAGGGATCCAGTATAAATGCCCCATACATTAGTGTCCAATGTAAAACATTATTACTCCTCCATGTCCTAGCAACCCCAGCATAACCTCAGATGTAAAATACTATTACCCCTTCATGTTCCAGCGCCCAAACCCCCCCCCATCCCTCAACATAAAATATATGCATAGTACAGGCACAGAGGGCAGCAGATGAGGAGTGGTGGGAGGAGCCAGTGGAAGTAGGGGTAGAGATGGGAAAAGTGGGAGGAGTCAGTAAAGGGATAAGCACAGAGGGTGGTGGATGAAGACTAGTGGGAGGAGTCAGCAGAGAGTTAGGCACATAGGGCAATAAATGAGGAGTGGTGGGAGGAGCCAGTGCTGGGATGGGCACAGAGGGCAGCAGACAGGAGCGGTGGGTGGAGCCAATGGTGGGATGGGCACAGAGGGCAGCAGATGGGGAGTGGTGGGGGGAGTCAGTGGTGGGATGGGCACAGAGGGCAGCAGACAGGAGCGGTGGGCGGAGCCAGTGGTGGGATGGGCACAGAGGGCAGCAGATGGGGAGTGGTGGGAGGAGTCAGTGGTGGGATGGGCACAGGGGGCAGCAGACAGGAGCAGTGGGCGGAGCCAGTGGTGGGATGGGCACAGGGGGCAGCAGACAGGAGCGGTGGGAGGAGCCAGTGGTAGGATGGGCACAGAGGGCAGCAGATGGGGAGCGGTGGGCGGAGCCAGTGGTGGGATGGGCACAGAGGGCAGCAGACAGGAGCGGTGGGCAGAGCCAGTGGTGGGATGGGCACAGAGGGCAGCAGATGAGGAGTTTAGGAGGGGGCACTTTTTGAGGAAAGAGAGAGTTTCTGTGCTGATTGGCTCATCCAGTAACACAAAGCAGACATGACATGATTAGGAATTACAAATCACACTTATAAGTAGGTTTGGTGTTTTGCCTGGAATTATGCATTATGCAGAAGGGAGATATTTCCAACGCTATTTCATGCTGATAAGACAAGAAGGCTCCTCACAAGCGTTGCTGCTCCTCCGATCCTCAACTTAATGACAACCAGATGCTTGTTCTGGAGACAGAAGCAGCAAAATATAAATGTGTTTATTCTTTTCCCCTCCGCTGTTCTCATCGCCAATCTGTTTCACAAATATAAAGTGACAACGTCTCATCTACTTCAGAAGAAATTCCACAAGGGCGTCACGACCGCCCTCTGAGGCCACGACTGCCCTCTGATGCCACGACCGCCCTCTGATGCCACGACGCCCTCTGATGCCACGACCGCCCTCTGAGGCCACGACTGCCCTATGAGGCCACGACCTCCCTATGATGCCACGACTGCCCTATGAGGCCACGACCTCCCTATGATGCCACGACTGCCCTCTGAGGCCACGACCTCCCTATGATGCCATGACTGCCCTCTGAGGCCACGACCGCCCTATGATGCCACGACTGCCCTCTGAGGCCACGACCGCCCTATGATGCCACGACCGCCCTATGATGCCACGACTGCCCTCTGAGGCCATGACCGCCCTATGATGCCACGACCGCCCTATGATGCCACGACTGCCCTCTGAGACCACGACCGTCCTCTGAGGCCACGACCGCCCTATGATGCCACGACTGCCCTCTGAGGCCACGACCGTCCTATGATGCCACGACTGCCCTATGATGATGCCACGACTGCCCTCTGAGGCCACGACCTTCCTATGAAGCCATGACCGCCCTATGATGCCATGACCGCCCTATGATGCCACGACTGCCCTCTGAGGCCACGATCGCCTTATGATGCCACGACCGCCCTATGATGCCACGACTGCCCTCTGAGGCCATGACCGTCCTCTGAGGCCACGACCGCCCTATGATGCCACGACTGCCCTCTGAGGCCACGACCGCCCTATGATGCCACGACTGCCCTCTGAGGCCACGACCGTCCTATGATGCCACGACTGCCCTATGATGATGCCACGACTGCCCTCTGAGGCCACGACCTTCCTATGAGGCCATGACCGCCCTATGATGCCATGACCGCCCTATGATGCCAAGACCGCCCTCTGAGACCACGACCGCACTATGATGCCATGTCCGTCCTATGATGCCATGTCCGTCCTATGATGCCATGAACGCCCTATGAGGCCATGACTGCCCTATGATGCCATGACTGCCCTATGATGCCATGAACGCCCTATGATGCGATGACCGCCCTATGATGCCATGAACGCCCTATGAGGCCATGACCGCCCTATGATGCCATGACTGCCCTATGATGCCATGAACGCCCTATGAGGCCATGACCGCCCTATGAGGCCATGACCGCCCTATGATGCCATGAACGCCCTATGAGGCCATGACCGCCCTATGATGCCATGAACGCCCTATGATGCCATGACTGCCCTATGATGCCATGAACGCCCTATGATGCGATGAACGCCCTATGAGGCCATGACCGCCCTATGAGGCCATGACCGCCCTATGATGCCATGAACGCCCTATGATGCCATGAACGCCCTATGAGGCCATGACCGCCCTATGATGCCATGAACGCCCTATGATGCCATGACCGCCCTATGATGCCATGACCGCCCTATGATGCCATGACGGCCCTATGATGCCTTAAACGCCCTATGATGCCATGACCGCCCTATGATGCCATGAACACCCTATGAGGCCATGACCGCCCTATGATGCCATGACCGCCCTATGAGGCCATGACCGCCCTATGATGCCACAACCACCCTCCGAGGCCACGACCGCCCTATGATGCCGTGACCGCCCTATGATGCCACGACCGCCCTCTGAGGCTACGACTGCCCTCTGAGGCCACAGCCCGATGATGCCACGACTGCCCTCTGAGGCTATAACCGCCCTATGAAGCCATGACTGCCCTATGAGGCCCGGACCACCCTATGAGGCTCTGACTGCCCTATGAGGCCATGACGACCCTCTGAGGCCACGATCACCCTATGATGCCCAGACCACCCAATGAGGTCACGACTGCCCTATGAGGCTCTGACCACACTATGAGGCCACGACTGCCCTATGAGGCCACAACGACCCTCTGAGGCCACGATCGCCCTATGAGGCCCAGACCACCCAATGAGGTCACGACTGCCCTATGAGGCTAGGACTGTCCTTTGAGGCTACGACCATCCTATGAGGCCTGGACCGCCCTATGAGGCCACGACCTCCTTATGAGGCCACGACCGCCCTATGAGGCCCAGATTGCCCTCTGAGGCCCCAACTGCCCTATGAGGCCACGTCCGCCTTATTGGGCCCAGACCGCCCAATGAGGCCACGACCGCACTATGAGGCTCTGACCGCCCTATGAGGCCACGACCTTCCTATGAGGCCTGGACCGCCCTCTGAGGCCATGACCGCCCTATAAGGCCCGAACTGCCCTATGAGGCCGCGACCCCGCACAAGCCTGCTTTCCAGCATTATCGCTGTAAAATGCTTTCTGTCCACAGAGTATATACAAATCCAGACAAAACATGTGTCCTCACAAGATCACTTCTGGTTTATAGGAAAATATGACCAAGGACATATTTCTGAGTTCTAATGGATTCCGTACAGCCACAAACATAGCTCCCAGTCCAGGCCCGGCCGCCTCACAGGCCTCATATGGATTCCACAAGACTTCCTTTTCAATTTTTGTTAATGAGCCTTCAGTTTCTGCAAAGTGAAAACGAAGCTGTAATGATCCGCTCAGCTGTCTGCACAGACAGACAGCTGTTTGACCATTTCTTAAGTCTGTGTGCTGCAGGTCTCTGGATAAGAGACCTGCCTTCGCTTTGCAAGTTCCAGAGTTGCTCTGCTGAGGAATTTGCATACACTTGTCATGCAAATTGCCTACCTGCCTCCTTTGAAGGCTTGCAGTATAAATAATTTGCTCTCCCAGAGTCCTTTGCTGGTCATGATGGTTTGTTACTGCTTGAACACTCCTAGAGTGTCAGCCTTGCTATTTGTTTGCTAAAATTATCTTGGAGTATTCCTGGGGACTGCACTAGGCATCCCTCTAGTGCAGTCAGTTTGTATTATCTGTATTGCCTGTTCTGTCTGGTCTTGTTCATGCGATTGCTCGTGTCAGCGCTTGGCGATGGTGAATCGTTTGGTCCATAACCTGGATTGCACTTTCCCTAGCGTTAGTGGCAGTGGATCTCTCTAGTCTATGTCTTGGAGTTTTACCGTAGCGGCGGTTGCTACTGGTTACTCCTGTCTGTCTTGCCGTGTGGATCGCACTCGCTCTGGTGGAAAGGAGCAATGGATCCTGCTAGGCCTATTCCTGTACTTGGATCACACTTGCTCTGGTGGAAAAGAGCAGTGGATCCTGCTAGCTTTGTTTCTCTACTTGGTTCACACTTGCTCTGGTGGAAAAGAGCAGTGGATCCTGCTAGCTCTGTTTCTCTACTTGGTTCACACTCGCTCTGGCGCAAAGAGCAGTGGATCCTTCCTGTCCTATCCCTGAACCCGGATCGCACTCGCTCTGGCGGAAGAGCGGTGGATCTTATCTGACCTATTCCTGTTTTCCGTTCGTCTGTCTGTCTGGAGCAAATGCTTGCGGTTGTCTGCGGTAAGGCAGCCGTTTTGCAAGCGTTTCTGTTATTCGTTCATTCATTAGTCAGGGTTAGTGTTGGGCGAACAGTGTTCGCCACTGTTCGGGTTCTGCAGAACATCACCCTGTTCGGGTGATGTTCGAGTTCGGCCGAACACCTGACGGTGCTCGGCCAAACCGTTCGGCCATATGGCCGAACTAAGAGCGCATGGCCGAACGTTCCCCGAACGTTCGGCTAGCGCTGTGATTGGCCGAACGGGTCACGTGGTTCGGACCCGAACGCGCTCTGATTGGCCGAACTGTCACGTGGTTCGGGTAAATAAATACCCGAACCACGTCATATCTCCGCCATTTGTCTGTGGGTTTAGCTTTGGGTAGGCAGGCAGGGTAGTTCGCGCTCCAGCCACGCTAGCCAGGGTCCCCCCCAGTCATTGTGTGTCGCTGCTGGGAACAGTAGTACACCGCTCGTTCAGCCACACTATATAGCATTCTGTGTACTGTTCTGTGTCTGCTGGGAACAGTAGTACACCGCTCGTTCAGCCACACTATATAGCATTCTGTGTACTGTTCTGTGTCTGCTGGGAACAGTAGTACACCGCTCGTTCAGCCACACTATATAGCATTCTGTGTACTGTTCTGTGTCTGCTGGGAACAGTAGTACACCGCTCGTTCAGCCACACTATATAGCATTCTGTGTACTGTTCTGTGTCTGCTGGGAACAGTAGTACACCGCTCGTTCAGCCACACTATATAGCATTCTGTGTACTGTTCTGTGTCTGCTGGGAACAGTAGTACACCGCTCGTTCAGCCACACTATATAGCATTCTGTGTACTGTTCTGTGTCTGCTGGGAACAGTAGTACACCGCTCGTTCAGCCACACTATATAGCATTCTGTGTACTGTTCTGTGTCTGCTGGGAACAGTGGTACACCGCTCGTTCAGCCACACTATATAGCATTCTGTGTACTGTTCTGTGTCTGCTGGGAACAGTGGTACACCGCTCGTTCAGCCACACTATATAGCATTCTGTGTACTGTTCTGTGTCTGCTGGGAACAGTAGTACACCGCTCGTTCAGCCAGACTATATACCATTGTTTACTGACACTATATAGCAGACTATATAGCATTGTGTGTACACCGCTCAGCCAGACTATATACCATTGTTTACTGACACTCTGTGTACACCGCTCAGCCAGACTATATACCATTGTTTACTGCCACTCTGATTCTGCTGGGAACAGTAGTACACCGCTCGTTCAGCCACACTATATAGCATTCTGTGTACTGTTCTGTGTCTGCTGGGAACAGTAGTACACCGCTCGTTCAGCCACACTATATAGCATTCTGTGTACTGTTCTGTGTCTGCTGGGAACAGTAGTACACCGCTCGTTCAGCCACACTATATAGCATTCTGTGTACTGTTCTGTGTCTGCTGGGAACAGTAATACACCGCTCGTTCAGCCACACTATATAGCATTCTGTGTACTGTTCTGTGTCTGCTGGGAACAGTGGTACACCGCTCGTTCAGCCACACTATATAGCATTCTGTGTACTGTTCTGTGTCTGCTGGGAACAGTAGTACACCGCTCGTTCAGCCACACTATATAGCATTCTGTGTACTGTTCTGTGTCTGCTGGGAATAGTGGTACACCGCTCGTTCAGCCACACTATATAGCATTCTGTGTACTGTTCTGTGTCTGCTGGGAACAGTAGTACACCGCTCGTTCAGCCACACTATATAGCATTCTGTGTACTGTTCTGTGTCTGCTGGGAATAGTGGTACACCGCTCGTTCAGCCACACTATATAGCATTCTGTGTACTGTTCTGTGTCTGCTGGGAACAGTAGTACACCGCTCGTTCAGCCACACTATATAGCATTCTGTGTACTGTTCTGTGTCTGCTGGGAATAGTGGTACACCGCTCGTTCAGCCACACTATATAGCATTCTGTGTACTGTTCTGTGTCTGCTGGGAACAGTAGTACACCGCTCGTTCAGCCACACTATATAGCATTCTGTGTACTGTTCTGTGTCTGCTGGGAACAGTAGTACACCGCTCGTTCAGCCACACTATATAGCATTCTGTGTACTGTTCTGTGTCTGCTGGGAATAGTGGTACACCGCTCGTTCAGCCACACTATATAGCATTCTGTGTACTGTTCTGTGTCTGCTGGGAATAGTGGTACACCGCTCACCCGTCACTGTATAGCATTGTGCTCTGTGTCGCTGCTGGGAATAGTGGTACTGTATAGCATTTCTGTACTGCCACTGTACTG
This sequence comes from Hyperolius riggenbachi, assembly GCF_040937935.1. Lineage (NCBI taxonomy): Eukaryota > Metazoa > Chordata > Amphibia > Anura > Hyperoliidae > Hyperolius > Hyperolius riggenbachi. The sequence continues at coordinate 3,672,022 of NC_090651.1, forward strand.
CTGCCAGTCAGCGTGTACTGTAAGGATAAGTGAAATGAGGAAGAAATCCGGTGAAAGAGGGAGGGGCAAGGGAAGAGGTGTTTCCCCTGACGGTTCACGTACAGGCCACAGGGGAGCACCCAAGAAAACCCACTCAATACCGCCCATGTTGTCCAGGACAACAACCCTCACAAATCCAAAAGAACAGGACCAGATAATTACTTGGATGACCTCTCAAGCGTCCAGCAGTGGGTTAAGCAGCACCAGCACATCACGCACGAGGTCCGAGTCCTCAGCCAGTTACAAGGAGCCAGTGGGCACAAAGCTGACACAACCGGCAGCGACACCACGCACACAACTGCCAGATAACCAGTCCGATGAATTACCTCAGGACACAATGGGGTATTCGCAGGAGCTATTCCCAGCCCAACAAACTTCCACCTTTCAAAGGTCAATGGAGGAACAGCCAGAAATGTTGTGCCTGGATTCACAACCGTTAACTGTGGGAAATGCACCGCGCACTGAAATACAAGGCGAGTCCGAAGAGGACTCGGAAACCCAAATCCCAGAGCAATTTGGGCAGGAGGGGTTGCAATTGCAGGAGGTCGGCCGACAAGATCTGGAAGACGACGTTGGAGTGTGCTGCGCAGAGGTTGTTGTGGGGAGCTCTACTCCACGGCGGTGGCCCACAATGACATATGACGAGTTTGAGGAGATGGAAGAGGAGGGTATGGACAATGTGGACAGAGACCCAGATTTTGTTTGTGAACGAGAACATCGCCGTCGTAGCAGCAGCACAGATGAGTCTGTTGAAGAACACACTGCTGCACGAGTTCGCCTTGTGCCACAAGGTAGGCGGCGCGCAATTTCAGGCACCACAAGCGTGGAAGTTCAAGTGAGAGGCAAAAGAGGAGCAAACAGAAATCGCCAGCAAGGAGGCAGGTGCTCCAAAGTCTGGGCTTTCTTTGAAGACTGCACTGAGGATGTTACCATGGCGATTTGCAAGGTGTGCAAGACCCGCCTGAGCAGGGGGAAAAATATTAACAACCTCTCCACCACCAGCATGAGCCGTCACATGCTATCCAAACATCCCACTCTTTGGGCAAACGCGTCAGGACAGGGTACCAGAAACAACACTGCCTCCCTTGGGTTCACCAGACCCGCCTCAGCAGCAGCAGTAGCCCAGCCATTGCGTGGTTCACAACATTCACAAACATCAGACGACGCTGACACTGTCACTTTCCGGAGTAGTGCTCTTGAGGTCTCCCAGTGTTCATCAAACACAACAACCAACAGCCCTTCCGTGTGCAGCGCTACGGTTCAGTTGTCTGTGTCGGAGATGTTTGAGCGCAAGAGGAAATTGCCAGCAAATGACCCCCGGGCCGTGGCAGTAACAGCCAGCATAGCCAAGCTTCTGGCCTGCGAAATGCTGCCATATCGATTGGTGGAGACAAACAGCTTCAAGGGCATGATGTCAGTGGCCATCCCACGTTACGTGGTTCCCAGCCGCTACCACTTTGCACGCTCTGCAGTGCCTGAGTTGCATGAGCACGTGGTCAGCAAAATAACCCGAAGCTTGAAGAATGCCGTTGCCTGCAAGGTTCACCTCACCACTGACACCTGGACGAGTGCGTTCGGCCAGGGTCGATACATCTCCCTTACCGCGCACTGGGTGAACCTTGTGGAGCCTGGCAGCGATTCCTCACCTGCTACGGCACGGGTGTTGCCCACGCCACAAACAGCTGCACCGCCGTCCCTCCCACTGGATAACAACAGCAGCACCTACCTCTCTGACTCCTTCTCCTCCAACGCATCTCAAAGCTGTACCTCATCCGGAAACGCTAACCCAGCAGCAGTAGGATCGTGGAAGCAGTGCAGCACAGCTGTTGGCATGCGTCAGCAAGCGTTGCTGAAGCTAATCTGCCTTGGGGATAAGCAGCACACAGGGGAGGAAATTTGGAGGGGAATAAAGGAACAGACGGATTTGTGGCTGGCACCGCTGGACCTGAAACCGGGCATGGTTGTGTGTGATAATGGGAGTAATCTCATTCGCGCTTTAAGGTTGGCTAAGCTGACACACATCCCTTGCCTGGCGCACGTGATGAACCTAGTAGTTCAGCGGTTCCTGAGGACATACCCAGGCGTGCCCGATCTGCTGTTGAAGGTGCGTCGAGTGTCCAAACATTGTAGAAATTCCAGTACTGCTTCGGGGGCACTCGCCAAGATGCAGGAGCGCTTCAATCTCCCCCACCATCGCTTGCTGTGTGATGTCCCTACGCGCTGGAATTCTACGCTGCACATGCTAGCCCGCTTTTGCGAGCAGAAGAGTGCAGTGGTCCAGTACATGACGGCGCAGTACCGAGGCGCATCCGGCCAGCTGCCAAGCTTCTGTGGATCCGATTGGGCCAACATGTTGGACCTCTGCCAAGTCCTCCAAAATTTTGAGCAATCCACGTTGCTTGTGAGCAGTGACAACTCTTCAGTCAGCATTACCATACCACTGCTGTGTTTACTGAAGAGGTCGATGTTAAAAATCAAGGAAACAGCTGTCATGATGCAACTGGGGGAATCTGAAGGAGAAAACGATCAGCGTGATGGTACCAACATCAGGCCATCCGCCTCAGGGAACGCTGGCCCCAGCAGCTATGACGAAGAAGAGGAGGAGGAACAGCTGGAGTTGGAGCAGGAATTTCATGCCACCACTGACGAGGGCCAGAGCGGTGCACGTTGGACTTCCACAATTCAACGCGAATGGTCAGCAGAAGCAGACCAGGAGGAAGGTGACGACTATGATGCATCACAACAACTATCACAACGCTCACAAGAGGATGATGAGGATTCTGGTAGGACTCTGGCACACATGGCTCAATTCATGCTAGACTGCATTGAACGTGACCCACGCATTGTGCGCATTCTGGACAACACCAATTACTGGGTTTATACCCTTCTGGATCCACGGTACAAACACAATGTTCCAAAACTGCTTGAAGAAAGAGTCAGACAGGTCAAAATGGAAGAATACCAGCAGGCCCTTGTGGAGACTTTAGAGAGGAGATTGACATCCTCCCCCTCCTCTAGCCAGTTGTACGCAGACAGACTGACTTCCGCAAACCCAGGACGACCAGGAGGGCAGCAAACAACGCAAGCCGCAGCTAGTACCCAAAAGGGAATGGTATCGGCAGTGTCCTTGGAGTGGGAAAATTTTCTGACACCCATGCAGCCGCAGCCCACTGAACAGCAAGCGTGCAGATCCACCTCCAACACCGATCGCCTGGAGAAGATGGTCAAGGACTACATGTCAGATGGCGTAGCTGTGTCGAACCATCCATCTGCACCCTTCAACTATTGGGTATCGAAGCTAGACACCTGGCACGAACTGGCAATGTACGCAATAGAGGTGCTGGCTTGCCCGGCAGCCAGCGTTATGTCGGAACGCTGTTTCAGTGCTGTCGGAGGCATCGTCACAGATCGGCGTATCCGCCTCTCTACAGAAAATGCAGACCGTCTGACTCAAATTAAAATGAATCAATCCTGGATTGGAAATGACTACGCAACACTCCAGGACCCCAACCAAGTAACATGACCAATGAACATCTGGGATGGTGTTGCGTTTCCGGGCCCTGTTTATTGAACCTCTCATCTGTATTACATTTATGACTGCATGGCGGCAAAAAGCATTGCTGCTATATCCGCACGCTTTTTGTCCACATGCAAGGCCTGGGTTGTTGTGTCTCACAAAGCGTGGCCTTCTCCTCCTGCGCCTGCTCCTGTTCCATCACGTCTGCTGCTGCTGGGTTAGCGTTGCCGCGTGGTCCCTGTTTATTGAACCACTTATCTTTATTACATTTATGACTGCATGGCGGTACAAAGCATGCTATCCGCACGCTTCTTGCCCTCATGCAAGGCCTGGGTTGTTGTGTCTCACAAAGCGTGGCCTTCTCCTCCTGCGCCTGCTCCTGTTCCATCACGTCTGCTGCTGCTGGGTTAGCGTTGCCGCGTGGTCCCTGTTTATTGAACCACTTATCTTTATTACATTTATGACTGCATGGCGGTACAAAGCATGCTATCCGCACGCTTCTTGCCCTCATGCAAGGCCTGGGTTGTTGTGTCTCACAAAGCGTGGCCTTCTCCTCCTGCGCCTCCTCCTGTTCCATCACGTCTGCTGCTGCTGGGTTAGCGTTGCCGCGTGGTCCCTGTTTATTGAACCACTTATCTTTATTACATTTATGACTGCATGGCGGTACAAAGCCTGCTATCCGCACGCTTCTTGCCCTCATGCAAGGCCGGGGTTGTTGTGTCTCACAAAGCGTGGCCTTCTTCTCCTCCTGCGCCACCCTCCTCCTGTTCCATCACGTGTGCTGCTGCTGGGTTAGCGTTGCCGCGTGGTCCCTGTTTATTGAACCACTTATCTTTATTACATTTATGACTGCATGGCGGTACAAAGCATGCTATCCGCACGCTTCTTGCCCTCATGCAAGGCCTGGGTTGTTGTGTCTCACAAAGCGTGGCCTTCTCCTCCTGCGCCTCCTCCTGTTCCATCACGTCTGCTGCTGCTGGGTTAGCGTTGCCGCGTGGTCCCTGTTTATTGAACCACTTATCTTTATTACATTTATGACTGCATGGCGGTACAAAGCCTGCTATCCGCACGCTTCTTGCCCTCATGCAAGGCCGGGGTTGTTGTGTCTCACAAAGCGTGGCCTTCTTCTCCTCCTGCGCCACCCTCCTCCTGTTCCATCACGTGTGCTGCTGCTGGGTTAGCGTTACCGGTCCCTTTTCCTGGAACCTCTTATATGTATTACATTTATGACTGCATGCCGACAAAAAACATGTTACCTGTGCAAAGAAAACAGACATTTCCCGCATTTAAAAGACAGTTTTCCCTTTGAAACTTTAAAATCGATTTTCTCAAAAACTATAAGCTCTTTTTGCTAATTTTTTTTTCCTCTTGTACCCACTCCCAAGGTGCACATACCCTGTAAATTTGGGGTATGTGGCATGTAAGGAGGCTTTACAAACCACAAAAGTTCGGGTCCCCATTGACTTCCATTATGTTCGGAGTTCGGGTCGAACACCCGAACATCGCGGCCATGTTCGGCCTGTTCGGCCCGAACCCGAACATCTAGATGTTCGCCCAACACTAGTCAGGGTGGCATGCTTGTCGCTGTTGCGCCTAACGCGCGGTGACCGCGTTTAGGTATTGCGTTTGTTATTTTCGTTGACATTCTCATTGTATGATATGCTGTGTCTTTCTCTCTGCTCCTGTGTTTAACCTTTACTCTGTCTTGTGTCACTATTGGCAATCATCACTCTTGCGATTGCGTTCCTACTTTGTTTCTGCTGTTGTGTGTTCACCGTTGCTGGTTGGCGACTAGATTGGTGGACACACATACACCCTGTCTCTGTGCTCACTCTCTTTAAGGGCTATCTTGCCCTGCATTGCTTCCCCTCGTACAATTCCCATCTGGCATCTGTGGCTGTGCAGAGGATCTGTTCCTCTGCACTCCACAGCTCCATCTGCCGGCAGGAATTCCCCTCTACAGGTGCATAACACCATTGCTGGGTTCTCTCAGATTACACGCTTGTGGAGGATTTCCGCAGTGTCAGCGCACATCCTGTGCCCTGACCACGGAAAGAATTACACAATCGTTACAGAAGCTATCTGAGATAGTGGAGATGGTTAATGCCATTAAATTGGAATTAACTATATACAGTTACTATAGGGAAAGGAGGAGGAGCGAGGGGGCGGATCATGATGGAGCAGTAAAGAAGGAGGGGTGGTGGGGTGGACCATAATGGAGCAGTGAAAGAAGAGGGGCGATGGGGCGGATCGTGATGGAGTGGTAAAGGAGGAGGGGCGATGGGGCGGAGCACGATGGAGCGGTAAAGGAGGAGGGGCGATGGGGTGGAGCATGATGGAGCCGTTTTCAGGGGTGGGGTTAGGAGGAGCACATGACCTCGGGGTCTCTGGCATGCTGGATCTGGAACAAGCTCTTAGTAAATCATTGGATCTCTTAGTTGGACGTCCTGAAAGGTCTCAGCACGTGTTCTCCTGACTCTCTCCTGACTTATACAATATATACGATATTAGATCCCTTATTTGAGGGTATTAGGCGATAACTGCAGAGGTGATAATTTGGAAGTTTATGACGGAAGATTATTACTGGCTTTTAGGCAGACGGGTTGCTAGGGATGGTCATGGAAATGCTAGCTGATGTAAATTAGATGCAAATGTGCATCCTAGGAACTCATTAGATACGGCTGTTGCATTTGATTGGTCTATTTCCATAAAACGAGCAAGAAGTTTGCATCATGTCTGACTTATGCGTCTCATTGATCATGCTTCCTCAAGTTGCAGAGGGGCGTGGCACATCCCACATCACATCCTGTCATACAGGAAGTGGCTGGAGCGGGGGTTCTTGACCACGTTACATAATAAAGGAAATTATTTAACATGAAATGATGATGATGAAGTTTCTATACAGATAATAACAGACTCTGTGAGATCTCGAGGCGTTTGTCGTCTCGGTGATCGGCTGGCAGTCTGAGACCATCACGTCTCTCTACAGCTGCAGTGAATGAATGTCGTGTATTAACCAGCGACACGTCTATAGCGCGATTGCCTTGCTGCCGCCTGTGTTCCTGCAGCGAGGTGACACCGTGCTGCTCCCCGCCGCCCCGGACTGAGTCATGGCGAGGAAGCGCAATGTTTCCTGTCACATTTTAATGGGCGTCGTGTCATTTTCTGTACACACTTTTCTGAAGAATAATACCTCTCGCACACAGCGGAGATTACTGCCACAGAGCGGGCTGCGATTTGCTGAAAAGTCACAACCTTCACAGGCAATCAGGATGTAGACAGAGGATAAATGATATGAAAGGGCGTCGGCCCCGCCCCCCAGCGCACAACGTCCCGCTGTTTAATGGCCGTGGACTCTTTCCAGAGATTTCCCATCACAGTTCCTCTCGCCGCGACAGAACGCCAGACTGAGGGGTTTTGTTTCACACAGATTTACTACACATGAAGCGGAAATAACGCCATCTTCCCGATCCCCCAATGCTTCTGCTGGGGGTCGGATCTGTATCTGTATTGAGTCACCGAAATTTGGTGCTCTACAGAGAATCACTCAGATTTGATACTGCAACACAGAGGTGCGCAAAACAGGCTGGGGGTCCCAGGCGCCCTCACCTCATCGCATGATACCCCCCAGGATCAGCACAGTCAGCCCCACAATATGCTTTCACCACCTGGGGGGGGGGGGGGGAGGACCAACGACTACTGCCCCCACCACCAGGAAACTTTACCGCAAAACCTCCTCCCACAAGCCTACTAAACACAAGATAGACCAGAGCACTTCCACACCGCACCTGCCATAATCTGCAGAAGCTGGTCAGCAAATTATAGGCACAGTACATGCATTCAAACTGCCGTACCCAACTATGCAAAGCCTTAACTGACCACCCGTTATCTCCTCTAGGCTCTAAGTGATAGGAAGACCCTCACAGTCACAAAATGGGCTTGATTCACTAAACAGTGATAACGCATATCATGGCCGTGCTAGCTTTTTTGCAGCAATCGCGAATTTCCACACGCAATCGCGAAAATTCACAATTGCGTACGAAACGGCTAGCGCAGCCATGATATGAGTTATCACAGTTTAGTGAATCAAGCCCAATATATGGAACTAATTTGCATAAAATTTGCATTCAGTTGCACTGATGGAGGATGTTCCCTTCCAAAATGGTTTGCATGCAAAGACATTCTGTACTAGACCCTTCCACCAACGATGAGGTACCTCCGAGTTGAAAGGGCTCCTACCACTGAGGGCTCCTCCCGCTGAGGGCTCCTACCACTGAGGGCTCCTCCCGCTGAGGGCTCCTCCCGCTGAGGGCTCCTCCCGCTGAGGGCTCATGCACAACTAGTCAATGCTTTGAAATGCAGGAATAAAACTCATGGATTGGTCAGTGAGTTTTTGTGCATTTCTATGAGACTTAATGACTTCCAATGAGTTGAAATGCACAGCACAGCCACTCACTGATGTAGTGTGATTGATAAAGTCGTAGTCACTGAGATTTGGTGCTGTGCAGAGAGTCACTGAGATTTAGTGCTCTGCAGAGAGTCACTGAGATTTGGTGCTCTGCAGTGAGTCAGGAAGATTTGGTGCTCTGCAGAGAGTCATTGAGATTTGTTGCTTTGTAGAGAGTCACTGAGATTTGGTGCTGTGCAGAGAGTCACTAAGATTTGGTGCTCTGCAGAGAGTCACTGAGATTTGGTGCTCTGCAGTGAGTCAGGGAGATTTGGTGCTCTGCAAAGAGTCACTGAGATTTGGTGCTCTGCAGAGAGTCGCTGAGATTTGGTGCTCTGCAGTGAGTCAGGGAGATTTGGTGCTCTGCAGAGAGTCATTGAGATTTGTTGCTTTGTAGAGAGTCACCGAGATTTGGTGCTGTGCAGAGAATCAGGGAGATTTGGTGCTCTGCAGTGAGTCAGGGAGATTTGGTGCTCTACAGAAGTCACTGAGATTTGGTGCTTTGCAAAGAGTCAGGGAGATTTGGTGCTCTGCAGAGAGTCTCTGAGATTTGGTGCTGTGCAGAGAGTCACTGAGAATTGGTGCTGTACAGAGAGTCACTGAGATTTGGTGCTCTGCAGAGAGTCATTTAGATTTGTTGCCTTGTAGAGAGTCACCGAGATTTGGAGCTCTGCAGAGAGTCACTGAGATTTGGTGCTCTACAGTGAGTCAGGGAGATTTGGTGCTCTGCAGAGAGTCTCTGAGATTTGGTGCTGTGCAGAGAGTCACTGAGATTTGGTGCTCTGCAGAGAGTCACTGAGATTTTGTGCTCTGCAGTAAGTCCGGGAGATTTGGTGCTCTGCAGAGAGTGACTAAGATTTGGTGCTCTGCAGAAGTCACTGAGATTTGGTGCTCTGCAAAGAGTCAGGGAGATTTGATGCTCTGCAGAGAGTCTCTGAGATTTGGTGCTGTGCAGAGAGTCACTGAGATTTGGTGCTGTACAGAGAGTCACTGAGATTTGGTGCTCTGCAGTGAGTCAGGGAGATTTGGTGCTCTGCAAAGAGTCACTGAGATTTGGTGCTCTGCAGAGAGTGACTAAGATTTGGTGCTCTGCAGAAGTCACTGAGATTTGGTGCTCTGCAAAGAGTCAGGGAGATTTGGTGCTCTGCAGAGAGTCTCTGAGATTTGGTGCTGTGCAGAGAGTCACTGAGATTTGGTGCTCTGCAGTGAGTCACTGAGATTTGGTGCTGTGCAGAGAGTCGCTGAGATTTGGTGCTCTGCAGAAAATCACTGAGATTTGGTGCTCTGCAGAATGTCACTGAGATTTGGTGCTCTGTAGAGAGTCAGTGAGATTTGGTGCTTTGCAGAGAGTTGCTGAGATTTGGTGCTCTGCAGTGTCACTGAGATTTGGTGACCTGTAGATGGTCACTGAGACTTGGTGCTCTGCAGAGAGTCACTGAGATTTGGTGCTGTGCAGAGAGTCACTAAGATTTGGTGCTCAGCAGAGAGTCACTGAGATTTGGTGCTCTGCAAAGAGTCACTGAGATTTGGTGCTCTGCAGAGAGTCGCTGAGATTTGGTGCTCTGCAGTGAGTCAGGGAGATTTGGTGCTCTGCAGAGAGTCATTGAGATTTGTTGCTTTGTAGAGAGTCACCGAGATTTGGTGCTGTGCAGAGAATCACTGAGATTTGGTGCTCTGCAGTGAGTCAGGGAGATTTGGTGCTCTGCAGAAGTCACTGAGATTTGGTGCTCTGCAAAGAGTCAGGGAGATTTGGTGATCTGCAGAGAGTCTCTGAGATTTGGTGCTGTGCAGAGAGTCACTGAGATTTAGTGCTGTACAGAGAGTCACTGAGATTTGGTGCTCTGCAGTGAGTCACTGAGATTTGGTGCTGTGCAGAGAGTCACTGAGATTTGGTGCTCTGCAGAAAATCACTGAGATTTGGTGCTCTGCAGAATGTCACTGAGATTTGGTGCTCTGTAGAGAGTCACTGAGATTTGGTGCTTTGCAGAGAGTTGCTGAGATTTGGTGCTCTGCAGTGTCACTGAGATTTGGTGACCTGTAGATGGTCACTGAGACTTGGTGCTGTGCAGAGAGTCACTAAGATTTGGTGCTCAGCAGAGAGTCACTGAGATTTGGTGCTCTGCAAAGAGTCACTGAGATTTGGTGCTCTGCAGAGAGTCGCTGAGATTTGGTGCTCTGCAGTGAGTCAGGGAGATTTGGTGCTCTGCAAAGAGTCAGGGAGATTTGGTGATCTGCAGAGAGTCTCTGAGATTTGGTGCTGTGCAGAGAGTCACTGAGATTTGGTCCTGTGCAGAGAGTCACTGAGATTTGGTCCTGTACAGAGAGTCACTGAGATTTGGTGCTCTGTAGTGAGTCACTGAGATTTGGTGCTGTGCAGAGAGTCGCTGAGATTTGGTGCTCTGTAGAGAATCACTGAGATTTGGTGCTCTGGAGAGAGTCGCTGAGATTTGTTGCTTTGTAGAGAGTCACTGAGATTTGGTGCTATGCAGTGTCACTGAGATTTGGTGATCTGTAGATGGTCACTGAGATTTGGTGCTGTGCAGAGAGTCACTGAGATTTGTTGCTTTGTAGAGAGTCACTGAGATTTGGTGCTCTGCAGAGAGTCACTGAGATTTGGTGCTCTGCAGAGAGTCACTGAGATTTGGTGCTGTGATGAGAGTCACTGAGATTTGGTGCTCTGCAGAGAGTCACCGATATTTGGTGCTCTGGAGAGAGTCGCTGAGATTTGGTGCTCTGCAGGGAGTCAGGGAGATTTGGTGCTCTGCAGAGAGTCATTGAGATTTGTTGCTTTGTAGAGAGTCACTGAGATTTGGTGCTGTGCAGAGAGTCACTAAGATTTGGTGCTCTGCAGAGAGTCACTGAGATTTGGTGCTCTGCAGTGAGTCAGGGAGATTTGGTGCTCTGCAGAAAGTCACTGAGATTTGGTGCTGTGCAGAGAGTCGCTGAGATTTGGTGCTGTGCAGAGAGTCGCTGAGATTTGGTGCTATGCAGTGAGTCAGGGAGATTTGGTGCTCTGCAGAAAGTCACTGAGATTTGGTGCTGTGCAGAGAGTCGCTGAGATTTGGTGCTCTGCAGAGAGTCATTTAGATTTGTTGCTTTGTAGAGAGTCACTGAGATTTGGAGCTCTGCAGAGAGTCACTGAGATTTGGTGCTCTACAGTGAGTCAGGGAGATTTGGTGCTCTGCAGAGAGTCACTGAGATTTGGTGCTGTGCAGAGAGTCACTAAGATTTGGTGCTCTGCAGAGAGGCACTGAGATTTTGTGCTCTGCAGTAAGTCCGGGAGATTTGGTGCTCTGCAGAGAGTCACTAAGATTTGGAGCTCTGCAGAAGTCACTGAGATTTGGTGCTCTGCAGTGAGTCACTGAGATTTGGTGCTGTGCAGAGAGTCACTGAGATTTGGTGCCCTGCAGAGAGTCACTGAGATTTGGTGCTCTGCAGAGAGTTGCTGAGATTTGGTGCTCTGCAGAGAGTCACTGAGATTTAGTGCTCTGCAGAGAGTCACTGGGATTTGGTACTCTGCAGTGAGTCACTGAGATTTGGTGCTGTACAGAGAGTCACTGAGATTTGGTACTCTGCAGTGAGTCACTGAGATTTGGTGCTGTACAGAGAGTCACTTAGATTTGGTGCTGTGCAGAGAGTCACTGAGATTTGGTGCTCTGCAGAGAGTCACTGAGATTTGGTGCTGTGCAGAGAGTCAGTGAGATTTGGTGCTGTGCAGAGAGTCAGTGAGATTTGGTGCTCTGCAAAGAGTCGCTGAGATGTGGTGCTCTGCAGAGAGTCACTGAGATTTGATGCTTTGCAGAGAGTCGCTGAGATTTGGTGCTCTGCAGAGAGTCACTGAGATTTGGTGCTGTGTAGAAAGTCACTGAGATTTGGTGCTCTGCAGAAAGTCGCTGAGATTTGGTGCTTTGTAGAGAATCACTGAGATTTGGTGCTTTGTAGAGAGTCACTGAGATTTGGTGCTTTGCAGAAAATCAGTGAAATTTGGTGCTCTGCAGACAGTAACTGAGATGTGGTGTTCTGCAGAGAGTCACTGAGATTTGGTGCTCTGCAGAAAGTCAATGAGATTTGGTGCTCTGCAGAGAATCACTGAGATTGGGTGCTCTGCAGAAAGTCACTGAGATTTGGTGCTTTGTAGAGAGTCACTGAGATTTGGTGCTTTGCAGAAAGTCAGTGAGATTTGGTGCTCTGCAGACAGTCACTGAGATTTGATGCTCTGCAGAGAGTCACTGAGATTTGATGCTCTGCAGAGAGTCACTGAGATTTGGTGCTCTGCAGAAAGTCACTGAGATGTGGTGCTCTGCAGAGAATCACAGAGATTTGGTGCTCTGCAGAGAATCACTGAGATTTGTTGCTTTGTAGAGAGTCACTGAGATTTGGTGCTCTGCAGAGATTCACTGAGATTTGGTGCTGTGCAGAGAGTCACTGAGATTTGGTGCTCTGCAGAGAGTCACTGAGATTTGGTGCTTTGCAGAGAGCCACTGAGATTTGGTGCTCTGCAGAGGGTCACTGAGATTTGGTGCTCTGCAGAGTCACTGAAATTTGGTGCTCTGCGCAGAGTAACTGAGATTTGGTGCTCTGCAGAGATTCACTGAGATTTGGTGTTCTGCAGAGAGTCACTGAGATTTGGTGCTCTGCAGAGAGTCACTGAGATTTGGTGCTCTGCAGAAAGTCACTGAGATTTGGTGCTCTGCAGAGAATCACTGAGATTTGGTGCTCTGCAGAGAATCACTGAGATTTGGTGCTCTTTAGAGAGTCAGTGAGATTTGGTGCTTTGCAGAGAGTTGCTGAGATTTGGTGCTCTGCAGTGTCACTGAGATTTGGTGATCTGTAGATGGTCACTGAGATATGGTGCTCTGCAGAGAGTCACTGAGATTTGTTGCTTTGTAGAGAGTCACTGAGATTTGGTGCTCTGCAGAGAGTCACTGAGATTTGGTGCTGTGCAGAGAGTGACTAAGATTTGGTGCTCTGCATAAGTCACTGAGATTTGGTGCTCTGCAGTGAGTCAGGGAGATTTGGTGCTCTGCAAAGAGTCACTGAGATTTGGTGCTCTGCAGAGAGTCGCTGAGATTTGGTGCTCTGCAGTGAGTCAGGGAGACTTGGTGCTTTGCAGAGAGTCATTGAGATTTGTTGCTTTGTAGAGAATCACCGAGATTTGGTGCTGTGCAGAGAATCACTGAGATTTGGTGCTCTGCAGTGAGTCAGGGAGATTTGGTGCTCTGCAAAAGTCACTGAGATTTGGTGCTCTGCAAAGAGTCAGGGAGATTTGGTGCTCTGCAGAGAGTCTCTGAGATTTGGTGCTGTGCAGAGAGTCACTGAGATTTGGTGCTGTACAGAGAGTCACTGAGATTTGGTGCTCTGCAGTGAGTCAGGGAGATTTGGTGCTCTGCAAAAGTCACTGAGATTTGGTGCTCTGCAGAGAGTCTCTGAGATTTGGTGCTCTGCAAAGAGTCAGGGAGATTTGGTGCTCTGCAGAGAGTCTCTGAGATTTGGTGCTCTGCAGTGAGTCACTGAGATTTGGTGCTGTGCAGAGAGTCACTGAGATTTGGTGCTGTGCAGAGAATCACTGAGATTTGGTGCTCTGCAGAATGTCACTGAGATTTGGTGCTCTGTAGAGAGTCAGTGAGATTTGGTGCTTTGCAGAGAGTTGCTGAGATTTGGTGCTCTGCAGTGTCACTGAGATTTGGTGATCTGTAGATGGTCACTGAGACTTGGTGCTCTGCAGAGAGTCACTGAGATTTGGTGCTGTGCAGAGAGTCACTAAGATCTGGTGCTCAGCAGAGAGTCACTGAGATTTGGTGCTCTGCAGTTAGTCAGGGAGATTTGGTGCTCTGCAAAGAGTCACTGAGATTTGGTGCTCTGCAGTGAGTCACTGAGATTTGGTGCTGTGCAGAGAGTCGCTGAGATTTGGTGCTCTGCAGAAAATCACTGAGATTTGGTGCTCTGCAGAATGTCACTGAGATTTGGTGCTCTGAAGAGAGTCAGTGAGATTTGGTGCTTTGCAGAGAGTTGCTGAGATTTGGTGCTCTGCAGTGTCACTGAGATTTGGTGATCTGTAGATGGTCACTGAGACTTGGTGCTCTGCAGAGAGTCACTGAGATTTGGTGCTGTGCAGAGAGTCACTAAGATCTGGTGCTCAGCAGAGAGTCACTGAGATTTGGTGCTCTGCAGTTAGTCAGGGAGATTTGGTGCTCTGCAAAGAGTCACTGAGATTTGGTGCTCTGCAGAGAGTCGCTGAGATTTGGTGCTCTGCAGTGAGATAGGGAGATTTGGTGCTCTGCAGAGAGTCATTGAGATTTGTTGCTTTGTAGAGAGTCACCGAGATTTGGTGCTGTGCAGAGAATCACTGAGATTTGGTGCTCTGCAGTGAGTCAGGGAGATTTGGTGCTCTGCAAAAGTCACTGAGATTTGGTGCTCTGCAAAGAGTCAGGGAGATTTGGTGCTCTGCAGAGAGTCTCTGAGATTTGGTGCTGTGCAGAGAGTCACTGAGATTTGGTGCTGTACAGAGAGTCACTGAGATTTGGTGCTCTGCAGTGAGTCACTGAGATTTGGTGCTGTGCAGAGAGTCGCTGAGATTTGGTGCTCTGCAGAAAATCACTGAGATTTGGTGCAGTGCAGAATGTCACTGAGATTTGGTGCTCTGTAGAGAGTCAGTGAGATTTGGTGCTTTGCAGAGAGTTGCTGAGATTTGGTGCTCTGCAGTGTCACTGAGATTTGGTGATCTGTAGATGGTCACTGAGACTTGGTGCTCTGCAGAGAGTCACTGAGATTTGGTGCTGTGCAGAGAGTCACTAAGATCTGGTGCTCAGCAGAGAGTCACTGAGATTTGGTGCTCTGCAGTTAGTCAGGGAGATTTGGTGCTCTGCAAAGAGTCACTGAGATTTGGTGCTCTGCAGTGAGTCACTGAGATTTAGTGCTGTGCAGAGAGTCGCTGAGATTTGGTGCTCTGCAGAAAATCACTGAGATTTGGTGCTCTGCAGAATGTCACTGAGATTTGGTGCTCTGTAGAGAGTCAGTGAGATTTGGTGCTTTGCAGAGAGTTGCTGAGATTTGGTGCTCTGCAGTGTCACTGAGATTTGGTGATCTGTAGATGGTCACTGAGACTTGGTGCTCTGCAGAGAGTCACTGAGATTTGGTGCTGTGCAGAGAGTCACTAAGATCTGGTGCTCAGCAGAGAGTCACTGAGATTTGGTGCTCTGCAGTTAGTCAGGGAGATTTGGTGCTCTGCAAAGAGTCACTGAGATTTGGTGCTCTGCAGAGAGTCGCTGAGATTTAGTGCTCTGCAGTGAGTCAGGGAGATTTGGTGCTCTGTAGAAGTCACTGAGATTTGGTGCTCTGCAAAGAGTCAGGGAGATTTGGTGCTCTGCAGAGAGTCTCTGAGATTTGGTGCTGTGCAGAGAGTCACTGAGATTTGGTGCTGTGCAGAGAGTCACTGAGATTTGGTGCTGTGCAGAGAGTCACTGAGATTTGGTGCTGTGCAGAGAGTCATTGAGTTTTGGTCCTGTACAGAGAGTCACTGAGATTTGGTGCTCTGTAGTGAGTCACTGAGACTTGGTGCTGTGCAGAGAGTCGCTGAGATTTGGTGCTCTGTAGAGAATTACTGAGATTTGGTGCTATGCAGAATGTCACTGAGATTTGGTGCTCTGTAGAGAGTCAGTGAGATTTGGTGCTTTGCAGAGAGTTGCTGAGATTTGGTGCTCTGCAGTGTCACTGAGATTTGGTGATCTGTAGATGGTCACTGAGAATTGGTGCTCTGCAGAGAGTCACTGAGATTTGTTGCTTTGTAGAGAGTCACTGAGATTTGGTGCTCTGCAGAGAGTCACTGAGATTTGGTGCTGTGATGAGAGTCACTGAGATTTGGTGCTCTGCAGAGAGTCGCTGAGATTTGGTGCTCTGCAGTGAGTCAGAGAGATTTGGTGCTCTGCAGAGAGTCATTGAGATTTGTTGCTTTGTAGAGAGTCACTGAGATTTGGTGCTGTGCAGAGAGTCACTAAGATTTGGTGCTCTGCAGAGAGTCACTGAGATTTGGTGCTCTGCAGTGAGTCAGGGAGATTTGGTGCTCTGCAGAGAGTCACTGAGATTTGGTGCTGTGCAGAGAGTCGCTGAGATTTGGTGCTCTGCAGAGAGTCATTTAGATTTGGTGCTCTGCAGTGAGTCACTAAGATTTGGTGCTCTGCAGAGAGTCACTGAGATTTTGTGCTCTGCAGTAAGTCCGGGAGATTTGGTGCTCTGCAGAGAGTCACTAAGATTTGGTGCTCTGCAGAAGTCACTGAGATTTGGTGCTCTGCAAAGAGTCAGGGAGATTTGATGCTCTGCAGAGAGTCACTGAGATTTGGTGCTGTGCAGAGAGTCACTGAGATTTGGTGCTGTACAGAGAGTCACTGAGATTTGATGCTCTGCAGTGAGTCACTGAGATTTGGTGCTGTGCAGAGAGTCACTGAGATTTGGTGCTCTGCAGAGAGTAGCTGAGATTTGGTGCCCTGCAGAGAGTCACTGAGATTTGGTGCTCTGCAGAGAGTTGCTGAGATTTGGTGCTCTGCAGAGAGTCACTGAGATTTAGTGCTCTGCAGAGAGTCACTGAGATTTGGTACTCTGCAGTGAGTCACTGAGATTTGGTGCTGTACAGAGAGTCACTGAGATTTGGTACTCTGCAGTGAGTCACTGAGATTTGGTGCTGTACAGAGAGTCACTGAGATTTGGTGCTGTGCAGAGAGTCACTGAGATTTGGTGCTCTGCAGAGAGTCACTGAGATTTGGTGCTGTGCAGAGAGTCAGTGAGATTTGGTGCTGTGCAGAGAGTCAGTGAGATTTGGTGCTCTGCAGAGAGTCGCTGAGATGTGGTGCTCTGCAGAGAGTCACTGAGATTTGGTGCTTTGCAGAGAGTCGCTGAGATTTGGTGCTCTGCAGAGAGTCACTGAGATTTGGTGCTGTGTAGAAAGTCGCTGAGATTTGGTGCTCTGCAGAAAGTCACTAAGATTTAGTGCTTTGTAGAAAGTCACTGAGATTTGGTGCTTTGTAGAGAGTCACTGAGATTTGGTGCTTTGCAGAAAATCAGTGAGATTTGGAGCTCTGCAGACAGTCACTGAGATTTGGTGTTCTGCAGAGAGTCACTGAGATTTGGTGCTCTGCAGAAAGTCAATGAGATTTGGTGCTCTGCAGAGAATCACTGAGATTTTGCTCTGCAGAAAGTCACTGAGATTTGGTGCTTTGTAGAGAGTCACTGAGATTTGGTGCTTTGTAGAGAGTCAGTGAGATTTGGTGCTTTGCAGAGAGTTGCTGAGATTTGGTGCTCTGTAGTGTCACTGAGATTTGGTGATCTGTAGATGGTCACTGAGACTTGGTGCTCTGCAGAGAGTCACTGAGATTTGGTGCTGTGCAGAGAGTCACTAAGATCTGGTGCTGAGCAGAGAGTCACTGAGATTTGGTGCTCTGCAGTTAGTCAGGGAGATTTGGTGCTCTGCAAAGAGTCACTGAGATTTGGTGCTCTGCAGTGAGTCACTGAGATTTGGTGCTGTGCAGAGAGTCGCTGAGATTTGGTGCTCTGCAGAAAATCACTGAGATTTTGTGCTCTGCAGTAAGTCCGGGAGATTTGGTGCTCTGCAGAGAGTCACTAAGATTTGGAGCTCTGCAGAAGTCACTGAGATTTGGTGCTCTGCAAAGAGTCAGGGAGATTTGATGCTCTGCAGAGAGTCTCTGAGATTTGGTGCTGTACAGAGAGTCACTGAGATTTGGTGCTCTGCAGTGAGTCACTGAGATTTGGTGCTGTGCAGAGAGTCACTGAGATTTGGTGCTCTGCAGAGAGTAGCTGAGATTTGGTGCCCTGCAGAGAGTCACTGAGATTTGGTGCTCTGCAGAGAGTTGCTGAGATTTGGTGCTCTGCAGAGAGTCACTGAGATTTAGTGCTCTGCAGAGAGTCACTGGGATTTGGTGCTCTGCAGTGAGTCACTGAGATTTGGTGCTATACAGAGAGTCACTGAGATTTGGTACTCTGCAGTGAGTCACTGAGATTTGGTGCTGTACAGAGAGTCACTGAGATTTGGTGCTGTGCAGAGAGTCACTGAGATTTGGTGCTCTGCAGAGAGTCACTAAGATTTGGTGCTCTGCAGAAGTCACTGAGATTTGGTGCTCTGCAGTGAGTCAGGGAGATTTGGTGCTCTGCAAAGAGTCACTGAGATTTGGTGCTCTGCAGAGAGTCGCTGAGATTTGGTGCTCTGCAGTGAGTCAGGGAGACTTGGTGCTTTGCAGAGAGTCATTGAGATTTGTTGCTTTGTAGAGAATCACCGAGATTTGGTGCTGTGCAGAGAATCACTGAGATTTGGTGCTCTGCAGTGAGTCAGGGAGATTTGGTGCTCTGCAAAAGTCACTGAGATTTGGTGCTCTGCAAAGAGTCAGGGAGATTTGGTGCTCTGCAGAGAGTCTCTGAGATTTGGTGCTGTGCAGAGAGTCACTGAGATTTGGTGCTGTACAGAGAGTCACTGAGATTTGGTGCTCTGCAGTGAGTCACTGAGATTTGGTGCTGTGCAGAGAATCACTGAGATTTGGTGCTCTGCAGAATGTCACTGAGATTTGGTGCTCTGTAGAGAGTCAGTGAGATTTGGTGCTTTGCAGAGAGTTGCTGAGATTTGGTGCTCTGCAGTGTCACTGAGATTTGGTGATCTGTAGATGGTCACTGAGACTTGGTGCTCTGCAGAGAGTCACTGAGATTTGGTGCTGTGCAGAGAGTCACTAAGATCTGGTGCTCAGCAGAGAGTCACTGAGATTTGGTGCTCTGCAGTTAGTCAGGGAGATTTGGTGCTCTGCAAAGAGTCACTGAGATTTGGTGCTCTGCAGTGAGTCACTGAGATTTGGTGCTGTGCAGAGAGTCGCTGAGATTTGGTGCTCTGCAGAAAATCACTGAGATTTGGTGCTCTGCAGAATGTCACTGAGATTTGGTGCTCTGAAGAGAGTCAGTGAGATTTGGTGCTTTGCAGAGAGTTGCTGAGATTTGGTGCTCTGCAGTGTCACTGAGATTTGGTGATCTGTAGATGGTCACTGAGACTTGGTGCTCTGCAGAGAGTCACTGAGATTTGGTGCTGTGCAGAGAGTCACTAAGATCTGGTGCTCAGCAGAGAGTCACTGAGATTTGGTGCTCTGCAGTTAGTCAGGGAGATTTGGTGCTCTGCAAAGAGTCACTGAGATTTGGTGCTCTGCAGAGAGTCGCTGAGATTTGGTGCTCTGCAGTGAGATAGGGAGATTTGGTGCTCTGCAGAGAGTCATTGAGATTTGTTGCTTTGTAGAGAGTCACCGAGATTTGGTGCTGTGCAGAGAATCACTGAGATTTGGTGCTCTGCAGTGAGTCAGGGAGATTTGGTGCTCTGCAAAAGTCACTGAGATTTGGTGCTCTGCAAAGAGTCAGGGAGATTTGGTGCTCTGCAGAGAGTCTCTGAGATTTGGTGCTGTGCAGAGAGTCACTGAGATTTGGTGCTGTACAGAGAGTCACTGAGATTTGGTGCTCTGCAGTGAGTCACTGAGATTTGGTGCTGTGCAGAGAGTCGCTGAGATTTGGTGCTCTGCAGAAAATCACTGAGATTTGGTGCTCTGCAGAATGTCACTGAGATTTGGTGCTCTGTAGAGAGTCAGTGAGATTTGGTGCTTTGCAGAGAGTTGCTGAGATTTGGTGCTCTGCAGTGTCACTGAGATTTGGTGATCTGTAGATGGTCACTGAGACTTGGTGCTCTGCAGAGAGTCACTGAGATTTGGTGCTGTGCAGAGAGTCACTAAGATCTGGTGCTCAGCAGAGAGTCACTGAGATTTGGTGCTCTGCAGTTAGTCAGGGAGATTTGGTGCTCTGCAAAGAGTCACTGAGATTTGGTGCTCTGCAGTGAGTCACTGAGATTTAGTGCTGTGCAGAGAGTCGCTGAGATTTGGTGCTCTGCAGAAAATCACTGAGATTTGGTGCTCTGCAGAATGTCACTGAGATTTGGTGCTCTGTAGAGAGTCAGTGAGATTTGGTGCTTTGCAGAGAGTTGCTGAGATTTGGTGCTCTGCAGTGTCACTGAGATTTGGTGATCTGTAGATGGTCACTGAGACTTGGTGCTCTGCAGAGAGTCACTGAGATTTGGTGCTGTGCAGAGAGTCACTAAGATCTGGTGCTCAGCAGAGAGTCACTGAGATTTGGTGCTCTGCAGTTAGTCAGGGAGATTTGGTGCTCTGCAAAGAGTCACTGAGATTTGGTGCTCTGCAGAGAGTCGCTGAGATTTGGTGCTCTGCAGTGAGTCAGGGAGATTTGGTGCTCTGTAGAAGTCACTGAGATTTGGTGCTCTGCAAAGAGTCAGGGAGATTTGGTGCTCTGCAGAGAGTCTCTGAGATTTGGTGCTGTGCAGAGAGTCACTGAGATTTGGTGCTGTGCAGAGAGTCACTGAGATTTGGTGCTGTGCAGAGAGTCACTGAGATTTGGTGCTGTGCAGAGAGTCATTGAGTTTTGGTCCTGTACAGAGAGTCACTGAGATTTGGTGCTCTGTAGTGAGTCACTGAGACTTGGTGCTGTGCAGAGAGTCGCTGAGATTTGGTGCTCTGTAGAGAATTACTGAGATTTGGTGCTATGCAGAATGTCACTGAGATTTGGTGCTCTGTAGAGAGTCAGTGAGATTTGGTGCTTTGCAGAGAGTTGCTGAGATTTGGTGCTCTGCAGTGTCACTGAGATTTGGTGATCTGTAGATGGTCACTGAGAATTGGTGCTCTGCAGAGAGTCACTGAGATTTGTTGCTTTGTAGAGAGTCACTGAGATTTGGTGCTCTGCAGAGAGTCACTGAGATTTGGTGCTGTGATGAGAGTCACTGAGATTTGGTGCTCTGCAGAGAGTCGCTGAGATTTGGTGCTCTGCAGTGAGTCAGAGAGATTTGGTGCTCTGCAGAGAGTCATTGAGATTTGTTGCTTTGTAGAGAGTCACTGAGATTTGGTGCTGTGCAGAGAGTCACTAAGATTTGGTGCTCTGCAGAGAGTCACTGAGATTTGGTGCTCTGCAGTGAGTCAGGGAGATTTGGTGCTCTGCAGAGAGTCACTGAGATTTGGTGCTGTGCAGAGAGTCGCTGAGATTTGGTGCTCTGCAGAGAGTCATTTAGATTTGGTGCTCTGCAGTGAGTCACTAAGATTTGGTGCTCTGCAGAGAGTCACTGAGATTTTGTGCTCTGCAGTAAGTCCGGGAGATTTGGTGCTCTGCAGAGAGTCACTAAGATTTGGTGCTCTGCAGAAGTCACTGAGATTTGGTGCTCTGCAAAGAGTCAGGGAGATTTGATGCTCTGCAGAGAGTCACTGAGATTTGGTGCTGTGCAGAGAGTCACTGAGATTTGGTGCTGTACAGAGAGTCACTGAGATTTGATGCTCTGCAGTGAGTCACTGAGATTTGGTGCTGTGCAGAGAGTCACTGAGATTTGGTGCTCTGCAGAGAGTAGCTGAGATTTGGTGCCCTGCAGAGAGTCACTGAGATTTGGTGCTCTGCAGAGAGTTGCTGAGATTTGGTGCTCTGCAGAGAGTCACTGAGATTTAGTGCTCTGCAGAGAGTCACTGAGATTTGGTACTCTGCAGTGAGTCACTGAGATTTGGTGCTGTACAGAGAGTCACTGAGATTTGGTACTCTGCAGTGAGTCACTGAGATTTGGTGCTGTACAGAGAGTCACTGAGATTTGGTGCTGTGCAGAGAGTCACTGAGATTTGGTGCTCTGCAGAGAGTCACTGAGATTTGGTGCTGTGCAGAGAGTCAGTGAGATTTGGTGCTGTGCAGAGAGTCAGTGAGATTTGGTGCTCTGCAGAGAGTCGCTGAGATGTGGTGCTCTGCAGAGAGTCACTGAGATTTGGTGCTTTGCAGAGAGTCGCTGAGATTTGGTGCTCTGCAGAGAGTCACTGAGATTTGGTGCTGTGTAGAAAGTCGCTGAGATTTGGTGCTCTGCAGAAAGTCACTAAGATTTAGTGCTTTGTAGAAAGTCACTGAGATTTGGTGCTTTGTAGAGAGTCACTGAGATTTGGTGCTTTGCAGAAAATCAGTGAGATTTGGAGCTCTGCAGACAGTCACTGAGATTTGGTGTTCTGCAGAGAGTCACTGAGATTTGGTGCTCTGCAGAAAGTCAATGAGATTTGGTGCTCTGCAGAGAATCACTGAGATTTTGCTCTGCAGAAAGTCACTGAGATTTGGTGCTTTGTAGAGAGTCACTGAGATTTGGTGCTTTGTAGAGAGTCAGTGAGATTTGGTGCTTTGCAGAGAGTTGCTGAGATTTGGTGCTCTGTAGTGTCACTGAGATTTGGTGATCTGTAGATGGTCACTGAGACTTGGTGCTCTGCAGAGAGTCACTGAGATTTGGTGCTGTGCAGAGAGTCACTAAGATCTGGTGCTGAGCAGAGAGTCACTGAGATTTGGTGCTCTGCAGTTAGTCAGGGAGATTTGGTGCTCTGCAAAGAGTCACTGAGATTTGGTGCTCTGCAGTGAGTCACTGAGATTTGGTGCTGTGCAGAGAGTCGCTGAGATTTGGTGCTCTGCAGAAAATCACTGAGATTTTGTGCTCTGCAGTAAGTCCGGGAGATTTGGTGCTCTGCAGAGAGTCACTAAGATTTGGAGCTCTGCAGAAGTCACTGAGATTTGGTGCTCTGCAAAGAGTCAGGGAGATTTGATGCTCTGCAGAGAGTCTCTGAGATTTGGTGCTGTACAGAGAGTCACTGAGATTTGGTGCTCTGCAGTGAGTCACTGAGATTTGGTGCTGTGCAGAGAGTCACTGAGATTTGGTGCTCTGCAGAGAGTAGCTGAGATTTGGTGCCCTGCAGAGAGTCACTGAGATTTGGTGCTCTGCAGAGAGTTGCTGAGATTTGGTGCTCTGCAGAGAGTCACTGAGATTTAGTGCTCTGCAGAGAGTCACTGGGATTTGGTGCTCTGCAGTGAGTCACTGAGATTTGGTGCTATACAGAGAGTCACTGAGATTTGGTACTCTGCAGTGAGTCACTGAGATTTGGTGCTGTACAGAGAGTCACTGAGATTTGGTGCTGTGCAGAGAGTCACTGAGACTTGGTGCTCTGCAGAGAGTCACTGAGATTTGGTGCTGTGCAGAGAGTCAGTGAGATTTGGTGCTGTGCAGAGAGTCAGTGAGATTTGGTGCTCTGCAAAGAGTCGCTGAGATGTGGTGCTCTGCAGAGAGTCACTGAGATTTGATGCTTTGCAGAGAGTCGCTGAGATTTGGTGCTCTGCAGAGAGTCACTGAGATTTGGTGCTGTGTAGAAAGTCACTGAGATTTGGTGCTCTGCAGAAAGTCGCTGAGATTTGGTGCTTTGTAGAGAATCACTGAGATTTGGTGCTTTGTAGAGAGTCACTGAGATTTGGTGCTTTGCAGAAAATCAGTGAAATTTGGTGCTCTGCAGAGAATCACTGAGATTTTGCTCTGCAGAAAGTCACTGAGATTTGGTGCTTTGTAGAGAGTCACTGAGATTTGGTGCTTTGTAGAGAGTCACTGAGATTTGGTGCTTTGCAGAAAGTCAGTGAGATTTGGTGCTCTGCAGACAGTCACTGAGATTTGATGCTCTGCAGAGAGTCACTGAGATTTGGTGCTCTGCAGAGAGTCACTGAGATTTGGTGCTCTGCAGAAAGTCACTGAGATTTGGTGCTCTGCAGAGATTCACTGAGATTTGGTGCTCTGCAGAGAGTCACTGAGATTTGGTGCTTTGCAGAGAGTCACTGAGATTTGGTGCTCTGCAGAGAGTCACTGAGATTTGGTGCTCTGCAGAAAGTCACTGAGATTTTGTGCTCTGCAGAGAATCACTGAGATTTGGTGCTCTGTAGAGAATCACTGAGATTTGGTGCTCTTTAGAGAGTCAGTGAGATTTGGTGCTTTGCAGAGAGTTGCTGAGATTTGGTGCTCTGCAGTGTCACTGAGATTTGGTGATCTGTAGATGGTCACTGAGATATGGTGCTCTGCAGAGAGTCACTGAGATTTGTTGCTTTGTAGAGAGTCACTGAGATTTGGTGCTCTGCAGAGAGTCACTGAGATTTGGTGCTGTGCAGAGAGTGACTAAGATTTGGTGCTCTGCAGAAGTCACTGAGATTTGGTGCTCTGCAGTGAGTCAGGGAGATTTGGTGCTCTGCAAAGAGTCACTGAGATTTGGTGCTCTGCAGAGAGTCGCTGAGATTTGGTGCTCTGCAGTGAGTCAGGGAGACTTGGTGCTCTGCAGAGAGTCATTGAGATTTGTTGCTTTGTAGAGAATCACCGAGATTTGGTGCTGTGCAGAGAATCACTGAGATTTGGTGCTCTGCAGTGAGTCAGGGAGATTTGGTGCTCTGCAAAAGTCACTGAGATTTGGTGCTCTGCAAAGAGTCAGGGAGATTTGGTGCTCTGCAGAGAGTCTCTGAGATTTGGTGCTGTGCAGAGAGTCACTGAGATTTGTTGCTGTACAGAGAGTCACTGAGATTTGGTGCTGTACAGAGAGTCACTGAGATTTGGTGCTGTGCAGAGAGTCTCTGAGATTTGGTGCTGTGCAGAGAGTCACTGAGATTTGGTGCTGTACAGAGAGTCACTGAGATTTGGTGCTGTGCAGAGAGTCACTGAGATTTGGTGCTGTGCAGAGAGTCACTAAGATCTGGTGCTCAGCAGAGAGTCACTGAGATTTGGTGCTCTGCAGTTAGTCAGGGAGATTTGGTGCTCTGCAAAGAGTCACTGAGATTTGGTGCTCTGCAGTGAGTCACTGAGATTTGGTGCTGTGCAGAGAGTCGCTGAGATTTGGTGCTCTGCAGAAAATCACTGAGATTTGGTGCTCTGCAGAATGTCACTGAGATTTGGTGCTCTGTAGAGAGTCAGTGAGATTTGGTGCTTTGCAGAGAGTTGCTGAGATTTGGTGCTCTGCAGTGTCACTGAGATTTGGTGATCTGTAGATGGTCACTGAGACTTGGTGCTCTGCAGAGAGTCACTGAGATTTGGTGCTGTGCAGAGAGTCACTAAGATCTGGTGCTCAGCAGAGAGTCACTGAGATTTGGTGCTCTGCAGTTAGTCAGGGAGATTTGGTGCTCTGCAAAGAGTCACTGAGATTTGGTGCTCTGCAGAGAGTCACTGAGATTTGGTGCTCTGCAGAGAGTCGCTGAGATTTGGTGCTCTGCAGTGAGTCAGGGAGATTTGGTGCTCTGCAGAGAGTCATTGAGATTTGTTGCTTCGTAGAGAGTCACCGAGATTTGGTGCTGTGCAGAGAATCACTGAGATTTGGTGCTCTGCAGTGAGTCAGGGAGATTTGGTGCTCTGCATAGAGTCATTGAGATTTGTTGCTTCGTAGAGAGTCACCGAGATTTGGTGCTGTGCAGAGAATCACTGAGATTTGGTGCTCTGCAAAAGTCACTGAGATTTGGTGCTCTGCAAAGAGTCAGGGAGATTTGGTGCTCTGCAGAGAGTCTCTGAGATTTGGTGCTGTGCAGAGAGTCACTGAGATTTGGTGCTGTACAGAGAGTCACTGCGATTTGGTGCTCTGCAGTGAGTCACTGAGATTTGGTGCTGTGCAGAGAGTCGCTGAGATTTGGTGCTCTGCAGAAAATCACTGAGATTTGGTGCTCTGCAGAATGTCACTGAGATTTGGTGCTCTGTAGAGAGTCAGTGAGATTTGGTGCTTTGCAGAGAGTTGCTGAGATTTGGTGCTCTGCAGTGTCACTGAGATTTGGTGATCTGTAGATGGTCACTGAGACTTGGTGCTCTGCAGAGAGTCACTGAGATTTGGTGCTGTGCAGAGAGTCACTAAGATCTGGTGCTCAGCAGAGAGTCACTGAGATTTGGTGCTCTGCAGTTAGTCAGGGAGATTTGGTGCTCTGCAAAGAGTCACTGAGATTTGGTGCTCTGCAGTGAGTCACTGAGATTTGGTGCTGTGCAGAGAGTCGCTGAGATTTGGTGCTCTGCAGAAAATCACTGAGATTTGGTGCTCTGCAGAATGTCACTGAGATTTGGTGCTCTGTAGAGAGTCTGTGAGATTTGGTGCTTTGCAGAGAGTTGCTGAGATTTGGTGCTCTGCAGTGTCACTGAGATTTGGTGATCTGTAGATGGTCACTGAGACTTGGTGCTCTGCAGAGAGTCACTGAGATTTGGTGCTGTGCAGAGAGTCACTAAGATCTGGTGCTCAGCAGAGAGTCACTGAGCTTTGGTGCTCTGCAGTTAGTCAGGGAGATTTGGTGCTCTGCAAAGAGTCACTGAGATTTGGTGCTCTGCAGAGAGTCGCTGAGATTTGGTGCTCTGCAGTGAGTCAGGGAGATTTGGTGCTCTGCAGAGAGTCATTGAGATTTGTTGCTTTGTAGAGAGTCACCGAGATTTGGTGCTGTGCAGAGAATCACTGAGATTTGGTGCTCTGCAGTGAGTCAGGGAGATTTGGTGCTCTGTAGAAGTCACTGAGATTTGGTGCTCTGCAAAGAGTCAGGGAGATTTGGTGCTCTGCAGAGAGTCTCTGAGATTTGGTGCTGTGCAGAGAGTCATTGAGTTTTGGTCCTGTACAGAGAGTCACTGAGATTTGTGCTCTGTAGTGAGTCACTGAGACTTGGTGCTGTGCAGAGAGTCGCTGAGATTTGGTGCTCTGTACAGAATTACTGAGATTTGGTGCTATGCAGAATGTCACTGAGATTTGGTGCTCTGTAGAGAGTCAGTGAGATTTGGTGCTTTGCAGAGAGTTGCTGAGATTTGGTGCTCTGCAGTGTCACTGAGATTTGGTGATCTGTAGATGGTCACTGAGAATTGGTGCTCTGCAGAGAGTCACTGAGATTTGTTGCTTTGTAGAGAGTCACTGAGATTTGGTGCTCTGCAGAGAGTCACTGAGATTTGGTGCTGTGATGAGAGTCACTGAGATTTGGTGCTCTGCAGAGAGTCGCTGAGATTTGGTGCTCTGCAGTGAGTCAGGGAGATTTGGTGCTCTGCAGAGAGTCTCTGAGATTTGGTGCTGTGCAGAGAGTCGCTGAGATTTGGTGCTCTGCAGAGAGTCATTTAGATTTGGTGCTCTGCAGTGAGTCAGGGAGATTTGGTGCTCTGCAGAGAGTCACTGAGATTTGGTGCTCTGCAGAGAGTCACTAAGATTTGGTGCTCTGCAGAGAGTCACTGAGATTTTGTGCTCTGCAGTAAGTCCGGGAGATTTGGTCCTCTGCAGAGAGTCACTAAGATTTGGTGCTCTGCAGAAGTCACTGAGATTTGGTGCTCTGCAAAGAGTCAGGGAGATTTGATGCTCTGCAGAGAGTCACTGAGATTTGGTGCTGTGCAGAGAGTCACTGAGATTTGGTGCTGTACAGAGAGTCACTGAGATTTGATGCTCTGCAGTGAGTCACTGAGATTTGGTGCTGTGCAGAGAGTCACTGAGATTTGGTGCTCTGCAGAGAGTTGCTGAGATTTGGTGCTCTGCAGAGAGTCACTGAGATTTAGTGCTCTGCAGAGAGTCACTGAGATTTGGTACTCTGCAGTGAGTCACTGAGATTTGGTGCTGTACAGAGAGTCACTGAGATTTGGTACTCTGCAGTGAGTCACTGAGATTTGGTGCTGTACAGAGAGTCACTGAGATTTTGTGCTGTGCAGAGAGTCACTGAGATTTGGTGCTCTGCAGAGAGTCACTGAGATTTGGTGCTGTGCAGAAAGTCAGTGAGATTTGGTGCTGTGCAGAGAGTCAGTGAGATTTGGTGCTCTGTAGAGAGTCGCTGAGATGTGGTGCTCTGCAGAGAGTCACTGAGATTTGGTGCTTTGCAGAGAGTCGCTGAGATTTGGTGCTCTGCAGAGAGTCACTGAGATTTGGTGCTGTGTAGAAAGTCGCTGAGATTTGGTGCTCTGCAGAAAGTCACTAAGATTTAGTGCTTTGTAGAGAGTCACTGAGATTTGGTGCTTTGTAGAGAGTCACTGAGATTTGGTGCTTTGCAGAAAATCAGTGAGATTTGGAGCTCTGCAGACAGTAACTGAGATTTGGTGTTCTGCAGAGAGTCACTGAGATTTGGTGCTCTGCAGAAAGTCAATGAGATTTGGTGCTCTGCAGAGAATCACTGAGATTGGGTGCTCTGCAGAATGTCACTGAGATTTGGTGCTCTGTAGAGAGTCAGTGAGATTTGGTGCTTTGCAGAGAGTTGCTGAGATTTGGTGCTCTGCAGTGTCACTGAGATTTGGTGATCTGTAGATGGTCACTGAGACTTGGTGCTCTGCAGAGAGTCACTGAGATTTGGTGCTGTGCAGAGAGTCACTAAGATCTGGTGCTCAGCAGAGAGTCACTGAGATTTGGTGCTCTGCAGTTAGTCAGGGAGATTTGGTGCTCTGCAGTGAGTCACTGAGATTTGGTGCTTTGCAGTGAGTCACTGAGATTTGGTGCTGTGCAGAGAGTCGCTGAGATTTGGTGCTCTGCAGTTAGTCAGGGAGATTTGGTGCTCTGCAAAGAGTCACTGAGATTTGGTGCTCTGCAGAGAGTCACTGAGATTTGGTGCTCTGCAGTGAGTCAGGGAGATTTGGTGCTCTGCAGAGAGTCATTGAGATTTGTTGCTTTGTAGAGAGTCACCGAGATTTGGTGCTGTGCCGAGAATCACTGAGATTTGGTGCTCTGCAGTGAGTCAGGGAGATTTGGTGCTCTGCAAAAGTCACTGAGATTTGGTGCTCTGCAAAGAGTCAGGGAGATTTGGTGCTCTGCAGAGAGTCTCTGAGATTTGGTGCTGTGCAGAGAGTCACTGAGATTTGGTGCTGTACAGAGAGTCACTGAGATTTGGTGCTCTGCAGTGAGTCACTGAGATTTGGTGCTGTGCAGAGAGTCGCTGAGATTTGGTGCTCTGCAGAAAATCACTGAGATTTGGTGCTCTGCAGAATGTCACTGAGATTTGGTGCTCTGTAGAGAGTCAGTGAGATTTGGTGCTTTGCAGAGAGTTGCTGAGATTTGGTGCTCTGCAGTGTCACTGAGATTTGGTGATCTGTAGATGGTCACTGAGATTTGGTGCTGTGCAGAGAGTCACTAAGATCTGGTGCTCAGCAGAGAGTCACTGAGATTTGGTGCTGTGCAGAGAGTCACTAAGATCTGGTGCTCAGCAGAGAGTCACTGAGATTTGGTGCTCTGCAGTTAGTCAGGGAGATTTGGTGCTCTGCAAAGAGTCACTGAGATTTGGTGCTCTGCAGTGAGTCACTGAGATTTGGTGCTGTGCAGAGAGTCACTAAGATCTGGTGCTCAGCAGAGAGTCACTGAGATTTGGTGCTCTGCAGTTAGTCAGGGAGATTTGGTGCTCTGCAAAGAGTCACTGAGATTTGGTGCTCTGCAGAGAGTCGCTGAGATTTGGTGCTCTGCAGTGAGTCAGGGAGATTTGGTGCTCTGCAGAGAGTCATTGAGATTTGTTGCTTTGTAGAGAGTCACCGAGATTTGGTGCTGTGCAGAGAATCACTGAGATTTGGTGCTCTGCAGTGAGTCAGGGAGATTTGGTGCTCTGTAGAAGTCACTGAGATTTGGTGCTCTGCAAAGAGTCAGGGAGATTTGGTGCTCTGCAGAGAGTCTCTGAGATTTGGTGCTGTGCAGAGAGTCATTGAGTTTTGGTCCTGTACAGAGAGTCACTGAGATTTGGTGCTCTGTAGTGAGTCACTGAGACTTGGTGCTGTGCAGAGAGTCGCTGAGATTTGGTGCTCTGTAGAGAATTACTGAGATTTGGTGCTATGCAGAATGTCACTGAGATTTGGTGCTCTGTAGAGAGTCAGTGAGATTTGGTGCTTTGCAGAGAGTTGCTGAGATTTGGTGCTCTGCAGTGTCACTGAGATTTGGTGATCTGTAGATGGTCACTGAGAATTGGTGCTCTGCAGAGAGTCACTGAGATTTGTTGCTTTGTAGAGAGTCACTGAGATTTGGTGCTCTGCAGAGAGTCACTGAGATTTGGTGCTGTGATGAGAGTCACTGAGATTTGGTGCTCTGCAGAGAGTCGCTGAGATTTGGTGCTCTGCAGTGAGTCAGGGAGATTTGGTGCTCTGCAGAGAGTCATTGAGATTTGTTGCTTTGTAGAGAGTCACTGAGATTTGGTGCTGTGCAGAGAGTCACTAAGATTTGGTGCTCTGCAGAGAGTCACTGAGATTTGGTGCTCTGCAGTGAGTCAGGGAGATTTGGTGCTCTGCAGAGAGTCACTGAGATTTGGTGCTGTGCAGAGAGTCGCTGAGATTTGGTGCTCTGCAGAGAGTCATTTAGATTTGGTGCTCTGCAGTGAGTCAGGGAGATTTGGTGCTCTGCAGAGAGTCACTGAGATTTGGTGCTCTGCAGAGAGTCACTAAGATTTGGTGCTCTGCAGAGAGTCACTGAGATTTTGTGCTCTGCAGTAAGTCCGGGAGATTTGGTGCTCTGCAGAGAGTCACTAAGATTTGGTGCTCTGCAGAAGTCACTGAGATTTGGTGCTCTGCAAAGAGTCAGGGAGATTTGATGCTCTGCAGAGAGTCACTGAGATTTGGTGCTGTGCAGAGAGTCACTGAGATTTGGTGCTATACAGAGAGTCACTGAAATTTGATGCTCTGCAGTGAGTCACTGAGATTTGGTGCTGTGCAGAGAGTCACTGAGATTTGGTGCTCTGCAGAGAGTAGCTGAGATTTGGTGCCCTGCAGAGAGTCACTGAGATTTGGTGCTCTGCAGAGAGTTGCTGAGATTTGGTGCTCTGCAGAGAGTCACTGAGATTTAGTGCTCTGCAGAGAGTCACTGAGATTTGGTACTCTGCAGTGAGTCACTGAGATTTGGTGCTGTACAGAGAGTCACTGAGATTTGGTACTCTGCAGTGAGTCACTGAGATTTGGTGCTGTACAGAGAGTCACTGAGATTTGGTGCTGTGCAGAGAGTCACTGAGATTTGGTGCTCTGCAGAGAGTCACTGAGATTTGGTGCTGTGCAGAGAGTCAGTGAGATTTGGTGCTGTGCAGAGAGTCAGTGAGATTTGGTGCTCTGCAGAGAGTCGCTGAGATGTGGTGCTCTGCAGAGAGTCACTGAGATTTGGTGCTTTGCAGAGAGTCGCTGAGATTTGGTGCTCTGCAGAGAGTCACTGAGATTTGGTGCTGTGTAGAAAGTCGCTGAGATTTGGTGCTCTGCAGAAAGTCACTAAGATTTAGTGCTTTGTAGAGAGTCACTGAGATTTGGTGCTTTGTAGAGAGTCACTGAGATTTGGTGCTTTGCAGAAAATCAGTGAGATTTGGAGCTCTGCAGACAGTCACTGAGATTTGGTGTTCTGCAGAGAGTCACTGAGATTTGGTGCTCTGCAGAAAGTCAATGAGATTTGGTGCTCTGCAGAATGTCACTGAGATTTGGTGCTCTGTAGAGAGTCATTGAGATTTGGTGCTTTGCAGAGAGTTGCTGAGATTTGGTGCTCTGCAGTGTCACTGAGATTTGGTGATCTGTAGATGGTCACTGAGACTTGGTGCTCTGCAGAGAGTCACTGAGATTTGGTGCTGTGCAGAGAGTCACTAAGATCTGGTGCTCAGCAGAGAGTCACTGAGATTTGGTGCTCTGCAGTTAGTCAGGGAGATTTGGTGCTCTGCAGTGAGTCACTGAGATTTGGTGCTCTGCAGTGAGTCACTGAGATTTGGTGCTGTGCAGAGAGTCGCTGAGATTTGGTGCTCTGCAGAATGTCACTGAGATTTGGTGCTCTGTAGAGAGTCAGTGAGATTTGGTGCTTTGCAGAGAGTGGCTGAGATTTGGTGCTCTGCAGTGTCACTGAGATTTGGTGATCTGTAGATGGTCACTGAGACTTGGTGCTCTGCAGAGAGTCACTGAGATTTGGTGCTGTGCAGAGAGTCACTAAGATCTGGTGCTCAGCAGAGAGTCACTGAGATTTGGTGCTCTGCAGTTAGTCAGGGAGATTTGGTGCTCTGCAAAGAGTCACTGAGATTTGGTGCTCTGCAGAGAGTCGCTGAGATTTGGTGCTCTGCAGTGAGTCAGGGAGATTTGGTGCTCTGCAGAGAGTCATTGAGATTTGTTGCTTTGTAGAGAGTCACCGAGATTTGGCGCTGTGCCGAGAATCACTGAGATTTGGTGCTCTGCAGTGAGTCAGGGAGATTTGGTGCTCTGCACAAGTCACTGAGATTTGGTGCTCTGCAAAGAGTCAGGGAAATTTGGTGCTCTGCAGAGAGTCTCTGAGATTTGGTGCTGTGCAGAGAGTCACTGAGATTTGGTGCTGTACAGAGAGTCACTGAGATTTGGTGCTCTGCAGTGAGTCACTGAGATTTGGTGCTGTGCAGAGAGTCGCTGAGATTTGGTGCTCTGCAGAAAATCACTGAGATTTGGTGCTCTGCAGAATGTCACTGAGATTTGGTGCTCTGTAGAAAGTCAGTGAGATTTGGTGCTTTGCAGAGAGTTGCTGAGATTTGGTGCTCTGCAGTGTCACTGAGATTTGGTGATCTGTAGATGGTCACTGAGACTTGGTGCTCTGCAGAGAGTCACTGAGATTTGGTGCTGTGCAGAGAGTCACTAAGATCTGGTGCTCAGCAGAGAGTCACTGAGATTTGGTGCTCTGCAGTTAGTCAGGGAGATTTGGTGCTCTGCAAAGAGTCACTGAGATTTGGTGCTCTGCAGTGAGTCACTGAGATTTGGTGCTGTGCAGAGAGTCGCTGAGATTTGGTGCTCTGCAGAAAATCACTGAGATTTGGTGCTCTGCAGAATGTCACTGAGATTTGGTGCTCTGTAGAGAGTCAGTGAGATTTGGTGCTTTGCAGAGAGTGGCTGAGATTTGGTGCTCTGCAGTGTCACTGAGATTTGGTGATCTGTAGATGGTCACTGAGACTTGGTGCTCTGCAGAGAGTCACTGAGATTTGGTGCTGTGCAGAGAGTCACTAAGATCTGGTGCTCAGCAGAGAGTCACTGAGATTTGGTGCTCTGCAGTTAGTCAGGGAGATTTGGTGCTCTGCAAAGAGTCACTGAGATTTGGTGCTCTGCAGAGAGTCGCTGAGATTTGGTGCTCTGCAGTGAGTCAGGGAGATTTGGTGCTCTGCAGAAGTCACTGAGATTTGGTGCTCTGCAGAGAGTCTCTGAGATTTGGTGCTGTGCAGAGAGTCATTGAGTTTTGGTCCTGTACAGAGAGTCACTGAGATTTGGTGCTCTGTAGTGAGTCACTGAGACTTGGTGCTGTGCAGAGAGTCGCTGAGATTTGGTGCTATGCAGAATGTCACTGAGATTTAGTGTTCTGTAGAGAGTCAGTGAGATTTGGTGCTTTGCAGAGAGTTGCTGAGATTTGGTGCTCTGCAGTGTCACTGAGATTTGGTGATCTGTAGATGGTCACTGAGAATTGGTGCTCTGCAGAGAGTCACTGAGATTTGTTGCTTTGTAGAGAGTCACTGAGATTTGGTGCTCTGCAGAGAGTCACTGAGATTTGGTGCTGTGATGAGAGTCACTGAGATTTGGTGCTCTGCAGAGAGTCGCTGAGATTTGGTGCTCTGCAGTGAGTCAGGGAGATTTGGTGCTCTGCAGAGAGTCATTGAGATTTGTTGCTTTGTAGAGAGTCACTGAGATTTGGTGCTGTGCAGAGAGTCACTAAGATTTGGTGCTCTACAGAGAGTCACTGAGATTTGGTGCTCTGCAGTGAGTCAGGGAGATTTGGTGCTCTGCAGAGAGTCACTGAGATTTGGTGCTGTGCAGAGAGTCGCTGAGATTTGGTGCTCTGCAGAGAGTCATTTAGATTTGGTGCTCTGCAGTGAGTCAGGGAGATTTGGTGCTCTGCAGAGAGTCACTGAGATTTGGTGCTCTGCAGAGAGTCACTAAGATTTGGTGCTCTGCAGAGAGTCACTGAGATTTTGTGCTCTGCAGTAAGTCCGGGAGATTTGGTGCTCTGCAGAGAGTCACTAAGATTTGGTGCTCTGCAGAAGTCACTGAGATTTGGTGCTCTGCAAAGAGTCAGGGAGATTTGATGCTCTGCAGAGAGTCACTGAGATTTGGTGCTGTGCAGAGAGTCACTGAGATTTGGTGCTGTACAGAGAGTCACTGAGATTTGGTGCTCTGCAGAGAGTAGCTGAGATTTGGTGCCCTGCAGAGAGTCACTGAGATTTGGTGCTCTGCAGAGAGTTGCTGAGATTTGGTGCTCTGCAGTGAGTCACTGAGATTTGGTGCTGTGCAGAGAGTCACTGAGATTTGGTGCTCTGCAGAGAGTAGCTGAGATTTGGTGCCCTGCAGAGAGTCACTGAGATTTGGTGCTCTGCAGAGAGTTGCTGAGATTTGGTGCTCTGCAGAGAGTCACTGAGATTTAGTGCTCTGCAGAGAGTCACTGAGATTTGGTACTCTGCAGTGAGTCACTGAGATTTGGTGCTGTACAGAGAGTCACTGAGATTTGGTACTCTGCAGTGAGTCACTGAGATTTGGTGCTGTACAGAGAGTCACTGAGATTTGGTGCTGTGCAGAGAGTCACTGAGATTTGGTGCTCTGCAGAGAGTCACTGAGATTTGGTGCTGTGCAGAGAGTCAGTGAGATTTGGTGCTGTGCAGAGAGTCAGTGAGATTTGGTGCTCTGCAAAGAGTCGCTGAAATGTGGTGCTCTGCAGAGAGTCACTGAGATTTGGTGCTTTGCAGAGAGTCGCTGAGATTTGGTGCTCTGCAGAGAGTCACTGAGATTTGATGCTGTGTAGAAAGTCGCTGAGATTTGGTGCTCTGCAGAAAGTCACTAAGATTTAGTGCTTTGTAGAGAGTCACTGAGATTTGGTGCTTTGTAGAGAGTCACTGAGATTTGGTGCTTTGCAGAAAATCAGTGAGATTTGGAGCTCTGCAGACAGTCACTGAGATTTGGTGTTCTGCAGAGAGTCACTGAGATTTGGTGCTCTGCAGAAAGTCAATGAGATTTGGTGCTCTGCAGAGAATCACTGAGATTGGGTGCTCTGCAGAATGTCACTGAGATTTGGTGCTCTGCAGAGAGTCACTGAGATTTGGTGCTCTGCAGAAAGTCACTGAGATTTGATGCTCTGCAGAGAGTCACTGAGATTTGATGCTCTGCAGAGAGTCACTGAGATTTGGTGCTTTGTAGAGAGTCACTGAGATTTGGTGCTTTGTAGAGAGTCACTGAGATTTGGTGCTTTGCAGAAAGTTAGTGAGATTTGGTGCTCTGCAGACAGTCACTGAGATTTGGTGCTCTGCAGAAAGTCACTGAGATTTGGTGCTCTGCAGAAAGTCACTGAGATTTGGTGCTCTGCAGAAAGTCACTGAGATTTGGTGCTCTGCAGAGAATCACTGAGATTTGGTGCTCTGCAGAGAATCAATGAGATTTGGTGCTCTGCAGAATGTCACTGAGATTTGGTGCTCTGTAGAGAGTCAGTGAGATTTGGTGCTTTGCGGCGAGTTGCTGAGATTCGGAGCTCTGCAGTGTCACTGAGATTTGGTGAGCTGTAGATGGTCACTGAGATTTGGTGCTCTGCAGAGAGTCACTGAGATTTGTTGCTTTTGTAGAGAGTCACTGAGATTTGGTGCTCTGCAGAGAGTCACTGAG
The DNA here is from genome assembly GCF_040937935.1 of Hyperolius riggenbachi. Classification (NCBI taxonomy): domain Eukaryota; kingdom Metazoa; phylum Chordata; class Amphibia; order Anura; family Hyperoliidae; genus Hyperolius; species Hyperolius riggenbachi. The sequence continues at coordinate 3,707,413 of NC_090651.1, forward strand.
ATTTGGTGCTGTGCAGAGAGTCACTGAGATTTGGTGCTCTGCAGAGAGTCACTGAGATTTGGTGCTCTGCAGAGAGTCACTGATATTTGGTGCTCTGCAGAGTTCCACTGAGATTTGGTGCTCTGCAGAAGTCACTGAGATTTGGTGCTCTGCAGAGTTACTGAGATTTGGTGCTCTGCAGAGAGTCACTGAGACTTGGTGCTCTGCAGAGTGTCACTGAGATTTGATGCTCTGCAGAAAGTCACTGAGATTTGGTGCTTTGTAGAGAGTCACTGAGATTTGGTGCTTTGTAGAGAGTCACTGAGATTTGGTGCTTTGCAGAAAGTCAGTGAGATTTGGTGTTCTGCAGACAGTCACTGAGATTTGGTCCTCTGCAGAGAGTCGCTGAGATTTGGTGCTCTGTAGAGAATCACTGAGATTTGGTGCTCTGCAGAATGTCACTGAGATTTGGTGCTCTGTAGAGAGTCAGTGAGATTTGGTGCTTTGCAGAGAGTTGCTGAGATTTGGTGCTCTGCAGTGTCACTGAGATTTGGTGATCTGTAGATGGTCACTGAGATTTGGTGCTCTGCAGAGAGTCACTGAGATTTGTTGCTTTGTAGAGAGTCACTGAGATTTGGTGCTCTGCAGAGAGTCACTGAGATTTGGTGCTGTGATGTGAGTCACTGAGATTTGGTGCTCTGCAGAGAGTCACTGATATTTGGTGCTCTGGAGAGAGTCGCTGAGATTTGGTGCTCTGCAGTGAGTCAGGGAGATTTGGTGCTCTGCAGAGAGTCATTGAGATTTGTTGCTTTGTAGAGAGTCACTGAGATTTGGTGCTGTGCAGAGAGTCACTAAGATTTGGTGCTCTGCAGAGAGTCACTGAGATTTGGTGCTCTGCAGTGAGTCAAGGAGATTTGGTGCTCTGCAGAGAGTCACTGAGACTTGGTGCTGTGCAGAGAGTCGCTGAGATTTGGTGCTATGCAGAGATTCGCTGAGATTTGGTGCTCTGCAGAGAGTCATTTAGATTTGTTGCTTTGTAGAGAGTCACCGAGATTTGGAGCTCTGCAGAGAGTCACTGAGATTTGGTGCTCTGCAGTGAGTCAGGGAGATTTTTTTCTCTGCAGAGAGTCACTGAGATTTGGTGCTCTGCAGAGAGTCACTAAGATTTGGTGCTCTGCAGAAGTCACTGAGATTTGGTGCTCTGCAAAGAGTCAGGGAGATTTGATGCTCTGCAGAGAGTCTCTGAGATTTGGTGCTGTGCAGAGAGTCACTGAGATTTGGTGCTGTACAGAGAGTCACTGAGATTTGGTGCTCTGCAGTGAGTCACTGAGATTTGGTGCTGTGCAGAGAGTCACTGAGATTTGGTGCTCTGCAGAGAGTAGCTGAGATTTGGTGCCCTGCAGAGAGTTGCTGAGATTTGGTGCTCTGCAGAGAGTCACTGAGATTTAGTGCTCTGCAGAGAGTCACTGAGATTTGGTACTCTGCAGTGAGTCACTGAGATTTGGTGCTCTGCAGAATGTCACTGAGATTTGGTGCTCTGTAGAGAGTCAGTGAGATTTGGTGCTTTGCAGAGAGTTGCTGAGATTTGGTGCTCTGCAGTGTCACTGAGATTTGGTGATCTGTAGATGGTCACTGAGACTTGGTGCTCTGCAGAGAGTCACTGAGATTTGGTGCTGTGCAGAGAGTCACTAAGATCTGGTGCTCAGCAGAGAGTCACTGAGATTTGGTGCTCTGCAGTTAGTCAGGGAGATTTGGTGCTCTGCAAAGAGTCACTGAGATTTGGTGCTCTGCAGTGAGTCACTGAGATTTGGTGCTGTGCAGAGAGTCACTGAGATTTGGTGCTGTACAGAGAGTCACTGAGATTTGGTGCTCTGCAGTGAGTCACTGAGATTTGGTGCTGTGCAGAGAGTCTCTGAGATTTGGTGCTGTGCAGAGAGTCACTGAGATTTGGTGCTGTACAGAGAGTCACTGAGATTTGGTGCTCTGCAGTGAGTCACTGAGATTTGGTGCTGTGCAGAGAGTCGCTGAGATTTGGTGCTCTGCAGAAAATCACTGAGATTTGGTGCTCTGCAGAGAATCACTGAGATTTGGTGCTCTGTAGAGAGTCAGTGAGATTTGGTGCTTTGCAGAGAGTTGCTGAGATTTGGTGCTCTGCAGTGTCACTGAGATTTGGTGATCTGTAGATGGTCACTGAGACTTGGTGCTCTGCAGAGAGTCACTGAGATTTGGTGCAGTGCAGAGAGTCACTAAGATCTGGTGCTCAGCAGAGAGTCACTGAGATTTGGTGCTCTGCAGTTAGTCAGGGAGATTTGGTGCTCTGCAAAGAGTCACTGAGATTTGGTGCTCTGCAGAGAGTCGCTGAGATTTGGTGCTCTGCAGTGAGTCAGGGAGATATGGTGCTCTGCAGAGAGTCATTGAGATTTGTTGCTTTGTAGAGAGTCACCGAGATTTGGTGCTGTGCAGAGAATCACTGAGATTTGGTGCTCTGCAGTGAGTCAGGGAGATTTGGTTCTCTGCAGAAGTCACTGAGATTTGGTGCTCTGCAAAGAGTCAGGGAGATTTGGTGCTCTGCAGAGAGTATCTGAGATTTGGTGCTGTGCAGAGAGTCATTGAGTTTTGGTCCTGTACAGAGAGTCACTGAGATTTGGTGCTCTGTAGTGAGTCACTGAGACTTGGTGCTGTGCAGAGAGTCGCTGAGATTTGGTGCTCTGTAGAGAATTACTGAGATTTGGTGCTATGCAGATTGTCACTGAGATTTGGTGCTCTGTAGAGAGTCAGTGAGATTTGGTGCTTTGCAGAGAGTTGCTGAGATTTGGTGCTCTGAAGTGTCACTGAGATTTGGTGATCTGTAGATGGTCACTGAGAATTGGTGCTCTGCAGAGAGTCACTGAGATTTGTTGCTTTGTAGAGAGTCACTGAGATTTGGTGCTCTGCAGAGAGTCACTGAGATTTGGTGCTGTGATGAGAGTCACTGAGATTTGGTGCTCTGCAGAGTGTCGCTGAGATTTGGTGCTCTGCAGTGAGTCAGGGAGATTTGGTGCTCTGCAGAGAGTCATTGAGATTTGTTGCTTTGTAGAGAGTCACTGAGATTTGGTGCTGTGCAGAGAGTCACTAAGATTTGGTGCTCTGCAGAGAGTTACTGAGATTTGGTGCTCTGCAGTGAGTCAGGGAGATTTGGTGCTCTGCAGAGAGTCATTTAGATTTGGTGCTCTGCAGTGAGTCAGGGAGATTTGGTGCTCTGCAGAGAGTCACTGAGATTTGGTGCTCTGCAGAGAGTCACTAAGATTTGGTGCTCTGCAGAGAGTCACTGAGATTTTGTGCTCTGCAGAGAGTAGCTGAGATTTGGTGCCCTGCAGATAGTCACTGAGATTTGGTGCTCTGCAGAGAGTCACTGAGATTTGGTGTTCTGCAGAGAGCCACTGAGATTTGGTGCTCTGCAGAGGGTCACTGAGATTTGGTGCTGTGCAGAGAGTCGCTGAGATTTGGTGCTCTGCAGAGAGTCATTTAGATTTGGTGCTCTGCAGTGAGTCAGGGAGATTTGGTGCTCTGCAGAGAGTCACTGAGATTTGGTGCTCTGCAGAGAGTCACTAAGATGTGGTGCTCTGCAGAAGTCACTGAGATTTGGTGCTCTGCAAAGAGTCAGGGAGATTTGATGCTCTGCAGAGAGTCACTGAGATTTGGTGCTGTGCAGAGAGTCACTGAGATTTGGTGCTGTACAGAGAGTCACTGAGATTTGATGCTCTGCAGTGAGTCACTGAGATTTGATGCTCTGCAGTGAGTCACTGAGATTTGGTGCTCTGCAGAGAGTAGCTGAGATTTGGTGCCCTGCAGAGAGTCACTGAGATTTGGTGCTCTGCAGAGAGTTGCTGAGATTTGGTGCTCTGCAGAGAGTCACTGAGATTTAGTGCTCTGCAGAGAGTCACTGAGATTTGGTACTCTGCAGTGAGTCACTGAGATTTGGTGCTGTACAGAGAGTCACTGAGATTTGGTACTCTGCAGTGAGTCACTGAGATTTGGTGCTGTACAGAGAGTCACTGAGATTTGGTGCTGTGCAGAGAGTCACTGAGATTTGGTGCTCTGCAGAGAGTCACTGAGATTTGGTGCTGTGCAGAGAGTCAGTGAGATTTGGTGCTGTGCAGAGAGTCAGTGAGATTTGGTGCTCTGCAGAGAGTCGCTGAGATGTGGTGCTCTGCAGAGAGTCACTGAGATTTGGTGCTTTGCAGAGAGTCGCTGAGATTTGGTGCTCTGCAGAGAGTCACTGAGATTTGGTGCTGTGTAGAAAGTCGCTGAGATTTGGTGCTCTGCAGAAAGTCACTAAGATTTAGTGCTTTGTAGAGAGTCACTGAGATTTGGTGCTTTGTAGAGAGTCACTGAGATTTGGTGCTTTGCAGAAAATCAGTGAGATTTGGAGCTCTGCAGACAGTCACTGAGATTTAGATAATAGGATAACAGAGGCGCCAATAGGATAAAAAACACTAAAAGAACTTAAAAACCCATTTTGGTAATAGAAGAGGCAGTGGTGGACTCACCCCCTCCAAGCAGAACACACGACTGTGGATTTTCAGTCAAAACAATTTTATTGGATACTCCAAATAAAGTGCAACGCGTTTCACGGGATACAAACCCGCTTCATCAGGCAATAACAGATAGGAGTAAACAGCTGTAACAGAGACAATAGAGTAAATGAAACTGTAGTGCTTTGGCAAAATTCATTCTGATTATTCGGACATTGATTTGGCTATGAATATATTTCAATAGTGGCATAAAAATATGTTGCATAAATCTGCATGCATATGCATGAACCTGTGTTTGAAGTACATGCAATCAACAGAGAATTGTGGTATACAATAGCAAAGATTATTGGGGGGGTGAAAAAAAAAAAAAAAAAAAAAAAAAAAAAAAATAATCTTTGCTATTGTATACCACAATTCTCTGTTGATTGCATGTACTTCAAACACAGGTTCATGCATATGCATGCAGATTTATGCAACATATTTTTATGCCACTATTGAAATATATTCATAGCCAAATCAATGTCCGAATAATCAGAATGAATTTTGCCAAAGCACTACAGTTTCATTTACTCTATTGTCTCTGTTACAGCTGTTTACTCCTATCTGTTATTGCCTGATGAAGCGGGTTTGTATCCCGTGAAACGCGTTGCACTTTATTTGGAGTATCCAATAAAATTGTTTTGACTGAAAATCCAGTCGTGTGTTCTGCTTGGAGGGGGTGAGTCCACCACTGCCTCCTCTATTACCAAGATGGGTTTTTAAGTTCTTTTAGTGTTTTTTATCCTATTGGCGCCTCTGTTATCCTATTATCTACATCAAGTCCACCCTTGGTGGAGGGTTGTACCCTTCCTTCTTCAACTACAGAGAGCGACTTTTTAATCCTGAGTGGGGTCAGGACAATCTCCCCACCTGCTTTGACAGTGGTTGCCTACTTGGTAACCCTGGTTTGTGAGTATTAAATTAATATTATTACTCTATCAATTATACCTTACCAGTACATACTACACTATATTGGGCTCTTGGTGTTCTCTCTTTTTCTCAGTCACTGAGATTTGGTGTTCTGCAGAGAGTCACTGAGATTTGGTGCTCTGCAGAAAGTCAATGAGATTTGGTGCTCTGCAGAGAATCACTGAGATTGGGTGCTCTGCAGAATGTCACTGAGATTGGGTGCTCTGCAGAGAGTCACTGAGATTTGGTGCTCTGCAGAAAGTCACTGAGATTTGATGCTCTGCAGAGAGTCACTGAGATTTGATGCTCTGCAGAGAGTCACTGAGATTTGGTGCTCTGCAGAAAGTCACTGAGATTTGGTGCTCTGCAGAAAGTCACTGAGATTTGGTGCTCTGCAGAAAGTCACTGAGATTTGGTGCTCTGCAGAGAATCACTGAGATTTGGTGCTCTGCAGAGAATCAATGAGATTTGGTGCTCTGCAGAATGTCACTGAGATTTGGTGCTCTGTAGAGAGTCAGTGAGATTTGGTGCTTTGCGGCGAGTTGCTGAGATTCGGAGCTCTGCAGTGTCACTGAGATTTGGTGAGCTGTAGATGGTCACTGAGATTTGGTGCTCTGCAGAGAGTCACTGAGATTTGTTGCTTTTGTAGAGAGTCACTGAGATTTGGTGCTCTGCAGAGAGTCACTGAGATTTGGTGCTGTGCAGAGAGTCACTGAGATTTGGTGCTCTGCAGAGAGTCACTGAGATTTGGTGCTCTGCAGAGAGTCACTGAGATTTGGTGTTCTGCAGAGAGTCACTGAGACTTGGTGCTCTGCAGAGAGTCACTGAGATTTGATGCTCTGCAGAAAGTCACTGAGATTTGGTGCTTTGTAGAGAGTCACTGAGATTTGGTGCTTTGCAGAAAGTCAGTGAGATTTGGAGCTCTGCAGACAGTCACTGAGATTTGGTGCTCTGCAGAGAGTCGCTGAGATTTGGTGCTCTGTAGAGAATCACTGAGACTTGGTGCTCTGCAGAATGTCACTGAGATTTGGTGCTCTGTAGAGAGTCAGTGAGATTTGGTGCTTTGCAGAGAGTTGCTGAGATTTGGTGCTCTGCAGTGTCACTGAGATTTTGTGATCTGTAGATGGTCACTGAGATTTGGTGCTCTGCAGAGAGTCACTGAGATTTGTTGCTTTGTAGAGAGTCACTGAGATTTGGTGCTCTGCAGAGAGTCACTGAGATTTGGTGCTGTGATGTGAGTCACTGAGATTTGGTGCTCTGCAGAGAGTCACTGATATTTGGTGCTCTGGAGAGAGTCGCTGAGATTTGGTGCTCTGCAGAGAGTCGCTGAGATTTGGTGCTCTGCAGTGAGTCAGGGAGATTTGGTGCTCTGCAGAGAGTCATTGAGATTTGTTGCTTTGTAGAGAGTCACTGAGATTTGGTGCTGTGCAGAGAGTCACTAAGATTTGGTGCTCTGCAGAGAGTCACTGAGATTTGGTGCTCTGCAGTGAGTCAAGGAGATTTGGTGCTCTGCAGAGAGTCACTGAGATTTAGTGCTCTGCAGAGAGTCACTGAGATTTGGTACTCTGCAGTGAGTCACTGAGATTTGGTGCTGTACAGAGAGTCACTGAGATTTGGTACTCTGCAGTGAGTCACTGAGATTTGGTGCTGTACAGAGAGTCACTGAGATTTGGTGCTGTGCAGAGAGTCACTGAGATTTGGTGCTCTGCAGAGAGTCACTGAGATTTGGTGCTGTGCAGAGAGTCAGTGAGATTTGGTGCTGTGCAGAGAGTCAGTGAGATTTGGTGCTCTGCAGAGAGTCGCTAAGATGTGGTGCTCTGCAGAGAGTCACTGAGATTTGGTGCTTTGCAGAGAGTCGCTGAGATTTGGTGTTCTGCAGAGAGTCACTGAGATTTGGTGCTGTGTAGAAAGTCGCTGAGATTTGGTGCTCTGCAGAAAATCAGTGAGATTTGGTGCTCTGCAGACAGTCACTGAGATTTGGTGTTCTGCACAGAGTCACTGAGATTGGGTGCTCTGCAGAATGTCACTGAGATTTGGTGCTCTGTAGAGAGTCAGTGAGATTTGGTGCTCTGCAGAATGTCACTGAGATTTGGTGCTCTGCAGAGAGTCACTGAGATTTGGTGCTCTGCAGAAAGTCACTGAGATTTGATGCTCTGCAGAGAATCACTGAGATTTGATGCTCTGCAGAGAGTCACTGAGATTTGGTGCTTTGTAGAGAGTCACAGAGATTTGGTGCTTTGTAGAGAGTCACTGAGATTTGGTGCTTTGCAGAAAGTCAGTGAGATTTGGTGCTCTGCAGACAGTCACTGAGATTTGGTGCTCTGCAGAAAGTTACTGAGATTTGGTGCTCTGCAGAAAGTCACTGAGATTTGGTGCTCTGCAGAGAATCACTGAGATTTGGTGCTCTGCAAAGAATCACTGAGATTTGGTGCTCTGCAGAATGTCACTGAGATTTGGTGCTCTGTAGAGAGTCACTGAGATTTGGTGCTTTGCAGAGAGTCACTGAGATTTGGTGCTTTGTAGAGAATCACTGAGATTTGGTGCTCTGCAGAGAGTCACTGAGATTTGGTGCTCTGCAGAAAGTCACTGAGATTTGGTGCTCTGCAGAGAATCACTGAGATTTGGTGCTCTGCAGAGAATCACTGAGATTTGGTGCTCTGCAGAGAGTCACTGAAATTTGGTGCTCTGCAGAAAGTCACTGAGATTTGGTGCTCTGCAGAGAATCACTGAGATTTGGTGCTCTGCAGAGAATCACTGAGATTTGGTGCTCTGCAGAATGTCACTGAGATTTGGTGCTCTGTAGAGAGTCAGTGAGATTTGGTGCTTTGCAGAGAGTTGCTGAGATTTGGTGCTCTGCAGTGTCACTGAGATTCGGTGATCTGTAGATAATCACTGAGATTTGGTGCTCTGCAGAGAGTCACTGAGATTTGTTGCTTTGTAGAGAGTCACTGAGATTTGGTGCTCTGCAGAGAGTCACTGAGATTTGGTGCTCTGCAGAGAGTCACTGAGATTTGGTGCTGTGCAGAGAGTCACTGAGATTTGGTGCTCTGCAGAGAGTCACTGATATTTAGTGCTCTGCAGAGAGCCACTGAGATTTGGTGCTCTGCAGAGGGTCACTGAGATTTGGTGTTCTGCAGAGAATCACTGAGATTAGGTGCTCTGCAGAGAGTCACTGAGATTTGATGCTCTGCAGAAAGTCACTGAGATTTGGTGCTTTGTAGAGATTCACTGAGATTTGGTGCTTTGTAGAGAGTCACTGAGATTTGGTGCTTTGCAGAAAGTCACTGAGATTTGGTGCTCTGAAGAGAATCACTGAGATTTGGTGCTCTGCGGAGAATCACTGAGATTGGTGCTCTGCAGAATGTCAGTGAGATTTGGTGCTCTGTAGAGAGTCAGTGAGATTTGGTGCTTTGCAGAGAGTTGCTGAGATTCGGTGCTCTGCAGTGTCACTGAAATTTGGTGATCTGTAGATGGTCACTGAGATATGGTGCTCTGCAGAGAGTCACTGAGATTTGTTGCTTTGTAGAGAGTCACTGAGATTTGGTGCTCTGCAGAGAGTCACTGAGATTTGGTGCTGTGCAGAGAGTCACTGAGATTTGGTGCTCTGCAGAGAGTCACTGATATTTGGTGCTCTGCAGAGAGCCACTGAGATTTGGTGCTCTGCAGAGGGTCACTGAGATTTGGTGCTCTGCAGAGTCACTGAGATTTGGTGCTCTGCGCAGAGTAACTGAGATTTGGTGCTCTGCAGAGAGTCACTGAGATTTGGTGTTCTGCAGAGAGTCACTGAGATTTGATGCTCTGCAGAAAGTCACTGAGATTTGGTGCTTTGTAGAGTGTCACTGAGATTTGGTGCTTTGTAGAGAGTCACTGAGATTTGGTGCTTTGCAGAAAGTCAGTGAGATTTGGTGCTCTGCAGACAGTCACTGAGATTTGGTTCTCTGCAGAGAGTCACTGAGATTTGGTGCTCTGCAGAAAGTCACTGAGATTTGGTGCTCTGCAGAGAATCACTGAGATTTGGTGCTCTGCAGAGAATCACTGAGATTTGGTGCTCTGCAGAATGTCACTAAGATTTGGTGCTGTGCAGAGAGTCACTGAGATTTGGTGCTTTGCAGAGAGTCACTGATATTTGGTGCTCTGTAATAAGTCAGTGAGACTTGGTGCTTTGCAGAGAGTTGCTGAGATTTGGTGCTCTGCAGTGTCACTGAGATTTGGTGATCTGTGGATGGTCACTTAGATTTAGTGCTCTGCAGAGAGTCACTGAGATTTAGTGCTGTGCAGAGAGTCACTGAGATTTGGTGCTTTGCAGAGAGTCACTGGGATTTGGTGCTCTGCAGAGAGCCACTGAGATTTGGTGCTCTGCAGAGGGTCACTGAGATTTGGTGCTCTGCAGAGTCACTGAGATTTGTTGCTCTGCGCAGAGTCAATGAGATTTGGTGCTCTGCAGAGAGTCACTGAGATTTGGTGTTCTGCAGAGAGTCACTGTGATTTGGTGCTCTGCAGAGAGTCACTGAGATTTGGTGCTCTGCAGAGTCACTGAGATTTGTTGCTCTGCGCAGAGTCAATGAGATTTGGTGCTCTGCAGAGAGTCACTGTGATTTGGTGCTCTGCAGAGAGTCACTGAGATTTGGTGCTCTGCAGAGAGTCACTGAGATTTGGTGCTCTGCAGAGAGTCACTGAGATTTGGTGTTCTGCAGAGAGTCACTGTGATTTGGTGCTCTGCAGAGAGTCACTGAGATTTGGTGCTCTGCAGAGAGTCACTGAGATTTGGTGTTCTGCAGAGAGTCACTGTGATTTGGTGCTCTGCAGAGAGTCACTGAGATTTGGTGCTCTGCAGAGAGTCACTGAGATTTGGTGCTGTGCAGAGAGTCACTGAGATTTGGTGCTCTGCAGAGAGTCACTGATATTTGGTGCTCTGCAGAGAGCCACTGAGATTTGGTGCTCTGCAGTGTCACTGAGATTTGGTGCTCTGCAGAGAATCACTGAGATTTGGTGCTTTGCAGAATGTCACTAAGATTTGGTGCTCTGTAGTAAGTCAGTGAGATTTGGTGCTTTGCAGAGAGTTGCTGAGATTTGGTGCTCTGCAGTGTCACTGAGATTTGGTGTTCTGCAGAGAGTCACTGAGATTTGGTGCTCTGCAGAGAGTCACTGAGATTTGATGCACTGCAGAAAGTCACTGAGATTTGGTGCTTTGTAGAGAGTCACTGAGATTTGGTGCTTTGTAGAGAGTCACTGAGATTTGGTGCTTTGCAGAAAGTCAGTGAGATTTGGTGTTCTGCAGAGAGCCACTGAGATTTGGTGCTCTGCAGAGGGTCACTGAGATTTGGTGCTCTGCAGAGTCACTGAGATTTGGAGCTCTGCTGAGAGTCACTGAGATTTGGTGTTCTGCAGAGAGTCACTGTGATTTAGTGCTCTGCAGAGAGTCACTGAGATTTGGTGCTCTGCAGAGAGTCACTGAGATTTGGTGTTCTGCAGAGAGCCACTGAGATTTGAAGCTCTGCAGAGGGTCACTGAGATTTGGTGCTCTGCAGAGTCACTGAGATTTGTTGCTCTGCGCAGAGTCAATGAGATTTGGTGCTCTGCAGAGAGTCACTGTGATTTGGTGCTCTGCAGAGAGTCACTGAGATTTGGTGCTCTGCAGAGAGTCACTGAGATTTGGTGCTCTGCAGAGAGTCACTGAGATTTGGTGTTCTGCAGAGAGTCACTGTGATTTGGTGCTCTGCAGAGAGTCACTGAGATTTGGTGCTCTGCAGAGAGTCACTGAGATTTGGTGCTCTGCAGAGAGTCACTGAGATTTGGTGCTCTGCAGAGAGTCACTGAGATTTGGTGCTCTGCAGAGAGTCACTGAGATTTGGTGCTGTGCAGAGAGTCACTGAGATTTGGTGCTCTGCGGAGAGTCACTGATATTTGGTGCTCTGCAGAGAGCCACTGAGATTTGGTGCTCTGCAGAGGGTCACTGAGATTTGGTGCTCTGCAGAGAGTCACTGATATTTGGTGCTCTGTAGTAAGTCAGTGAGATTTGGTGCTTTGCAGAGAGTTGCTGAGATTTGGTGCTCTGCAGTGTCACTGAGATTTGGTGATCTGTGGATGGTCACTTAGATGTGGTGATCTGCAGAGAGTCACTGAGATTTAGTGCTGTGCAGAGAGTCACTGAGATGTGGTGCTTTGCAGAGAGTCACTGGGATTTGGTGCTCTGCAGAGAGCCACTGAGATTTGGTGCTCTGCAGAGGGTCACTGAGATTTGGTGCTCTGCAGAGTCACTGAGATTTGTTGCTCTGCGCAGAGTCAATGAGATTTTGTGCTCTGCAGAGAGTCACTGAGATTTGGTGTTCTGCAGAGAGTCACTGTGATTTGGTGCTCTGCAGAGAGTCACTGAGATTTGGTGCTCTGCAGAGAGTCACTGAGATTTGATGCTCTGCAGAAAGTCACTGAGATTTGGTGCTTTGTAGAGAGTCACTGAGATTTGGTGCTTTGTAGAGAGTCACTGAGATTTGGTGCTTTGCAGAAAGTCAGTGAGATTTGGTGTTCTGCAGAGAGCCACTGAGATTTGGTGCTCTGCAGAGGGTCACTGAGATTTGGTGCTCTGCAGAGTCACTGAGATTTGGAGCTCTGCAGAGAGTCATTGAGATTTGGTGCTCTGCAGAGTCACTGAGATTTGTTGCTCTGCAGAGAGTCACTGAGATTTGGTGCTCTGCAGAGAGTCACTGAAATTTGGTGTTCTGCAGAGAGCCACTGAGATTTAAAGCTCTGCAGAGTCACTGAGATTTGTTGCTCTGCGCAGAGTCAATGAGATTTGGTGCTCTGCAGAGAGTCACTGTGATTTGGTGCTCTGCAGAGAGTCACTGAGATTTGGTGCTCTGCAGAGAGTCACTGAGATTTGGTGCTCTGCAGAGAGTCACTGAGATTTGGTGCTCTGCAGAGAGTCACTGAGATTTGGTGTTCTGCAGAGAGTCACTGTGATTTGGTGCTCTGCAGAGAGTCACTGAGATTTGGTGCTCTGCAGAGAGTCACTGAGATTTGGTGTTCTGCAGAGAGTCACTGTGATTTGGTGCTCTGCAGAGAGTCACTGAGATTTGGTGCTCTGCAGAGAGTCACTGAGATTTGGTGCTGTGCAGAGAGTCACTGAGATTTGGTGCTCTGCAGAGAGTCACTGAGATTTGATGCACTGCAGAAAGTCACTGAGATTTGGTGCTTTGTAGAGAGTCACTGAGATTTGGTGCTTTGTAGAGAGTCACTGAGATTTGGTGCTTTGCAGAAAGTCAGTGAGATTTGGTGTTCTGCAGAGAGCCACTGAGATTTGGTGCTCTGCAGAGGGTCACTGAGATTTGGTGCTCTGCAGAGTCACTGAGATTTGGAGCTCTGCTGAGAGTCACTGAGATTTGGTGTTCTGCAGAGAGTCACTGTGATTTAGTGCTCTGCAGAGAGTCACTGAGATTTGGTGCTCTGCAGAGAGTCACTGAGATTTGGTGTTCTGCAGAGAGCCACTGAGATTTGAAGCTCTGCAGAGGGTCACTGAGATTTGGTGCTCTGCAGAGTCACTGAGATTTGTTGCTCTGCGCAGAGTCAATGAGATTTGGTGCTCTGCAGAGAGTCACTGTGATTTGGTGCTCTGCAGAGAGTCACTGAGATTTGGTGCTCTGCAGAGAGTCACTGAGATTTGGTGCTCTGCAGAGAGTCACTGAGATTTGGTGTTCTGCAGAGAGTCACTGTGATTTGGTGCTCTGCAGAGAGTCACTGAGATTTGGTGCTCTGCAGAGAGTCACTGAGATTTGGTGCTCTGCAGAGAGTCACTGAGATTTGGTGCTCTGCAGAGAGTCACTGAGATTTGGTGCTCTGCAGAGAGTCACTGAGATTTGGTGCTGTGCAGAGAGTCACTGAGATTTGGTGCTCTGCGGAGAGTCACTGATATTTGGTGCTCTGCAGAGAGCCACTGAGATTTGGTGCTCTGCAGAGGGTCACTGAGATTTGGTGCTCTGCAGAGAGTCACTGATATTTGGTGCTCTGTAGTAAGTCAGTGAGATTTGGTGCTTTGCAGAGAGTTGCTGAGATTTGGTGCTCTGCAGTGTCACTGAGATTTGGTGATCTGTGGATGGTCACTTAGATGTGGTGATCTGCAGAGAGTCACTGAGATTTAGTGCTGTGCAGAGAGTCACTGAGATGTGGTGCTTTGCAGAGAGTCACTGGGATTTGGTGCTCTGCAGAGAGCCACTGAGATTTGGTGCTCTGCAGAGGGTCACTGAGATTTGGTGCTCTGCAGAGTCACTGAGATTTGTTGCTCTGCGCAGAGTCAATGAGATTTTGTGCTCTGCAGAGAGTCACTGAGATTTGGTGTTCTGCAGAGAGTCACTGTGATTTGGTGCTCTGCAGAGAGTCACTGAGATTTGGTGCTCTGCAGAGAGTCACTGAGATTTGATGCTCTGCAGAAAGTCACTGAGATTTGGTGCTTTGTAGAGAGTCACTGAGATTTGGTGCTTTGTAGAGAGTCACTGAGATTTGGTGCTTTGCAGAAAGTCAGTGAGATTTGGTGTTCTGCAGAGAGCCACTGAGATTTGGTGCTCTGCAGAGGGTCACTGAGATTTGGTGCTCTGCAGAGTCACTGAGATTTGGAGCTCTGCAGAGAGTCATTGAGATTTGGTGCTCTGCAGAGTCACTGAGATTTGTTGCTCTGCAGAGAGTCACTGAGATTTGGTGCTCTGCAGAGAGTCACTGAAATTTGGTGTTCTGCAGAGAGCCACTGAGATTTAAAGCTCTGCAGAGTCACTGAGATTTGTTGCTCTGCGCAGAGTCAATGAGATTTGGTGCTCTGCAGAGAGTCACTGTGATTTGGTGCTCTGCAGAGAGTCACTGAGATTTGGTGCTCTGCAGAGAGTCACTGAGATTTGGTGCTCTGCAGAGAGTCACTGAGATTTGGTGCTCTGCAGAGAGTCACTGAGATTTGGTGTTCTGCAGAGAGTCACTGTGATTTGGTGCTCTGCAGAGAGTCACTGAGATTTGGTGCTCTGCAGAGAGTCACTGAGATTTGGTGTTCTGCAGAGAGTCACTGTGATTTGGTGCTCTGCAGAGAGTCACTGAGATTTGGTGCTCTGCAGAGAGTCACTGAGATTTGGTGCTGTGCAGAGAGTCACTGAGATTTGGTGCTCTGCAGAGAGTCACTGATATTTGGTGCTCTGCAGAGAGTCACTGAGATTTGGTGCTCTGCAGTGACACTGAGATTTGGTGCTCTGCAGAGAGTCACTGAGATTTGGTGCTTTGCAGAGAGTTGCTGAGATTTGGTGCTCTGCAGTGTCACTGAGATTTGGTGATCAGTGGATTGTCACTTAGATTTAGTGCTCTGCAGAGAGTCACTGAGATTTAGTGCTGTGCAGAGAGTCACTGAGATGTGGTGCTTCGCAGAGAGTCACTGGGATTTGGTGCTCTGCAGAGAGCCACTGAGATTTGGTGCTCTGCAGAGGGTCACTGAGATTTGGTGCTCTGCAGAGTCACTGAGATTTGTTGCTCTGCGCAGAGTCAATGAGATTTTGTGCTCTGCAGAGAGTCACTGAGATTTGGTGTTCTGCAGAGAGTCAGTGTGATTTGGTACTCTGCAGAGAGTCACTGAGATTTGGTGTTCTGCAGAGAGCCACTGAGATTTGGTGCTCTGCAGAGGGTCACTGAGATTTGGTGCTCTGCAGAATCACTGAGATTTGGAGCTCTGCAGAGAGTCACTGAGATTTGGTGCTCTGCAGAGTCACTGATATTTGGTGCTCTGCAGAGAGCCAGTGAGATTTGGTGCTCTGCAGAGGGTCACTGAGATTTGGTGCTCTGCAGAGTCACTGAGATTTGGTGCTCTGCGCAGAGTAACTGAGATTTGGTGCTCTGCAGAGAGTCACTGAGATTTGGTGTTCTGCAGAGAGTCACTGAGATTTGGTGTTCTGCAGAGAGTCACTGAGATTTAGTGCTGTGCAGAGAGTCACTGGGATTTGGTGCTCTGCAGAGAGCCACTGAGATTTGGTGCTCTGCAGAGGGTCACTGAGATTTGGTGCTCTGCAGAGTCACTGAGATTTGTTGCTCTGCGCAGAGTCAATGAGATTTTGTGCTCTGCAGAGAGTCACTGAGATTTGGTGTTCTGCAGAGAGTCACTGTGATTTGGTGCTCTGCAGAGAGTCACTGAGATTTGGTGCTCTGCAGAGAGTCACTGAGATTTGGTGTTCTGTAGAGAGCCACTGAGATTTGGCGCTCTGCAGAGGGTCACAGAGATTTGGTGCTCTGCAGAGTCACTGAGATTTGGAGCTCTGCAGAGAGTCACTGAGATTTGGTGCTCTGCAGAGTCACTGATATTTGGTGCTCTGCAGAGAGCCAGTGAGATTTGGTGCTCTGCAGAGGGTCACTGAGATTTGGTGCTCTGCAGAGTCACTGAGATTTGGTGCTCTGCGCAGAGTAACTGAGATTTGGTGCTCTGCAGAGAGTCACTGAGATTTGGTGTTCTGCAGAGAGTCACTGAGATTTGGTGCTCTGCAGAGAGTCACTGAGATTTGATGCTCTGCAGAAAGTCACTTAGATTTGGTGCTTTGTAGAGAGTCACTGAGATTTGGTGCTTTGTAGAGAGTCACTGAGATTTGGTGCTTTGCAGAAAGTCAGTGAGATTTGGTGTTCTGCAGAGAGCCACTGAGATTTGGTGCTCTGCAGAGGGTCACTGAGATTTGGTGCTCTGCAGAGTCACTGAGATTTGGAGCTCTGTAGAGAGTCATTGAGATTTGGTGCTCTGCAGAGTCACTGAGATTTGTTGCTCTGCAGAGAGTCACTGAGATTTGGTGTTCTGCAGAGAGTCACTGTGATTTAGTGCTCTGCAGAGAGTCACTGAGATTTGGTGCTCTGCAGAGAGTCACTGAGATTTGGTGTTCTGCAGAGAGCCACTGAGATTTGAAGCTCTGCAGAGGGTCACTGAGATTTGGTGCTCTGCAGAGTCACTGAGATTTGTTGCTCTGCGCAGAGTCAATGAGATTTGGTGCTCTGCAGAGAGTCACTGTGATTTGGTGCTCTGCAGAGAGTCACTGAGATTTGGTGCTCTGCAGAGAGTCACTGAGATTTGGTGCTCTGCAGAGAGTCACTGAGATTTGGTGTTCTGCAGAGAGTCACTGTGCTTTGGTGCTCTGCAGAGAGTCACTGAGATTTGGTGCTCTGCAAAGAGTCACTGAGATTTGGTGTTCTGCAGAGAGTCACTGTGATTTGGTGCTCTGCAGAGAGTCACTGAGATTTGGTGCTCTGCAGAGAGTCACTGAGATTTGGTGCTGTGCAGAGAGTCACTGAGATTTGGTGCTCTGCAGAGAGTCACTAATATTTGGTGCTCTGCAGAGAGCCACTGAGATTTGGTGCTCTGCAGAGGGTCACTGAGATTTGGTGCTCTGCAGAGAGTCAGTGAGATTTGGTGCTTTGCAGAGAGTTGCTGAGATTTGGTGCTCTGCAGTGTCACTGAGATTTGGTGCTCTGCAGAGAATCACTGAGATTTGGTGCTCTGCAGAATGTCACTAAGATTTGGTGCTGTGCAGAGAGTCACTGAGATTTGGTGCTTTGCAGAGAGTCACTGATATTTGGTGCTCTGTAGTAAGTCAGTGAGATTTGGTGCTTTGCAGAGAGTTGCTGAGATTTGGTGCTCTGCAGTGTCACTGAGATTTGGTGATCTGTGGATGCTCACTTAGATTTGGTGCTCTGCAGAGAGTCACTGAGATTTAGTGCTGTGCAGAGAGTCACTGAGATGTGGTGCTTTGCAGAGAGTCACTGGGATTTGGTGCTCTGCAGAGAGCCACTGAGATTTGGTGCTCTGCAGAGGGTCACTGAGATTTGGTGCTCTGCAGAGTCACTGAGATTTGTTGCTCTGTGCAGAGTCAATGAGATTTTGTGCTCTGCAGAGAGTCACTGAGATTTGGTGTTCTGCAGAGAGTCACTGTGATTTGGTGCTCTGCAGAGTCACTGAGATTTGGTGCTCTGCAGAGAGTCACTGAGATTTGGTGTTCTGCAGAGAGCCACTGAGATTTGGTGCTCTGCAGAGGGTCACTGAGATTTGGTGCTCTGCAGAGTCACTGAGATTTGGAGCTCTGCAGAGAGTCACTGAGATTTGGTGCTCTGCAGAGTCACTGAGATTTGTTGCTCTGCAGAGAGTCACTGAGATTTGGTGTTCTGCAGAGTGTCACTGTGATTTGGTGCTCTGCAGAGAGTCACTGAGATTTGGTGCTCTGCAGAGAGTCACTAAGATTTGGTGTTCTGCAGAGAGCCACTGAGATTTGGTGCTCTGCAGAGGGTCACTGAGATTTGGTGCTCTGCAGAGTCACTGAGATTTGTTGCTCTGCGCAGAGTCAATGAGAATTGGTGCTCTGCAGAGAGTCACTGTGATTTGGTGCTCTGCAGAGAGTCACTGAGATTTGGTGCTCTGCAGAGAGTCACTGAGATTTGGTGCTCTGCAGAGAGTCACTGAGATTTGGTGTTCTGCAGAGAGTCACTGTGATTTGGTGCTCTGCAGAGAGGCACTGAGATTTGGTGCTCTGCAGAGAGTCACTGAGATTTGGTGTTCTGCAGAGAGTCACTGTGATTTGGTGCTCTGCAGAGAGTCACTGAGATTTGGTGCTCTGCAGAGAGTCACTGAGATTTGGTGCTGTGCAGAGAGTCACTGAGATTTGGTGCACTGCAGAGTCACTGATATTTGGTGCTCTGCAGAGAGCCACTGAGATTTGGTGCTCTGCAGAGGGTCACTGAGATTTGGTGCTCTGCAGAGTCACTGAGATTTGGTGCTCTGCGCAGAGTAACTGAGATTTGGTGCTCTGCAGAGAGTCACTGAGATTTGGTGTTCTGCAGAGAGTCACTGAGATTTGGTGCTCTGCAGAGAGTCACTGAGATTTGATGCTCTGCAGAAAGTCACTGAGATTTGGTGCTTTGTAAAGAGTCACTGAGATTTGGTGCTTTGTAGAGAGTCACTGAGATTTGGTGCTTTGCAGAAAGTCAGTGAGATTTGGTGCTCTGCAGAGTCACTGAGATTTGTTGCTCTGCACAGAGTCAATGAGATTTGGTGCTCTGCAGAGAGTCACTGTGATTTGGTGCTCTGCAGAGAGTCACTGAGATTTGGTGGTCTGCAGAGAGTCACTGAGATTTGGTGCTCTGCAGAGAGTCACTGAGATTTGGTGTTCTGCAGAGAGTCACTGTGATTTGGTGCTCTGCAGAGTCACTGAGATTTGGTGCTCTGCAGAGAGTCACTGAAATTTGGTGTTCTGCAGAGAGCCACTGAGATTTGGTGCTCTGCAGAGAGCCACTGAGATTTGGTGCTCTGCAGAGAGTCACTGTGATTTGGTGCTCTGCAGAGAGTCACTGAGATTTGGTGCTCTGCAGAGAGTCACTAAGATTTGGTGTTCTGCAGAGAGCCACTGAGATTTGGTGCTCTGCAGAGGGTCACTGAGATTTGGTGCTCTGCAGAGTCACTGAGATTTATTGCTCTGCGCAGAGTCAATGAGATTTGGTGCTCTGCAGAGAGTCACTGTGATTTGGTGCTCTGCAGAGAGTCACTGAGATTTGGTGCTCTGCAGAGAGTCACTGAGATTTGGTGCTCTGCAGAGAGTCACTAAGATTTGGTGTTCTGCAGAGAGTCACTGTGATTTGGTGCTCTGCAGAGAGTCACTGAGATTTGGTGCTCTGCAGAGAGTCACTGAGATTTGGTGTTCTGCAGAGAGTCACTGATTTGGTGCTCTGCAGAGAGTCACTGAGATTTGGTGCTCTGCATAGAGTCACTGAGATTTGGTGTTCTGCAGAGAGCCACTGAGATTTGGTGCTCTGCAGAGAGTCACTGAGATTTGGTGTTCTGCAGAGAGTCACTGAGATTTGGTGCTCTGCAGAGAGTCACTGAGATTTGGTGTTCTGCAGAGAGTCACTGTGATTTGGTGCTCTGCAGAGTCACTGAGATTTGGTGCTCTGCAGAGAGTCACTGAAATTTGGTGTTCTGCAGAGAGCCACTGAGATTTGGTGCTCTGCAGAGAGCCACTGAGATTTGGTGCTCTGCAGAGAGTCACTGTGATTTGGTGCTCTGCAGAGAGTCACTGAGATTTGGTGCTCTGCAGAGAGTCACTAAGATTTGGTGTTCTGCAGAGAGCCACTGAGATTTGGTGCTCTGCAGAGGGTCACTGAGATTTGGTGCTCTGCAGAGTCACTGAGATTTATTGCTCTGCGCAGAGTCAATGAGATTTGGTGCTCTGCAGAGAGTCACTGTGATTTGGTGCTCTGCAGAGAGTCACTGAGATTTGGTGCTCTGCAGAGAGTCACTGAGATTTGGTGCTCTGCAGAGAGTCACTGAGATTTGGTGCTCTGCAGAGAGTCACTGTGATTTGGTGCTCTGCAGAGAGTCACTGAGATTTGGTGCTCTGCAGAGAGTCACTGAGATTTGGTGTTCTGCAGAGAGTCACTGTGATTTGGTGCTCTGCAGAGAGTCACTGAGATTTGGTGCTCTGCATAGAGTCACTGAGATTTGGTGTTCTGCAGAGAGCCATTGAGATTTGGTGCTCTGCAGAGAGTCACTGAGATTTGGTGTTCTGCAGAGAGCCACCGAGATTTGGTGCTCTGCAGAGTCACTGAGATTTGTTGCTCTGCGCAGAGTCAATGAGATTTGGTGCTCTGCAGAGAGTCACTGAGATTTGGTGTTCTGCAGAGAGTCACTGTGATTTGGTGCTCTGCAGAGAGTCACTGAGATTTGGTGCTCTGCAGAGAGTCACTGAGATTTGGTGTTCTGCAGAGAGTCACTGTGATTTGGTGCTCTGCAGAGAGTCACCGAGATTTGGTGCTCTGCAGAGAGTCACTGAGATTTGGTGTTCTGCAGAGAGCCACTGAGATTTGGTGCTCTGCAGAGGGTCACTGAGATTTGGTGCTCTGCAGAGAGTCACTGAGATTTGGTGCTCTGCAGAGAGTCACTGAGATTTGGTGTTCTGCAGAGAGCCACTGAGATTTGGTGCTCTGCAGAGGGTCACTGAGATTTGGTGCTCTGCAGAGGGTCACTGAGATTTGGTGCTCTGCAAAGTCACTGAGATTTGGTCCTGTACAGAGAGTCACTGAGATTTGGTGCTGTACGGAGGTTTTCTGACACTCAGCGTTCTACACAGAATCACTGAGCCTCAGTACAGATATGTGACCTGTGGGAGGAGCTGTGCTGGCGACACGTTACGATGAATATTCATATCCATAAGGAGACATTTTACTTTGCTGCAGAGAACCCGTTGTCTGGTTGTAAATCTGGTAAAGTGTTCGCGTTTTTCCTCGCTGATCATGTGACCCGTTTTTCCTCGCTCGGCATGTGACCCGTTTTTCCTCGCTGATCATGTGACCCGTTTTTCCTTGCCCGGCATGTGACCCGTTAAGCAGTCAGGTTATGCCAATTTGCGAAACGTGTTTTTGAAGTGTAATCCCACAAGGCGCCCTCTTCCCAGCCATGGAGCCCCTCCCCATCTGCGTCTGTCAGAGCGGTAAGGCCGCGTTCTGGGAATCGTGCGAATCGCGGGGTGATTAAGGCGTCAGAGCAGCGAGGAGAAAACGCTTTCTTTACGGGATTCATGTCTAATGAGTGAGCTGAAGTCACAACAAAGAGAGATGATCGGCCCTGAAAAGCTGCAGCAGACGCGGAGAGCGGCGGAAGGTTAATGAAGACGTCGGAGGATTGCGGCGTCGGAACACCGCGTTGTTCTCATGCAGAGGTGAGCGAGGCGTCGGGGGAGGAGGAGGGCTTCACTTTACCCTAATCCCACAATCTTTCTCCATAATTACTCCCGGCCTGCCTGTGAATTCTCTTATTATTTCTTTTGTGGTGAAATAAATAAATACGAAAGTTTGACAAGGCCAAACTCCATGAAAGAAACTCTGAGGCGCCGGCGTCTCTTATCTCCTCCGCTGTGACAGATGCGCAGCACCTCAGGAAGAAAGTCCCTAATTACACCCAGAATGGCAACAGAGGCTGAACCACAGACTTCAAACAGAACTTATCATTTAGGCCTCATTAGGACAGATATGAAGATAGTCACCAGCCAGCAATTCATCACCAATACACACTAATATGTCACAGACTGTTGGGCTGCTCCCTGGATGTGAACTCAGGACTCTGTGTTTCTGGCTCTGCATACATTATTGATGAGCCACTTAAAGGATACCCGAAGTGAAATGTGACATGATGAGATAGACATGTGTATGTACAGTGCCTAGCACACAAATAACTAGGCTGCGTTCCTTTTTTTTCTTTCTGTGCCTGAAAGAGTTAAATATCAGGTATGTAAGTGGCTGACACAGTCCTGACTCAGACAGGAAGTGACTACAGTGTGACCCTCACTGATAAGAAATTCCAACTATAAGACACTTTCCTAGCAGTAAATGGCTTCTGAGAGCAAAGAAAAGATAACAAGGGGAATTTCTCATCAGTGAGGGTCACACTGTAGTCACTTCCTGTCTGAGTCAGGACTGAGTCAGCCACTTACATACCTGATATTTAACTCTTTCAGGCACAGAAAGAAAAAAAGGAACACAGCATAGTTATTTGTGTGCTCAGCACTGTACATACACATGTCTATCTCATCATGTCACATGTCACTTTGGGTATCCTTGAAGCAGTTGCTGCCACCCAGCAGTGCTGTATCTGGAATTGCTGTCTCTGAACCGACCTCATCTGCATTAACAAGAGCCCATTATAGTGGCTCTGAATCTCAGAGACTCCGAGCGCTTCCTGGTCAGCAGATCACGGCCAGGTCATCAAGCGGGCCTTCCATCTTTTTGAGATGAGAAAGAGGGACACTTAAGCCACACCCCTGCCACATCCCTAACCACGCCCCCATCACACCCCTAGTCATGCATACTATAAAGATAAGAAAAATATGTTGTTTTATAATTCAAACCACACTGGTCCTTTCTATCCTGGTTAATTTTCCTTCATATTAACATTTTAAAATTAGTAATATATCAATTTAAAGGGAACCTTAACTGAACAGGGGGGTAAAGAGTTTCACTTACCTGGGGCTACTACCAGCCCCCTGAAGCAGTCCTGTGCTCTCGGAGCCGCTCTGGAATCCTCCGGTCCCCCGCTGTCACTTAGACAAAAATACGCGTTGCCGCATTCCGCACGCGTAGATATGCGGCAACGCCAATTTGCGAAATGTGTCTTTGAAGTGTAATCCCACAAGGCGCCCTCTTCCCAGCCATGGAGCCCCTCCCTGTCTGCGTCTGTCTGAGCGGTAATGCCGCGTTCTGGGAATCGTGCGAAGCCCGGGGTGATTAAGGCGTCAGAGCGGCGAGGAGAGGAAACGCTTTCTTTACGGGATTCATGTCTGAGTGAGCTGAAGTCACAACAAAGAAAGATGAACGGCCCTGAAAAGCTGCAGCAGACGCGGAGAGCGGCGGAAGGTTAATGAAGACGTCGGAGGATTGTCGGCCGGCCGCTATGCGTATTATTGGACGCATTCCCTACTGCAATTAGGGCAATTGCGTACAAAAATACGCGTTGCCGCATTCCGCACGTGTAGATATGCGGCAACGCGTATTTTTGTATCCGTCCGCAACAGCGCTAATTGCAGTAGGGAATGCGTCCAATAATACGCATGGCGGCCGGCCGACTGGTGAGTCGTCAAAAACGAAACTAAGTGACAGCGGGGGACCGGAGGATTTCAGAGCGGCTCCGAGGGCACAGGACTGCTACAGGGGGCTGGTAATAGCCCCAGGTAAGTAAAACTCTTTACCCCCCGTTCAGTTAAGGTTCCCTTTAAAGGATGGGAATAAAGTTTAGAGTTAATCAAACACATTTTAAGTAGAGAAATATATATATTTACATACAGTAGAAAGAGGGACAAAGTCCTGAAAGAGGGACAAATGAGGAGGAAAGAGGGACAGAGGGACAGGGCTCCCAAAGAGGGACTGTCCTTTTGAAAAAGGGACATTTGGAAGCTATGCCACCCTACCACCAGTGCAGAGGTTCACAGGCTACCTGACAATCCTGACACTATTACCGCCTGCCAATCATCTACGGGTGAGTCTTCCTCATATTTGCTGTTCAGGCCACAGAGCACCCACCCTGCATGTGGGGAAAACTCAGCACAATGGCCGTCAGACCTGCCCAAATCATAGCTCCCAACTGTCCCTCTTTTGGAGGGACAGTCCCTCTGTCCGGCCTCATTGTCCCTCTTTTAGGACTTTGTCCCTCTTTCTATGTAAATATATATATTTCTCTACTAAAGAAAATATGTTTGATTGACTTTATTCCCATCCTTTAAATTGATATATGACTAATTGTAAAATGTTACTATGAAGGAAAATGCACCAGCATAGAAAGGATAAGTGTGGTTTGTATTATAAAACAACATAGTTTTCTTTTGAAATCTGTATGGTATGTGTGAGTAGGGGTGTGGTGGGGGCGTGATCAGGGGTGTGGCAGGGGCGTGGCTTAAGTGTCCTGCTTTCTCATCTCAAAAAGTTGGGAGGTATGCCAAATGGCTACCCTCATGAAGCCGGTTTACACCGCACCGTGGATACTGAAATGGTGCATCTGCTGAGGATGTGCTGGTGACCGCGCCGCCTTGTTCACATACCTGCATTTCTGCATCTGCTGCTTTCACATCGCCACCGTCTGCTTTGCCTGCCGCCATCCAGAAACCGATCAAAGCAGAAGCAACGGGCTCCCTGCTGGACTGTAAAAAAAAACAGGATGAATCCGACCTTCCGACCTAGCAACATGATCTCTAAATGGGAGTCTGGATGGATCCATCTGAAAATGGCACCTGTGAATAATGGCGCACGGTGTTGCCGCTAATCCGTTTGTCGCTTATCGCTATTTAACGTTTAAGCCTTATTGTTATTTAACGTTAACACACAGAACCCTCTCTGTACCTATCCCTAACCCCTAGACCCCCCCCCCCCTGGTGGTGCCTAACCCTAACCACCTCCCTGATGGTGCCTAACCCAAAGACCCCCTGGTGGTGCCTAACCCTAACCACCCCCCTGGTGGTGCCTAACCCTAACCACCCCCCTGGAGATGCCTAACCCTAACCACCCCCCTGGAGGTGCCTAACCCTAACCACCCCCCTGTAGGTGCCTAACCCTAAGACCCCACTGGTGGTGCCTAACCCTAACCACCCCCTGGAGGTGCCTAACCCTAAGCACCCCCTGGTGGTGCCAAACCCTAACCACCCCCCTGGTGGTGCCTAACCCTAACCACCCCCTGGTGATGCCTAACCCTAACCACTTCCCTGGTGGTGCCTAACCCTAAGCACCCCCCTGGTGGTGCCTAACCCTAACCACCCCCTGGTGGTGCCTAACCATAACCACCCCCCTGGTGGTGCCTAACCCTAACCACCCCCTGGTGGTGCCTAACCCTAACTACCACCCTGGTGGTGCTTAACCCTAACCACCCCCTGGAGGTGCCTAACCCTAAGACCCCCCTGGTGGTGCCTAACCCTAAGACCTCCCTGGTGGTGCCTAACCCTAACCACCCCCCTGGTGGGGCCTAACCCTGAGACCCCCCGGGTGGTGCTTAACCCTAACCACCCCCCTGGAGGTGCCTAACCCTAAGACCCCCCTGGTGGTGCCTAACCCTAAGACCTCCCTGGTGGTGCCTAACCCTAACCACCCCCCTGGTGGGGCCTAACCCTAAGACCCCCCGGGTGGTGCTTAACCCTAACCACCTCCCTGGAGGTGCCTAACCCTAAGACCCCCCTGGTGGTGCCTAACGCTAAGACCTTCCTAGTGGTGCCTAACCCTAACCCTAAGACCTCCCTGATGGTGCCTAACCCTAACCCTGACAGTGTTACATTAAATCCATTCACCATTTCTGCAGTTAAATAACGTCTGCAGTTTGGCTTATGTAGGGCGCTATTGATAAATAACTTTACTGTGTGTGTTTTTCTTCTTTTTTCCCTGTGTGCCATTATTATGCAGTACTAACGATAAATAGCGATAAGCGTATCTTTTTAATGCGGCGCCATTTTTATGCATAGGCGCTGTGCGCCATTATTCACTGATCCGGTCTGGATATCCACCTCCGGTTCAGCCCCTCCATGATGCCAGCCACCAGAGCCGGGACCAGGTCCTCCAGCACCCAAGGCTGAGACACCAAAGTTCGCCCCTCCATCCCTCCCACCCCAGCCGTCACACACTGATTGCTATTACACTAAGAGGTGCCCCAGGGCCCCCAACACCTTAATCTCTAGTTATCTGGCTTCCAGTCACTGCCATGTATCCCCTTTTCTTATTTCTCCCTGCTTCAGACACAATAGGTGAATGATAGCTGAGTGAGTTGTGCGCCCCCTCCTACACTGTGCCCTGAGGCTGGAGCCTCTCTCCTCTCTGCCTGGGCCTGCGCTCCTCCTACACTGCGCCCTGAGGCTGGAGCCTCTCTCACCTCTGCCTCGGCCCCGCCCTGTGCCCCCTCCTACACTGCGCCCTGAGGCTGGAGCCTCTCTCACCTCTGCCTCGGCCCCGCCCTGTGCCCCCTCCTACACTGCGCCCTGAGGCTGGAGCCTCTCTCACCTCTGCCCCGCCTTGTGCCCCCTCCTACACTGCGCCCCGAGGCTGGAGCCTCTCTCGCCTCTGCCTCAGCCCTGCTCAGCACCCCTCCTACACTGCGCCCTGAGGCTGGAGCCTCTCTCGCCTCTGCCTCAGCCCTGCTCAGCACCCCTCCTACACTGCGCCCAGAGGCTTGAGGCTGGAGCCTCTCTTGTCTCTGCCTCGCCCCTGCCAGCTACTATACCGGAAGTAAGGGCCGCCGCAGCCGGACGCTTCTGTGACAGCCAGATTATACTGACCAGCCCTGCTGAATGCTGCCCAGGAGTCTGGACCCCCAGGGCCGGATTTGTACTCTTTACCGCCCAAGGCCACTGTCACCAGCTGCCCCCCTTCAGTATAGGTAGCAAGATGACTCCTCCCCTCTTCCCTCTAGTACAGGTTGCCGAAATGTCCCCTCCTCCCACCTTCCCTCCAGTATAGGTAGCCAGATGACTCCTCCCCCCTTCCCTCCAGTATAGGTAGCCAGATGACTCCTCCCCTCTTTCCCTCCAGTATAGGTAGCCAGATGACCCCTTCTTCCCTCTAATTTAGGTAGCCTGATATCCCTCCCCCCCCACCCCATTATAGGTAGCTAGAAGACCCCCCCTCCTTTCCCTTCAGGATAGTTAGCCAGACGTTTCCCTTAATCCCTCCCCCCACCCCGCTTTCAGTATAGGTAGCCAGCTAACCTTCACACCGCAGCAGCCATCAGTGTCACTCATTTCTCCGCTCATCTCCAGTGCAGAAGCTTCCTCTTCCTTTCCATCTCCAATGCTACCCAAGTCTATAGCCGCCGGCCACAATGCAAACATGCACAGAGAGCAAGGTGGCTGCTGCACAGGCGGCTAGCAGCAGAGTACCGCGGTCACCTGATCTCCCTGCATTGCAGCATTTGCAAGCTTGCAAATGCTGCACCAGTTTAGCCTGCTGTTTTGGTGCCCTTGCTTCTGTGGTGCCCTAGGCCATGGCCTAGTTGGCCTTGGCCTTAATCCGAGCCCTGGGGACCCACGACAGAAATGAACACTATTGCACCTTCTGCACTGGAACACCTTGGACAGCAGCGCCAGATGTCAGCAATCGGGATCCTCAGCAGCCTCAGCCATCGCCACAGGTTTATTTAATGAAGATCTGGGTCATCACTGCTGAACCTTCACCCCCCCCCCCCTCCCCCTATGTCTCCTCAGGGATGACAGGTGATTGCCAAGTGCGACTGGTGGTGCCGTAGTATGGCAGCCTCGGCTCTTGGCTTTCAGACGTTTTACCCCCTTACACCACTCACCCCCCTCTTCCAGAACCTGTATGAGCCAAAACCAATTCTGGCTACAACCAGGGCTGTGGAGTCGGGACAAAAATCTTCCGACTCCAACTCCGACTCCTCAGTTTATGAAACCACGACTCCGACTCCAACTCTGACTCCGGGTACCCAAAATGGCTCAGACTCCGACTCCTTAGCCTAATACTTAACAGGGCTGTGGATGTTGTACAAAAATCATCCGACTCCAACTCCGACTCCTCAGTTTATGAAATCAACGACTCCGACTCCAACTCCGACTCCGGGTGGCCAAAATTGCCCCGACTCCAACACCTCGACTCCGACTCCAACTCCCACTCCACAGCCCTGGGTACAACCCCCACCCTTCCCTTTGTACTTGGCGAAATAAATGATTCTGATTTGTCACACACTTGTAATAACAACATAACACCCATCCTGTGGCCCTGCGATGTTCCAGATCTCACTGCTACACCTGATAAGAATCACACCACACATGGCTACACATGGCCTTTACACCACCGATTGCTGAAACGTTTCCTCTCCTCCACAAACAAACATCTATAATAGGAAGGAAAGGTCACACTATCGTATTATGTAAAATAAATAGAAATAAGCATGAAATGAATTATCTGCATCTCGGTTCTGCACAACCTGCTGCTCACTTCGCTGCGAAGAGACTTGTGGAAGCTTTAATCACAGTTCTGGAACCTGAGGAAGCTTTCTGGTCTTATTAGGAGGACAGGAGGATATAATTAGTCGGTGTGAGGTGTGAGCGGCCGTCAGGAAATTATTAATGAGTAAGGTCTTCTC
Source organism: Hyperolius riggenbachi (assembly GCF_040937935.1). Classification (NCBI taxonomy): domain Eukaryota; kingdom Metazoa; phylum Chordata; class Amphibia; order Anura; family Hyperoliidae; genus Hyperolius; species Hyperolius riggenbachi. Next base: position 3,735,448 of record NC_090651.1, read on the forward strand.
ACCGAACGCCGCGGTGAGAGCCACAACATATACATAAATTAACGCAAGAGAACCATATATTGTGAAGCGGAAGTCCCGTTCCTAATGCAGGAGGCAGGCTCCTCATCCTTCATGCTTTATCATTGTATAACCTAATACTGAGAGTCTCTGCAACTGCTTCTAACCTCTATTAATCAAGAGGTATATCAATGCTTCAGGAACATCTCCAGTGCTGATCCTGACCCCAGGAACTCATAGCTGGACCTCCAGAACTGGACCGGACCTCAGGGACTAAACACTACACCTCCAGTGCCCATCCTTACCTCAGGAACTAACATCTATACCTCCAGTGCTCACCCTGACCTCAGGAACCCATATCTACACCTCCAGTGCTCACCCTGACCTCAGGAACTCATAACTGGACCTCCAGAACTGTACCGGACCTCAGGAACCCACATCTATACCTCCAGTGCTCACCCTGAACTCAGGAACTCATGACTGGACCTCCAGAACTGTACCGGACCTCAGGAACCCACATCTATACCTCCAGTGCTCACCCTGAACTCAGAAACTCATAACTGGACCTCCAGAACTGTACCGGACTACAGGAACCCACATCTATACCTCCAGTGCTCACCCTGACCTCAGGAACTTATAACCGGACCTCCAGAACTGTACCAGACCTCAGGAACTCACATCTATACCTCCAGTGCTTCCCCTGACTTCAGGAACTCATAACTAAACCTCCAGAACTATACTGGACCTCAGGAACCCACAACTATACCTCCTGTGTGCCTCCTGACTTCAGGAACTCATAACTGGACCTCCAGAACTATACCGGACCTCAGAGACTCAACACTATATCTCCTGTGCCCACCCTTACCTCAGGAACCCATGTCTACACCTCCAGTGCTCACCCTGACCTCAGAAACTAACATCTGTACCTCCAGAACTGTACCGGACCTCAGGAACCCACATCTATACCTCCAGTGCTCACCCTGACCTCAGGAACTCACATCTGTACCTCCAGAACTGTACCTCCAGTGCTCACCCTAACCTCAGGAACTAACAACTATACCTCCAGTGCTGCTCCTGACCTCAGGAACTCACAACTATACCTCCAGTGCTGATCCTGACCTTAGGAACTCACAACTATACCTCCAGTGCTGCTCCTGACATTAGGAACTCAGAACTATACCTCCAGTGCTGCTCCTGACCTCAGGAACTCACAACTATACCTCCAGTGCTGCTCCTGACCTCAGGAACTCACAACTATACCTCCAGTGCTGCTCCTGACCTCAGGAACTAACAACTATACCTCCAGTGCTGCTCCTGACCTCAGGAACTAACAACTATACCTCCAGTGCTGCTCCTGACCAGTGATTTAGGTGAACAGCTATGGGCCTGTACTACTTCTGGTCGCTGTCTCTCAGTAATACGCATGCCCTGGCCCGGCGTTGTGCATCCCTGATTGCGCGCCTGTGGCCGGGCATGCTCCGTGACGTCATGCACAAGTGCAAAGAGTGCCCGGTCACAGGCGCACAATCAGGGACGCCCCCCGCCAGGCCAGGGCAAATGTATTACTGAGAGACAGCGACCAGAAGTAGTACAGGCCCATAGCTGTTCTCTTACATCATTACTCCTGACCACAGAAACACACAGAAGGATCTCCAGAACTAAACCTGACATCAGAAACTCCCAACTCTAGAGCTGCACCTCATACTTGGGACTCCCCATAGACTCTCCGCATTTTCTAGAGCTGCACCTCATGTCTGGGACTCCCCGTACACTCTCCACATTCTCTAGAGCTGCACCTCATCTCTGGGACTCCCCTTAGACTCTCCACATTCTCTAGAGCTGCACCTTGTCACGAGCCCTAGTGGTCAGACCGCAAATTGCCTTCCAATCGGTTTCAGCACACCAATCATGCAAGCTGTGGTCGCGATCAGTGGGCAGAAACCGACAGAATTTGGGCAGCAGCCTGACTAGAAGGGAGCCTGTGAGGTACGGTAATTACAACTTACACACTATCTCAGGGTATCTGCCACCACCACTGATATGGGCCAGAGGACCCGACTGACTGACTGGTCCTGCAAATAAAACCGGTTAAACACACTCTATTCTGTCTGGCTAATAACAACAGTAGCGTCTCTTCAGGAGTCTGAGTTCAGTTTCTGTGTATGCTGAATAATAGGGTAGCGGAACAGTGAATGACTTGGATAAAGTCTTTATTCACGGACCATATAAATAATTAATATATACAGACAATCATTAAAATCAACAATTATTAAGACATTAATAGCGCAGTATGAAAAATAAAAGAAATGGAGAAAAAATACTTAGTTTCATGGAAAGATGTCCTTTTGTGGGAAGAATCATAAAGTCCTTGGTAAAGTCCTTTGTTTCAGTTCAGAGTTCAGTAGCAAAGTCCAAATAAACCGGATGCCAGCATATCCTCAAGCTGGCAAGGATGTAATTCAGGAAGATGTTCAAAGTGGAGGACACTGAGTTTGTCTCCTCTGCCATTCTTATGCCCCTGATTCAGTAGGAGGGAGTGAGGGTGGGGCCAGACACCCCCTTAGAAGATGAGATGAGTCCTCCCCTTGTCCTGGGGACCAGAAATCATATCTAACCATATATGGGCTCCATCTCACAGAACCGTACAGGTCAGGGCAGATTTACTAACATTTTCAGGTCTGCCTCGATGTACCCAGCAGTCTGATACCAAACATGAGGGGTGGGACCCCTGTGGTATCAGCAGGGCACTTTCGAACTGCCTAACTGGCAGTCTTTACCTCAGAATGTTCTGAAACGTTCTCAGAACCAGCGCCAGACAGGGCCCTACATGCTCTGTTAGTTTGGAGGGCCTGCCAGCCTGGCAATACAGAAAATATGACACATATAGCAGTTTATGGAATATGATATACATCTGGGATTTACAGCAGGTCATTCCTAGGTGAGGTTCTTTTCAAGCTTGTGGCAGCAAGCTAAGTGTCAGCTCCCCTGCTGGGAGGGGAGCCAGAATGCCTGACTTCTTCTCAACTAAATTGGTTCTTCCATCCTGCTTATCAGCTATATCTGATGGATGGGCCATCAGCACAGCTTGAAGCCAGGGACACTCTGCAGCAGGCTCTTGCCGTTTGGTGGAAGGAGAGAAAGAAAAAAAACCCAGGAATGTCAGTTCTGATTCCAGTAATGACTGCACAAATTTAGCCAGAAAGCGATCAGAAATTGGACTGTGCGGATCCTTCCAATTCGCCCGCGTTTCTCACGGCTGTTCCGTGACACACCTCATATCTGGGACTCCCTGCAGACTCTCCACATTCTCTAGAGCTGCACCTCATACTTGGGACTCCCCATAGACTCTCCACATTCTCTAGAGCTGCACCTCATATCTGGGACTCCCCATAGACTCTCCACATTCTCTAGAGCTGCACCTCATCTCTGGGACTCTCCACATTATCTAGAGCTGCACCTCATACTTGGGACTCCCCATAGACTCTCCACATTCTCTAGAGCTGCACCTCATCTCTGGGACTCTCCACGTTCTCTAGAGCTGCACCTCATCTCTGGGACTCCCCATAGACTCTTTACATTCTCTAGAGCTGCACATCATCTCTGGGACTCCCCTTAGACTCTCCACATTCTCTAGAGCTGCACCTCATATCTGGGACTCCCTGCCTACTCTCCACATTCTCTAGAGCTGCACCTCATATCTGGGACTCCCTGTAAGCTCTCCATATTCTCTAGAGCTGCACCTTATCTCTGGGACTCCCGTAGACTCTCCACATTCTCTAGAGCTGCATCTCATATCTGGGACTCCCCATAGACTCTCCACATTCTCTAGAGCTGCACCTCATCTCTGGGACTCCCCATAGACTCTCCACATTCTCTAGAGCTGCACCTCATCTCTGGGACTCCCGTAGACTCTCCACATTCTCTAGAGCTGCACCTTATCTCTGGGACTCCCCATAGACTCTCCACATTCTCTAGAGCTGCACCTCATCTCTGGGACTCCCGTAGACTCTCATTTTCTAGAGCTGCACCTCATCTCTGGGCCTCCCGTAGACTCTCCACATTCTCTAGAGCTGCACCTCATCTCTGGGACTCCCCTTAGGTTTTCCACATTCTCTAGAGCTGCACCTCATCTCTGGGACTCCCGTAGACTCTCCACATTTTCTAGAGCTGCACCTTATCTCTGGGCCTCCCCGTAGACTCGCCACATTCTCTAGAGCTGCACCTCATATCTGGGACTCCCCGTAAGCTCTCCATATTCTCTAGAGCTGCACCTCATCTCTGGGACTTCCAGTAGACTCTCCACCTTCTCTAGAGCTGCACCTCACGCTTGGGACTCCCCATAGACTCTCCATATTCTCTAGAGCTGCACCTCATCTCTGGGACTCCCTGTAAGCTCTCCACATTCTCTAGAGCTTCACCTCATGTCTGGGACTCACCATATTCTCTAGAGCTGCACCTAATCTCTGGGACTCCCTGTAAGCTCTCCATATTCTCTAGAGCTGCACCTCATCTCTGGGACTCCTGTAGACTCTCCACATTCTCTAGAGCTGCACCTCATCTCTGGGCCTCCCCGTAGACTCTCCACATTCTCTAGAGCTGCACCTCATCTCTGGAACTCCCCTTAGGTTTTCCACATTCTCTAGAGCTGCACCTCATCTCTGGGACTCCCTGTAGACTCTCCACATTCTCTAGAGTTGCACCTCATCTCTAGGTCTCCCTGTAAGCTCTCCATATTCTCTAGAGCTGCACCTCATCTCTGGGACTCCTGTAGACTCTCCACATTCTCTAGAGCTGCACCTCATATCTGGGACTCCCTGCCTACTCTCCACATTCTCTAGAGCTGCACCTCATACTTGGGACTCCCCATAGACTCTCCACATTCTCTAGAGCTGCACCTCATATCTGGGACTCCCCATAGACTCTCCACATTCTCTAGAGCTGCACCTCATCTCTGGGCCTCCTGTAGACTCTCCTTCCTTAGAGCAGCCCGATCATGTCCTCAGAATTGCCCCCAGACTCCAGCATGTATGCCCAGGGATTTGCCCCCGCGCTCTATACCCCACATACCTCATCCCATTTCTCTCAGCCCCCCTCCTCCGACACACGTTTATTTGTCAGGAAACCTCAGTAAGTTCCGTAGCTGGAGAAATAATAATAGTATGTGGATAGTAATCTCTCTCCCGCACATCTGCCGGGCGTATCGATTACTCCCCATCCGCAATTATTTACCTTGTTTACAGTTCTCGGCGGCTCTATAGAGCTGCGGAAAATGCTACCATTTAATGATAATAATAGCACCTATTAAACAGGCAACAAAACTCAGATACAACACTTCACAGTGTCCCTCGTGGTTATATTGCCATCTACTGAAAACATCTAATAAGGCAGCTGCACTGACGCACTACAGCAGCGCCATCTGCTGGAATAAGCTAAAACTACAGCTTTATTATTAATACAGTTCACATAGGCCAATAGTGACATCTACAGCATGATTGTTGTATTACCATTAGACATCTCACCATGCAATATCCACCACCCATATCTGTCCAAAAACGAAAACATTCATTTGAATAGAGTTTAAGAATTATATAATTTGCATGTGAATTTAATAAGCAATTTCATTCTTCAATGAAAGCCAATATACATGTCTACCGACACCAGCAGTGAGATAAATACGATTGTCACTGTTATTTTTATACAATTCAATAGTTCTCTTCCCGTCATGCTAATTAATTACTGTAAAAATCTATTAACCCTTCACACTCTTGCATGCAAATGTTCAAACAAATGCATTCACAGATTCACTCATCCAGGCACCACTGTTATCCCTACAGCTAAGTTAAAAGCCGGGGTCTTCGTTCACAGAAGAATGCATTCTTATGCTTAGTCACCTATACTGCGCAGAAGTACCCAGGCAAACATAGGTGTCCTAACTCTGGCCCTGTAACATGCATAGTGCAGACATGCAAACACATTCATTGCATCAAACCTATCAATGGATTAGGAGCACACATCCTGACGTCCTCTCCTGGGACAGACAGTGCATCTTACCAATCGCACAAGGGAGCTAACGTTATGTGTCCATGTGCACCATGCGCATACACCAGCATAAGCTGTGTGCATGCTGACAAACACATACAGGGGAAGGGGGGAGTGCACTGAATTAGACCCTAGCCACAGGGGTCAGTAACAAGAAAAAATACATATATCCGGGCACATCACCTCTAGTTAGGACATTAAATAAGTTATTAAGGAAAGGGAAGTGCTGAAGAGGGTGTGGCCAGAAAAAAGCAAAAATCTTCCTTTCCTTAATAACTTATTTAATGTCCTAACTAGAGGCACTGTGCCTGGATACATGTGTTTTTTTTTATTACCCTTGATAATCAATAAGTGAATTTTGATTAGCTGTTGTAAGCTGCACCAACTTTCCTGAATATTAATCTCAGCCACTCAGTGACCCACTGTGCGAAGTTTGAGAACCCTGCCATTAACAGTGTAAAAATGGCTGCAGTTTATATTTTCCTTTGTAAAAAGTTTAGTTGTTGGCTCCGCCCACTTTTTCTGACCTTGACACACAGTCACTCAATGACCAAGTTTGTGAGCTTTGGGGTCCTTGGTATCAATAATCTGTATATTCCCATAGAAATTAAACAAATCTGATTGGCTGTTTGTAGCTCCACCCCCTTTCCAGAATTTGAACCCTTGTCACCCAATGATCAACTGTACCAGGTTTGAGGCTTCTGCCATTAAGAGTATAGGAATGGCACCAATGTAAATATTCCCCTAGAAAATCAATAGGTGAATTTTGATTGGCTGTTGTAGGCTCCACCCACTTGAATATTAATCCCAGTCACCCAGTGACCAGCTGTGTCAAGTTTGAGAACCATGCCATTAACAGTGTAAGAATGCACAGTTTACACTTTCCCAGTGAAATTTGTTTTTGACTCCGCCCACTTTTGTAACCTGGACACAAAGTCACTCAATTACAAAGTTTGTGAGCCTCCAGGTTCCTGGCATCAAAAATGTGTGAATGGAAGCAGTTTATCCAGCAAAGCAATCTGATTGGCTGTTTGTGGCCACGCCCCTTTAGTGAATTTGGACCCCCAGTCACCCAATGACTGACTGTAGCAGGTTTGAGACCTCTGCCATTAACAGTGTAAGAATGGCAGCAGTTTAAATATTCCCCTTGAAAATCAATAGGTGAATTTTAATTGGCTGTTGTAGGCTCCACCCATTTTCTTGAATCTTAATCGCATTCACCCAGTGACCAAGTGTGGCAAGTTTGAAAACCCTGCGATTAACAGTCTTAGAATGGCTGCAGTTTACATTTTCCCATTAAAAATGAGTGGCTGAAATTTGATTGGCTGTTTTATGCTCCGCCCACTCTTCCTGGATTTGTAACCTCGGTTACCAAGTGACCACCTGTGCCAAGTGTGGGGACTCTGGCTTGATTACTGTGAGAATGGCAGCCTTTTACATTTTTTCCATTGACATGAATGGGTGAAATTTGATTGGCTGTTTGTAGCTCCGCCCAGGTGTGCAGGGGGGACGCGAGACCCCCAGAACATATCATCCCAGGTAGTAAGGGATCTGTGTACCAAGTTTCATTCAAATCGGTCAAGCCGTTTGAGTGATCCCGGCGCACACACACACACACACACACACGCACGCACACACGCTGTATACACACACACACACGCACGCACACACGCTGTATACACACACCCTATACACACACACACACACACACACACACGCACGCGCACACGCACACACACACGCACACACACACACACACGCACGCACACACGCTGTATACACACACCCTATACACACACACACACACACACACACACGATTTTATATATATACTAGCTTGTCGCCCGGCGTTGCCCGGGTATGTATTTGGCTAGTGTTAGCTCTGTCCACTTTTTCTAATCCTAACACAATTACTCAATGATGACCGAGTTTCTGAGCTTTGCGGTCTTTAGAATCAATAATTGGCATTAAAATGAAATAAATCTAATTGGCTGCGGCTCCACTCCTTTGAAAATCAGTAGGTGAATTTTGATTAGCTTTTGTAGGCTCCACCCACTTTTCTGAATATTATTCCCAGTCACCCAGTGACCAACTGTGCAAAGTTTTAGAATTCTACAATTAATAGTGTAAGAAGGGCTGCAGTTTACATTCTGGCAGTGAAATTTGTGTTTGTCTCCGCCCACTGAAGCCTCGGCATTGCCCAGGTATGTATTTGGCTGGTGCTGGCTCCGCCCACTTTTTCTAACCCTAACACAAAATTACTTAATGACCAAGTTGGTGAGCTTTGCGGTCTTTGGCATCAATAACCTGCATTAAAATGAAACAAATCAGATTGGCTGTTTGGGGCTCCACCCCCTTATATAAATTTAAACCCCAGTCACCCAATGATCAACTGTACCAGGTTTGAGGCTTGTGCCATTAACTGTGCAAGAATGGCTGCTGTTTACATTTTCCCAGTAAAATTTGTATTTGTCTCCGCCCACTTATGACCCGGCGTTGCCCGCTTATGTATTTGGCTGGTGTTGGCTGTGCCCACTTTTCCTAAGCCTAACACACAATTAATCAATTACTAAGTTTGTGAGCTTTGCGGTGTTTGGCAACAAAAATTTGCATTGGAATTAAACAAATCTGATTGGCTATTTGTGGCTCCACCCCCTTTCTGAAATTGAACCCCAGTCACCCAATGATCAACTATACCAGGTTTGAGGCTTGTGCCATTAACAGTGCAAGAATGGCAGAAATGTAAATATTCCCCTTGAAAATCAATAGGTGAATTTTGATTGGCTTTTATAGGCTCCACCCACCTTTCTGAATAATAATCCTAGTCACCCAACGACCAACTGTGCAAAGTTTGAGAACCCTGCCATTAACAGTGTAAGAAAAACAAAAGTTTGCTTTCTTAGAACAGAAAGAATTTGCAATAATTCAGGTTGGAGTGAGCTTGAGATGTCTCCCAGGGCATCACTGCTGAATATATGCAAATTATCCATTGTTACCCTTAGAAGCTAAACACACCTCCAAAACCGCTGGAATGCAATGATGTGTCAGCTTGTTAATTTGTACAGAGCCATAATAATCCAACATGCATACAGACTGTTTTGGATTTTTTTTTTTTTTTTTTTTTACCTCAGATTAGTCTTAATCTCTCCATAGAGACATAAATGCCCCCTAAAAGAGGAATCAGTCCAATCATCATATGGCATTTATTTTTATAATCTTTTTCTTGGGTCGTAAAAAATCAATATTCTCCAGAAATTAATCTTCCCCACACTCTTTCCTGTTTAGACACATAGTAACCCATTAACCTCACGGTCATATCATCCTGACGATAATCTGACAAATTATAATAATACACCTGCATCCTTCTTACAAGCCACAATGGGAAACCGAACCTCCTCGCTGTTATAGCAGTATCTTCTCCAAGTATCTCTCTCACTGCAATCATTATGCGTAAAGCAACATTATCCGACATACTATTCCACAACTTATTCGTCTCTTCCACCACCTTCACAATCTCTTTAGCACAACTTCTAGTCTGTATCACACAGTCCCTCTCAAGTGGCTCATAATACTGCCTTTCAAGCCGCACATTCGGTATACTATGTTCCAATAACACAGTCTGATCACCTCCTTCTCTCCCAGACGCTGCAACACATCTCCTGGGCTGCGGAGCAGGGCTATCCGGCTGCCCAGCATCTTCCACCTGAACTTCCATCTCATCATCCGAATCTTCCAGTACAACATACGGATTAGGTGACAGGGGCACCTCTGGAGCACTCCCTACCCCCAACTTCAGCTTCTTACCCCCTCCTACTCTGCTTTCCTCCTCCTCCTTCCTCAGCCTCCCCCTCCCTCCATGCCTCATCCTTGACTTCTGCTTCTCCCACTCCATCTTATCCAGCTCCTCCTTTTTATCCATCTCTGTACCCCAATCTATGGGCTCCTCTCCCCCCCGTGCCTCCTTTACCTCACCAGAACCTACTACCTTCGGCAGCAACACCGCACTCTGCTTCTTCTGCACCTTGGCCACACCCCCCACTCCTGAGGAACTACTACTCCCAGCTCGGCTACTCTGCACCTTCCCGCTGCCCATCCCACTGCTCACCTTACCTTTGCATACTGACTCCTCCCTCCTCTCTGGCTGACCCGCCTCCTCCCGCCGTCTCCCCCGCTCCTGGGTGACCCCCTGCCCCTCACTCACCCCTGCAATCACCTCCGCAGTCTTCCCAACACCGGACCCACTCTGCACAGCCACTTTCCGTGCCAGGGCCTCCTCCTCCTCCTCCCGCAGCACGGCTTGCACACAAGTAGCGTCACCCACCGGCTCCTCCTCCCCAGACACGTCACCATCTGCCGGTGCAGCTCCGCTCACTCTCTCTCCACGAGTCTCCTCCTCCATTCGCTCCACAGCCTGAACACAAGAATCATCACCCACGGACTCCTCAGCCGTCACATTCCCATCTTCCGCAAACAAATCCGCCTGGCTGCACGGACTCTCACCAGCCACTCCCACAATCACTCCAGCCACTCCCACACCAGTCACCTCCGCAATCACAGCCGCTGTCACCTCCGCCGCACGCTCGTCACTCACCCCAGTCTCCTGGCGGCCATCCTCCTCACTGTACTCATCACCCTCCTCACTCTCCACATCCAGCAGCCCAACATCCGCCTCCTCACCACCCAGCGTCACATCCATCACAGCCGCATCATCCAGCAACTCCTCCAACTCCCCAATCACATCGGCAACAGTATCCAGAGACGCCGAGAGCGGGACCACCTCACTGACGTCACCACTCTCAGCACCCACACCAGTCACCTCCCCACGCTCCACAGACACCTCCCCATTCGCTGCAGCCCCGCTCTCCTGACCACGCCCACCACTCTCTGCAGCAGTCACGTGAGACGCCAAGCCGGCAGAACCTCCGCCCTCCTCTGCCACCGGCCCGGACGCCTCCCTCCGCTCCTCAGCATCAGGTACAGTATCAGTAGCACGTAACACATCAGCAGCAGCAGCCAGCACAGAGCGCCCGGTGGTATTAGCACCCCAGCCAGCAAACATATTACGGCTCTCCCGAGCCACCTCAGCGTAGGAGAATAAGCTCCTCCCCCTGGTCATCTTACAGTCTCGTGCCATGTGCTCGGCCGACCCGCAGAGATCACACACACGGGGGGCCGGGCACACAGAGGCCATGTGTCCCTTCAGCCTACAAATGCGGCAGGCTGCCTTATTGGGGCACTGGTCCCTGAAATGGCCATATAGGAAACAATATCGGCAATACTTCGGCTGCCCCTGGTAGTACACCGTGCATCTCTCACCTGCCACGGTAAAGGCAGCCGGAGGGTGCACAGTGCCACCGTACCCATCAGAGTCTTTCTTCAAAACCACCTTAAACTTGATCTTACTCCGATACATCTTATAAGGGTTATACAGTTTCTCAGCATTACCAATATCCTCACAATATTGCTTCAAAAAGGTCCTCACTGTGTGCACTTCCATAAACGGGTTCAAACAATGGACAGTCAAATACTTCACCCCAGGGTCAAACATGGGAGTGATCTGGATCTTCTGCAGCACAGGATAAGTCCCCTCCAGAACCAGCTTCTTCCAATTTTCACACAGTGCAAGACATTTCTCCTCGGTATAAAGAGAAAGATCATAAGTGCCCAATTCCACAAACTCCTGAATGGCATAGATCTCTGTTACCTGTAGGTCTAGGATATCCAGCAGCACATCGACACAGACCGTCTTCAGACCGATTTCCTTCACCGCCTCCTTATCCACCTGAATTCGCACAGAATTGCGCAGTGGCGTTCTCCTGGGCTCCGTCATCGCAGCAACCAGCTAGACGACCTTCGCCCCTCTGATGTTCCCGGGGCCCCCAAAAGGAGACCCCCCACTAAACCTCCTGACTCAGAACCAAATACAGACACACTTGGTCTAAGCCAAAAGGCCGAGCGGCGATGCACAGCCTGATTCAGATTGTTTGATCCTTATTAGTGCATGGCATGGGTTAATTTGGCTCTATGCAGTAGGGCTTGTAACACCGAGAGGTACAGACTAACCAGCAAGCTCATGGTGACCCAGAACTCATTGGAGTGTGTAAGGGACTACAATGGTCCTAAAAGCCCCCCTACTAAGATGTTAAGAGAAACAAAAGTTTGCTTTCTTAAAACAGAAAGAATTTGCGATAATTCAGGTTGGAGTGAGCTTGAGATGTCTCCCAGAGCATCACTGCTGAATATATGCAAATTAACCATTCTACCCTTAGAAGCTAAACACACTTACAGTGTAAGAATGGCTGCAGTTTACATTTTCCAGCGAAATTTGTATTTGTCTCTTTTTGGTTATGGGAATAAAAAGTATCCTATACTTTATTCCAGGTAATGTACTATGTGTGTGCCAAATTTCATTCAAATCCGTTCAGCAGTTTTTGCGTGATCGAATAAGAGCCAGTCCACACTAGGTCCGGAAACGTATCCGTGGCTGCGTTTTTCAAACCTGATGAAAAACGGAGTCCCGGATACTAATGTTGAAAATAGCAGCCAGCCTCACCCAAGTAAAAAACGGATCCGTCTGCGTTTGCGGGGATCCGTTTTCAAAACCTGAACGGAAGGTCCGGATCTGCTGCATTTTCACGCAATGGATCAGGACCACGGATACACGCAGGGGTAGTGAAAGTAATGAGAAAACGCATCTCCAGCTCCACAGGCAAAAAACTGATGTGAAAACGGATAGCCTGAGCTTTCTGATTGGCCCAAAAAAATCCTCCCACTCCTTCCTAATGATAGAGACGTTTTCTGTCAGGGAAAAACCTGAACGGAAACTGATGCAAAACTGATGCACTTTCATCAGTTTGCAGTACGGTGGGTACTTCCCCTGATCCGGACTGCAGTGTCCGTCCTGCAACTGTGTCTAGTGTGGACCCACTCTTACAAACATCCAAACATCCGAACTTTCCCATTTATTATATTAGTAGGATAGATTTAAATCTAGTTTTTAAGTCTTTACTGTTTCACTGTCTCTTCTCAATGACATCTACACTGAAGTATGCCAGAGCTCAAATCTATGAATTATGGACCCTTGTTATCTCTTCCCTGCTCTCAGAAGCCATTTACTGACAGGAAAGTGTTTTATGGCTGTAATTACTTATCAGTGAGGGTCACACTGTAGTCTGACCCGGATAGAAACTGTCACTTGCATACCTGATGATTAACCTTCCTGGCAGTAAGCCCGAGCTGAGCTCGGGCTATGCCGCGCAGGAGGATTTCTCAGGTCCTGCTGGGCCGATTTGCATAACTTTTTTTTTTGCTACACACAGCTAGCACTTTGCTAGCTGCGTGAGCACACCGATTGCCGCCGCCCCCGCGCCGATTTGCAGAGGCCCCCCTCCCCCCCGACCCCTTGCGCAGCCTGGCCTATCAGCGCCAGGCCACACTGAGGGGTGGATCGGGACTCCTGATGACGTCACAACGTCGTCGGCGACGGGGGAAGCTCTCCAGGAAATCCCGTTCTTTGAACAGGATTTCCTGATCTCAGATCGCCTGAGGCGATCGGAGCGGGCGGGGGGATGCCGCTGTACAGCAGCTATCATGTAGTAAGCCCTAGGCTCGCTACATGATTTAAAGAGAAAAAAAAACTGCTGCGCTGCCCCCTGGCGGTTTTTCATAGACCGCCAGGAGGGTTAACTCTTTCAGTCAGAGAAAGAAAAAAAGCAACACAGCATAGTCAATTGTGTGCTAGGCACTGTACATACACGTCTATCTCATCATGTCACCTCGGTTGACCTTTAATGTTTTCTGAATCTCTGCCCTGAAACCAGATTGTGGTCATTTTCTGCATGCTTGTTCCAGGCAAGCGACTATGGCCGCCAAAGGCAGGAGAGCCAGGAAACTACGGCAGCCTCCATACCACTCACATTCATAGCATAATAGTACAGCATAGCTTTATGTTATGTGGAGGAATTATTGCCTGGACATTTCAATCAGATTTAAAGTGAACGCATACAACTACAGAAAAGCTTTTGTTGTGCAATAGAACTGATTGCACTTTTCATACACCTTCCTTAGTGGTAACCCCGAGTCAGGCTCGGGACAGAAATCCACAGCTCAGGGCAGTAATTCCGAGTTGGATCCACCAGAGGTGTGATGCAGGGATGGTCGTAGTTAGGGATGCTCATTCGGATTCCGCGGAAATGCAATTTCCGAAATTCCAATCGGAAATTGCATTTCCGCATCGGAATACGGAAATCGGTAATGCAAGTGCTGTAGGTGGATTTCCGCCGGAAATCGCGGAAATTCCACACGACTTTAACATCGATTTTCTCAAAAACTATAAGGTCTTTTTGAAAACTTTTTTTGCATCTTGTTCAAAAGATTCTGTTTAATAAACCCTGAAAATTTGGTGTTTCTAGGACTTAAGGGGGCTTTGCTATTAACCGCTAAATTCGGCGGATTTTTACTGTAATGTAAAATGCAGAAAATCTGCATCTGCCTATTTTCTGCATTTTACATTACAGTAAAAATCAGCCGACTTTAGCGGTTAATAGCAAAGCCCCTGTAAGTCATAGAAACACCAAATTGTCAGGGTTTATTAAACAGAATCTTTTGAACAAGATGCAAAAAAAGTTTTCAAAAAGACCTTATAGTTTTTGAGAAAATCGATGTTAAAGTCGGGCAGAATTTCCGAGATTTCCAGCGGAAATTCCGCATTGGAATGCGGAAATTGGTAGCGGAAAGCAGAATCGGTAATCGGTACATGACAGAATGCGGATTTACCGCGGAATCGGAAATTGGCATTCTGACCATCCCTAGTCGTAGTGAGCCAACTTCGCTACGCTGGAACTACACATAGTTTTACGCAATAACGCGTCGCAAACTACGGCTTAGAAATCAAAAGATTCACTACGTATGCATTTTGTAGACTACTCGTTAAAAAATGCAATTATGCGAAGTGCGAAGAGTAGTGTATGCGGACGCTTATGCCCTCATGTGGAAAAAATTCCGCATTAATCCACCAAATATGCGCATGCGTGAACTCTTATATGCGTACATTCCACCTTCCAATGCGGAATTGTATACGCATAGAAGGGGCAATAATATTTCTGGGCATGCGCAAGCAAAAACAATGATCCATACACTGAAAAATAGTCGTGTTTACCGCACGAGTAGCTGACTTCGCAATACACACGTCAACTACGCGTAGCGGGTGAAGCTTTGTATAGCGGTACTACGGCTACACGTAAATGCGTAAGTGTAGGCTTGAAGCTTCGCCTATGAACTATGATGCGTAGATGCGGACTACGACGCGTAGATTCGCACTGTCTTCGTTTACAAGCATCACTTGTGTGGTGCAGGGCTGCTGCAGATCGATCAAGCGATATTTAGGGTCTGAGAGCTTGGGGAAAAATTGCACCACCATTGGAAAAAAAAATCTGGAGATAATCATAGCACCAGGGAGATTAAAGTGAATCTGCACTCTTGCACTGGTCAGAAGGAGAACCGAGAAATGCACTGTATGTATTCAGAGTTTAGCCTGTTTAATTCTCCCTCATTTGTGTCTAATCACAAGTTGTAATTTGATCCCCCCCCGTGTCACCTGACTGCCTATGGCAGGTAAGCTCATTTGGAAGTACAGGCTGTGAACAATATGGACTTGATTCACAAAGCGGTGCTAACTGTTGAGCACGGGTGGGAAGTGTCGTTCGCTGACTTTTGCGTGCGCAAAGTGCCGGGATTCGTGGCAAATTGCGTGCGCAAAAGTCCGCGATCTCGTGAATCGCAGCACTTTGCGCGCGCAAAAGTCCGCGACCGGCACTTCACGTACTAACTGTTTAGCACACCCGTGCTAAACAGTTAGCACCGCTTTGTGAATCAAGCCCTATGTCTGCTTCCATGAATCTGGAAGTAGAAACAGTTTAGATGTATTGGAGGATTTGTATTTGCTGTAACAAAGAAATGTTTTTGTTTAAAGGGTTATTATACTGCTGTGTATCTGTTAGAGTTCAGGTCCCGCTGTCTCTCCCCACCCCCCTGCAAGTCCCGTCATCCTCGTTACCGCAAGAGCTGCACCACATGGTAATGGCGGACACAGTGAGATAGGATGGGAGCCACGCCCCGGCAGATAGGTGAGTACTATCAGAGCACGTGTGGGGGGGGGGGGGGGTGATGGAAATGTAACACTTGTCTTGGAGCGGCAAGGCAGGCGGTGTTGGCCCATTCATGCTGAAATCTAAAGGGAATCAATCTTCAGTGTATGGGAAGACAACAGATCTCTGTCTCATGGATAGATCTGTGTCATGGTCAATCTGAACATATATCCCCTGCTGTATGACCACCATTAGTGTTACATGAAGTCAGAAAGTTACATCAGTTAGGTTAGCGTGTATGTCACGAAACTGCCGTGAGCAACGCAGGCGAATCGGGAAGATTCGCACAGTCAATTTTCTGATCCCATCCCGGGTAGATGTGTGAAGTCATTGCAGCGATCAGAATGACAATTTTTCCTTTCATGAAGTAGGTTTGCTGAGCAGGGAAGGCATGTTGCTTTTAATTAACTGGAGCAAAAGACAGTTCACACATACCCGTCACAACTCTGACCAGATAATTAACCTCATCACAGTTACCTGCAGCATACACACGGCTAGTCCGGAAACCCCCCCCGCAGGAGGCCTATTCAAAAACTACATTCCCACAGACTTTCCGGAGCCATGTAGACAGCTTAGAAATACATGGAGTTTATTATTTGTTGCCTGTTTAAGGAATACCGTTCATATGAGAGGTATGGAAGTTATCTCATTCTGCTGGTCCGGGTCTGGTGAATATTTTAATATTAAATTGAGGTCACTGACATACCCAGAACCAGAGGTATTCCGCAATTTCGTAACCGGGCATGCGAAAGCACCCGAGTTTGATGTCATATGAACTGTCATATTCTGAGGAACATGAATCTGTGGCCGTTAAGTGTGTGTGCGGGAAGCGTAAGTAAGCCGAGATATAAAAAACGTCATATTTGTTGGGCACAAGGAATCCACTCAGGGGATTAACCGCACCCTGTTCAGCCTCTGGGCTGGACCTGAGACTCCACCCAAAGATGGGGATCAGTCAAAAGTGTTTGCCAGGGACTCCTCCCTCAGTCCTCCAAATCCCAGCTTCATGAGAACATGCTGCTGCTAGCCAGAGGACCCTGTGGTTAGCGGCCATCTTGTCTGAACTTTGCTCTTGAACTGAAACAAAGGAACTTTACGAGTTTCCCAGAAAGGACATATTTCCACGAACTTTAATAAGTATTTTTCCCTCATTTTTATTTTCTATACTGTTGCATATTTAATAAACAACGCTAACTTCCTTTATTTATTCCAGAGCTGTGGAGTCGGAGTCGTGGAGTCGGAGTCGTGGAGTCGGGCAATTTTGGGTGCCTGGAGTCGGAGTCGGGAAAAAATGCACCGACTCCGACTCCTAATGAATTTGTAACTGTAATTAAAATAGAAAATATGATAAAATGTTCTATTTCTCAGATAATAGTCATTAAAAATAATGTATATATACAGTAATAGCTGTGCTTAGTCCACAAAAATGAAATAAACCAATCAAAATTAGTTACTTGTGCTGCTTCAATAAAGCAGTCCCCGTATTTTTAAGGTCAGATATACATATCTGATTGTGACTGTATATATGATGTGTACACAGGAATCTCTTATATATACTAAATAACATCTATGCTATAAGAATAAAGCCTGATGTGTAGCTATGTCACTAATAGAGATGGTCAACGAGATGGAAATAATTCTGCATTGATGCTGATTTATGCAAATGTATGCACTCCCTTTCCTGATGAAATCAAATAATTTGATATGTTATTAAAATTTGGTTTGGTGACTACCAATTAAAGGGTAACTGAGACGGATGAAAAGTAAAGTTTTATACATACCTGGGGCTTCCTCCAGCCCCCTTCAGGCTAATCAGTCCCTCACTGTCCTCCACCACCCGGATCTTCTGCTATGAGTCCTGGTAATTCAGCCAGTCAGCGCTGTCCGTCCGCACCCCACTCCCACAGCCAGGAACATTCTGCACCTGCGCAATAGTGCTGCACAGGGGTAGTATGCTCCTGGTGGCGGAGTGTGTGCATGCGCACTACGCCTGACTGGCTCAAGTACCTGGACTCATAGCAGAAGATCCAGGTGGTGGAGGAGGACAACGAGGGACTGATTATCCTGAAGGCGGCTGGAGGAAGCCCCAGGTATGTATAAAACTTTAATTTCATCTGTCTCAGGTTTACTTTGTTACACAGTAGTACTATACTCTACATATGCACTCCCCACAGAGCTGCAGGGAATCCACTGAGAATGCTGTGCACATTGAACACAGAGGTGTTGTCTGTTTACAATCTCCTCATTCCCCTGCAGAGTACCTGCACATCATTCTTACATGTACCCACACTTACATTGCCTAGGGCCTGATAGATGTTCTTTGTTCCGGTTGTACCTTTTACAAGTACTCTTACCAAGGACTAGTTTTAGTCTAAAGGGAATAAATATAGTAGTCTACATATCCTTCTCACTTCAGTTGTCTTTTAAAATTCCTAAGCGTTGGCAGTTAAGAGACGAATTTCATGTTACATACTTTTAATCAACAAAATTGTAATATGCAAATTAGAGGAGTCGGAGTCGTGGAGTCGGTGGAATCCTAAACTGAGGAGTCGGAGTCAGAGTCGGATTTTTGGACCGACTCCACAGCCCTGATTTATTCAGCTACCCTATTATTCAGCCGCACAAACTGAACCCTGGTCTCTGAAGAGTTGCTACTATTGTTGATAGCTAGATAAAATAGCGTGTGTTTAACCGTTTTATTTGCAGGTCTAGAGTCAGTCGGTCAGTGGGCTCCTCTGTCCCATGGTAATGGAGGTGGTGGCAGTTATACCCTGAAATAGTGAGTAATTTGTTTTACCGTAACTCACAGGCTCCCTTCTAGTCGGTCTGCGGCCAAATTCACAGCGGTTTCTGCGCACCGATTGCGACCACAGCTTGCATGGTCTGTGTGCTGAAACCGATTGGGAGGCATTGTGCGGTCCGGCCACTAGGGGCCCTGTGACATTGTACACCAGATACCGCTGCAGTGACACATATGTTACCCAACAGAGGTTGCAGACATCTGTGTTCCTCCGCTGCAGGGCGTGGCATATAATCACCACCACACACAATCCGTGTCTATCTGCTGCAGGGCGTGCCACAGAATCTCCACCACACACAATACGTGTCCATCTACTATGGGACGTGGCACAGAATCTCCACCACACACAATTCGTATCCATCCACTATAGGGCGTGGCACAGAATCTCCACCACACACAATCCGTGTCCATCTACTACGGGGCGTGGCACAGAATTTCCACCACACACAACCCATGTCTATCCACTACAGGGCGTTGCACAGAATCTCCACCACACACAATCCATGTCTATCCACTACAGGGCGTGGCACAGAATCTCCACCACACACACAATCCATGTCCATCCACTACAGGGCGTGGCACAGAATCTCCACCACACACAATCCATGTCCATCCACTACAGGGCGTGGCACAGAATCTCCACCGCACACCATCCCTGTCCATTCACTACAGGGTGTGCCACAGAATCTCCACCACACACAATCCATGTCCATCCACTACGGGGCGTGGCACAGAATCTCCACCACACACAATCCATGTCCATCCACTACAGGGCGTGGCACAGAATCTCCCCCACACACAATCCGTGTCCATCCACTACAGGGCGTGCCACAGAATCTCCACCACACACACAATCCATGTCCATCCACTACAGGACGTGGCACAGAATCTCCACCACACACACAATCCATGTCCATCCACTACGGGGCGTGGCACAGAATCTCCACCACACACAATCCATGTCCATCCACTACGGGGCGTGGCACAGAATCTCCACTACACACAATCCGTGTCCATCCACTACAGGGCGTGGCACAGAATCTCCACCACACACAATCCATGTCCATTCGCTGCAAGGCGTGGCACAGAACCTCCACCACACACAATCCATGTCCATCCACTACAGGGCGTGGCACAGAATCTCCCCCACACACAATCGGTGTCCATCCACTACAGGGCGTGGCACAGAATCTCCACCACACACAATACGTGTCCATCCACTACAGGGTGTGGCACAGAATCTCCACCACACACAATCAGTGTCCATCTACTACAGGGCGTGGCACAGAATCTCCACCACACACAATACGTGTCCATCCACTACAGGGTGTGGCACAGAATCTCCACCACACACAATCAGTGTCCATCCACGACAGGGCAAGCCACACATTCTCCCCCACACACAATGACCACACACAGACACGAGAACCATGGGAAAAAGCCTCTATTTATTTAGACTGTCTCTGGGCTTCAATGCCAACAAGAAAATACAAATTCATTTTGTATAAAGGTTATTCAAACGTGTTGAAAATGCAGCATAGATACAAGTTTTACAGAAAAACTCCAGTCTGGGCCGCGGCCTCTAGTCAATCCACGTAATGTGTGTGCATAAATTGTCTGCACAGCAGCGTGTACTGACATGTGGACAGCGGGTCTATGAATCAACCTGCAGTCACTGCGCGATGCTAGCGAGATATCAGAGAAAACGGGGAAGTCTAATGACTCAATGAGGGGAGGTCCATAACGTGTGTGCACAGCAGTGTGTACTGACATGTGGACAGCGAGTCTATGGATCAACCTGCAGTCACTGCGTGATGCTAGTGAGATAGAGACAACGGGTCAGTCTAATGACTCCATGAGGAGAGGTCCATAACGTGTGTGCACAGAAGATCGCCTGCACAGCAGTGTGTACTGACATGGGGACACCGTGTGATGGCAGCGGAGAGAGCAGGGCATTCTAATAACTAAATGAGAATTACACCGCGTACGTAGGCCCGATGCTTCTCAACCAATCAGACAGGGCCGTCACTGCTGACACTCTGCCTTGTGTATGGTGGCCGATCATGCCCGGTGTCTCCTTTAAGATATCCAGAATGCCAGATATACAGCACCACGGAACATGTTGCGCTTTATAAATGAATAATAATAATAATGATAATAAACTTTCAGCACAGACTGAGGGCACTGCTCCCCACCTTACCCCTCCCACTCTAGGGTGCAGCACATTGCTCCTCCCCCTCCTGTAGACTAGCGAGGCGTCTGCGCCTAACTCTGCCCCGAATTGTTCCCTGAGGTCTGGTTTCCCGATCCTGCAGGCGACAGTCATTGTGTGTGGAGACAGTCAGTGAGTCGGTCATTACTCAGCTTGCACGTTTAACGGAAACCGATAAGCAACAACTGGAGTTGGGAAAATCACATGCTCCTCCTCCTAACTGTGATTGGCCCAGTTCCAATCTGTAAATAGTTTGCATGTAAGCCTGAATTGCTGGCCTCTCATTGGTTCAGCTGATAGTCAGACAGAAGCTGAGCGTTGCGGTGGAACAGTTCCCTGAGGAGTCGCACTATGAGTCCTGGCTCCAGTTACTTCTCAGAGTAACCTGTTTTTTACCTACAGGTTTTCTCTTGGCTAAGTCCTCGTTCACACCACTAGCGCAAAATGGCTGTGCGATCGGATAGCTGCGCCGCTATGACACGATTTTTCCCCAAAAATGCGTGCAGCAGTGCGATAGTGTATCACAATACTGCGCAGCGCATATGATGTGAACGGCAGAAGTGCTTTCTATGCAGTTCTTGCGCTTCGTACACCATACACACTGCCGAGATGTGCACGGCAGTCTGTTCGAGGTGAACAATGTCAACAAGGC
The DNA here is from genome assembly GCF_040937935.1 of Hyperolius riggenbachi. Taxonomy (NCBI): domain Eukaryota; kingdom Metazoa; phylum Chordata; class Amphibia; order Anura; family Hyperoliidae; genus Hyperolius; species Hyperolius riggenbachi. The sequence goes on from NC_090651.1 coordinate 3,757,293, forward strand.
CTAATACTGAGTGCAGCAAACTACTTCAGGGTGAGGGAGGAGACACTAACTACTGCAGGGAAAGGAAGGGGAGGAGACACAAACTACTGCAGGTAGGAGGAGGAGACACTAACTACTGCAGGGTGAAGAAGGAGACACAAACTACTGCAGGTAGAAGGAGGAGACACTAACTACTGCAGGGAGAGGGAGGAGACACTAACTACTACAGGGAGAGGGAGGAGACACTAACTACTGCAGGGAGAGGAAGGGGAGGAGACACTAACTACTGCAGGTAGAGGGAGGAGACACTAACTACTGCAGGGAGCGTAAGGGGAGGAGACACTAACTACTGCAGGGAGCGGGAGAGGAGGACAAGTTTGAATAAGCTCGATCCAGGGAAAGCCCAATCCTGGTTAGGAGAGCTGGTGCCGGAGGCAATCCTCCTGGTAGGTACACCACTCCTACCGTCACACTGTGAATAACAACAAAGTAGAAGGAGGCACTCCACTACCTGGAACTTGCGCTCAGTTTATTGCATGTCATGCACACTACACGTTACGGGCTCCGTCCTTCGTCGTGACATAACATGTAGTGTGCATGACATGCAATAAACTAAATGCAAGTTCAAGCCAGTAGAGTGTCTCCTTCTACTTTGTTGCTATTCACAGTGGGAGAGGAGGAGACAAACTACTGAAGGCAGCGGGAGGAGACACTAACTACTGCAGGAAGTGTGAGGGGAGAAGACACAAATTACTGCAGGGAGTGTGTGGAGATGGAGACACAACCCCATGCAGGAAGTGGAAGTGAGGAGACATAAATTACTGCAGCGAGTGGGAGGAAACACAAACTACTGCAGGGAGTGTGAAGGGACGAGACACAAACCACTGCAGGGAGTGTGATGGGAGGAGACACAAACTCCTGCAGGGAGTGGGAGGAGACACTAACTACTGCAATGAGTGGGAGGAGACACAAACTACTGCAGGAGTGGGAAGGGACACAAACTACTGCAGGAGTGGGAAGGGACACAAACTACTGCAGGAGTGGGAAAGGACACAAACTACTGCAGGGAGTGGGAGGAGACACAAATTACTGCAGGGAGTGTGTGGAGATGGAGACACAACCCCATGCAGGAAGTGGAAGTGAGGAGACATAAATTACTGCAGCGAGTGGGAGGAAACACAAACTACTGCAGGGAGTGTGAAGGGAGGAGACACAAACCACTGCAGGGAGTGTGATGGGAGGAGACACAAACTCCTGCAGGGAGTGGGAGGAGACACTAACTACTGCAATGAGTGGGAGGAGACACAAACTACTGCAGGAGTGGGAAGGGACACAAACTACTGCAGGGAGTGGGAGGAGACACAAATTACTGCAGGGAGTGGGAGGAGACACAAACTACTGCAGGGTGTGTGTGTGTGGGGGGGGGGGGGGAGACATAAATTACTGCAGCGAGTGGGAGGAGAAATGATAAGTACTGTATAGGAGAGGCACCATTGGTCCGGGGATGAAGCAATCGCTGCTGCTGCTGCTGTGAAAGAGGCACATGCTATGGCTGTAGGAATGCTGTACGGTGTTGGTGTCACCGGTGGTTGTGATGCCTTGTGGTTTTCCCATCACGGCATTGTCTATCGTCTCTGACGGACGCCGGTACTCATACTGATGGGAGTACCACCCTGGATCCCTCTATCTGCGCCATGCACAGCTATGGGGATTCCGCTGCGTCATCTGACAGAATGCTGCCTCCTCCCCTGGGAATTCAGACACAGACTATTGATTTCAGCAAGCTGTGAGTCCCTGCATGGATTCGAGTGCAGAGAAACACAGAGAGTCGTCCCTGGTGGATACGAGCCCTCTGTGTGACTGTAGTGTGAACACGGCATGTATTTCCCCCCTGCGGTCTGTGTACAGAGACCCGCCTTTCATCTTCCTATACGCATCATTTCCTGTGCAGCACAGGATGTGCAGATTAATCATCACTATATAAGATTCTCGGGTTCAGCACTTCCCCTCGCATGTCCATTCTAGGTAACATTCTATAATACTGGCAAGATGGCTGAACCCAGCAGGAAGTGCCTCCCTTCACTTCCTGTTCACAGCAAGACCACAGGAAGTGCCTCCCTTCACTTCCTGTTCACAGCAAGACCGCAGGAAGTGATGGAATCTGACCAATGGGACCCGAGAGAGCAATTTAAACTGCCTGAACTGTCCCGTTAAATAGAAATGTTTATCACACTTATATAACAACACATTTTTTTTCTAAGTGCTTTATAAAGATCACTGAATCAAGGAGCTCACAATCTAATGCTTCTACTACATTCTAAAGCCTTGCACTGACAACAGAGGTTTACTGGTCATGCATGATTATTTCAGCTGACACTCTGCTGACAGTGACACCTCATGCTTGGCTGTGTGGCCCTATAGAAGCAGGAGGCTCCCCAAAGTGTCTCCCTGCCTGGTGCACGTGCCTGCCGCCTGCCTCAAGTGTAAATCCATCCCCCCTCTGGTGCCTGTGCAGTGTAAAATCTCACCTGTCCCTCTGCTACGACTCCTGGTGGCCTTCTCTGCCATCACCCCGGAGTGGCACCAGGAGTGAGTGTGACATCACACATGCCACGTGGTATTGGGGCTTGGTGCGATGGCAGACATGGGGGTGTGAGTCGAGGCAGCAGGACAGGTGAGATTTTACACCGTGGAGGGGGACATTTACATTGGGGGGGGGGGAAGGCATCGGAAGCGTGGTAGCCAGGACTATTATATTCCAATATAAATTTTATGCTGAGATCTTTTGGGAATCGGCCTGCAGTGTATGGCCAGACAGCAGATCTCTCTTCCATCAGATAGATCTACCTCAGATTTGATCTGCCGACACATCAATAGATCTATGGACACCTTAAGCTGGTTATACGCTATACAGCCAAGATTACATTTACCGCACCTTTGCAGTGGGCAGTGCTGGCTGAAGGGGTATTCCACCTGCTCCCCTCATACTGCAAAGACGACTGTACAATGGATCTTGTATCGCGCATGGCTTGTCCTGGACACCATTCAAGGTCCAGCTGGTGATCTTTGAGGTCGGTGGCACCCCAGGAAACCGGTGATAATCTCCACACTGGGGTGGCAGACAGCAATAAAATCCCAACACCCGAATGCTGCAAACTAGATCTGTCCCACACACGCTGCAATGTGGCTTCAGCAACCGACTACTGCAGTGCCCAAGAGGCATCTGGATTACGTGTACAGATTGTGTACAGCTCATTCTAAATGTCAGTTTTACCACATATTGGTAGTAGTATGCGGGTCTACCTAAACAATCCTTCCAATAAATATGAATAAATACATAAATAAAGGAAAACGTAAGATTGTACAATGCAGATTGTAACGTGTGTGGACATTACACAAGAAGCGGTTCCAGCTCTGTAGTAAGACCAGCAGCGTTTGGTTTAAGGCATTAGGTCGGGGCTTTAGTAGCGCACAGAATACAGGCAGACTGATGGGAAATATAACAAAGAAATGATAGCAGACTCAGAAAGAGGCGGAACACTGAAGGACGCGAGGGAGACTGCGGCTCGGTACTGACCCAGATATCGGAAAACACGCCAATACGCTCTTACGCTGGAGTTTCCTTTCACTATGGACTCAACATGGCTCTCGTTAAGACAAAACAAACCACTGGAAAGACGCAAACACTCATTTAGTGCAACTTGTTAGGTAAGAGTCTTGGACCATCCGCCGTGGTCTACAAAGGGTCAGTTCTGTACTAGAGTTTGGGAAGAGATCCTTGCGGCGACAGCAAGATGCCAAACACATAGAAAAGTCCTACAAACAGGTTGAGCTTGGCAGTCTTCTGACAAATCTTGTTGAAGTTCTGGCTGCGGAACTGGCGCTCTAGAGAGAATGCCATGGGGACGGTGAGGAGAGGCAGCGCCATGCTGATGGTGTAACGGGTGGCCAGGATGCAGAAGAGGACATATGGGAGGAACACCAGCAGATTGTACAGGATGTAGGACAGGGTGGGGCCTATCAGGATGGCCATAGTGACGATGCCGGCTTGCTTGTCGGATTCCATGTCCCGAGTGTTGTTGCTGTGCAGAATGGCTTCGGTGCTGAGAGCCAGGGGCACCGCGTACAGCAAGGGGGTGAGGGACAGATATCCCACCTGCACCGCATGGGCAAACATCACTGCCAACGGCCCAAACGTGATGAGGATGACCAAGTCGCCCAGTGCCACGTACTTGAATCCGATTCCTGTAGGGAGAGAAAAGAGGAGATCTGTAGTAACAATGGCACACAACACTCAATATTCAGAGATTCGGCAGTTATACAGATGCCACAGTCAGAACATTGCACCTGGCCGGACATCTCAGATCGGGAGTGACGCCACGCGGCAGTCTGGGAGGGACGCCACACGGCAGCCCGGGAGGGACGCCACACGGCAGCCCAGGAGGGACGCCACATGACAACCCGGGAGGGACGCCACACGGAAGCCCGGGAGTGACGCCACACGGCAGTGACGCCGCAGGGCAGCCCGGGAGTGACGCCACACGGCAGCCCGGTAGGGATGCCACATGACAACCCGGGAGGGACGCTACATGACAACCCGGGAGGGACGCCACACGGCAGCTCGGTGGGACGCTACACGTAAGCCCGGGAAGTGACGTCACGCGGCAGCCCGGGAGGGATGCCACGTACACATAGTCCGGTCACATGGTACAGGTGCCAGCGGTGATGACAAGAAGACACAGGAAGAGCGCCGGCAGCTAGCTGAGCTTAAAGTGTACCAGAGATCTGGCTATCTAAAGATTTGATACTTACCCGGGGCTTCCTCCTGCCCCATAAACACGTGTGAGTCCCTCGCCGTTCTTTCGCGGACTCCTGGTCAGCCGCGATCAGCTCTGGTAAAAGCTCAGTCACACCAGTCTATGTCTGCTGCGAATGCGCAGCCCCTCACCCACACGCAGGAGACCCAGACTGGATGTGACTGAGCCAGTTACCGGAGCTGATCGCGGCTGTCCAGGAGACTGCGAGAGAACGGCGAGGGACTCACACGTGTTTATTGGGCAGGAGGAAGCCCCGAGTAAGTATTAAATCTGTAGAAAACCAGATCTCTGGTTTAAAAAAGTGATGTATAGTGTTGCGCCTTATGGATTTGGCAGCTGCTCAACCTAGAATGGAGTAATCCCAGACCCCTGGATAGTAAATTGATAAATAAATAGTACTTGGTTGGCGCTCAGGACAGTTAAGCAACAAATTTTAATAAAAACAATATAAATGGTACAGTGGATCTAGAATGTATAACCTTTCATGCAAATGCAAATAGAATTAATGCAACCCACCAATAGATGGGATTCATACAACACACATACTCAAACCCGCATCCACTGCCCTGCTGCAGCAGAAAAATCTAAAAAATATATAAAAAAAACAAGATATGGATAAGCACTAAAAAATCTTGAAAAATATGAACTTCAAATGCTCAAAGATAGTAGCAGATAGTCCTCCTAAGATAGAGTAATAATTGAAGTAATGCAATGAATTTTGCTGGTTGGTAGAACTCTATAGATAGTTCAAATGGAGAACTGGATTCATCAAATGTTAGATCTCTGGTTTACTTTAAGCTCAGCTATCTGCCGGCGCTCTTCCTGTGTATTTTCTTCATCACCGCTGGCGTCTGTACCATGTGACCAAACAATGTGTACGAGGTTACCCACGTACCACCGGGTCACAGGGAGCAAGCGCCCCCGGCAGGCATGGAGAAAGATGCTGGGATACAGGAGAAGGCTCGCCAGCAGACAGGATAGCCTGCACCACTCAGGACAGGCCCGGGGGAGTACACATTACATGGGGGACATGGAGACGCGGGATACAGGAGAAGACACGCCAGCAGGGGGTGGGTGTGCTTGTAACACATTACACGGAGGGCACGGCAGGAATGGAGAAAGACGCAGGATTTCAAATTCAATTAGAGATAAATGTGTCTCTTTGTTGAATCTGTACATAATCGCCAGGTCTATCGGTACCTTTAGAGATTGCAGATTGGTTTGGATAAATTTGCATTGTCAGATATCCAATATCAATCCCCCCTACCCCCGCATGGAGACAGGTCTAGTTGCCCACAGTATAGTTAGCCAGCTATAGGTGCCTCCAGTATAGGTGAGATAGGTAGGTAGGTGCCTCCAGTATGGGTGAGATAGGTAGGTAGGTGCCTCCAGTATGGGTGAGATAGGTAGGTAGGTGCCTCCAGTATGGGTGAGATAGGTAGGTAGGTGCCTCCAGTATGGGTGAGATAGGTAGGTTCCTCCAGTATAAGTTAGATAGGTACAAGTGCTGCCCATAATTATTCATACCTCTGGCAAATTTTGACTTAAAGTTACTTTTATTCAACCAGCAAGTAATTATTTGATGGGAAATGACATAGGTGTCTCCCACAAGATAATAATGAATAATTCTGGACTGGACACTTTTTGCTCAAATGTAAATAAAAGCTGAGAAATGTTATGTATTTTGCCCCCACAATAATGCCTCTTGTACATCGTCCTATTATCCTTTGGGAGACACCCATGTCATTTCCTGTCAAAAAATTACTTGCTGGTTGAATAAAAGTAACTTAAGTTACGTAAAGTAACGTAAGTAAGTTTCCAGGGGTATGAATAATTAATTATGGGCAGCACTGTATGTGCCCCGAGTATAGGCGAGATTGGTAGGTGCCTCCGGTATAGGCACAGCGGTGGGGGAGCAGGTATAGCATAGTTACAACTCACCTTCCTTCTGCAATCCCCCGCAGCCTCCATCTCCTTCCTGTCCCCAGCTTCTGTAGCACTGGTAGCAGCGCCCCCTGTGATTACATGCGGTCATGTCATCACAGGGGGGCGCTGTTAACATTGCGACGGATGCCTAGGAAAGGAAGAAGGTAGAGGCTGCGGGGGATCATGGCAGGTGAGTTGTAACTAGCTATGCCTGCTGCCCCCGCCGCTGCGCCCCGGGCGACTGATCTATTTGCACGCCCATAGAAAGGGGCTGGACGTCCAACAGGAGCTCATCTCACACAAACACCCCAGGAGACACACTGCAGAAAGCAGCATCTTATCATGCCTACCTCCCGTGTAGAGGAAGGAGCCCGACAGCCCCCCAAAGTATATAAGTGCCAAATGCTCCAGCTTCAGCTTGGACAGGAAGTACATGCAGGCAGCTGAAAAACACCCCACCGTGTAGAGGACCACCCCAAACCGCACCACGTCTTGTGGCTCCAGGATGCGGTCCACCAGCGTCCGATCGTCGCTCTTCTTGTGGTCGATGCCTTTGGTGAAGTCGTAATACGTGTTCACCAGATTGCCGGCTCCGTGTACTGCCACGACCGCCACAGCGCAGGCCAGGAACACCACAAAGTCCACTGTGCCTTCAGCCCGATAGGCCAGGGCGGTGCCCAGCACCACGGGGGTGAGAGAGGCGCTGAAGCTCCACGGGCGAAGGGCGAGCACATAGCTCGCACACTTGCGTCTCCAGCCTGCGGTCTGCACCAAAAGTCTGTCGCTGGCGGGCTGGGCGGGGCCATTGCAGAGCGGGGCGATATCTTTGGGTAACTCTGCCATCCCCAAGTCGCTGAATGCCTCTGCGCTGATGCTGACATTATTGATGCAGTTGTCGGACTCCATGATCCAGACCTCAGAATCCGTGGATGGAAAAGGGCTGGAATGTCTGCCGAGGCAAAACTAACACCTGCAAATAACAGAATGTTTCATCAAAAAAGTGGGAAGCAAAATGTCAAAGATTTATAAGACAAAGGAGAACTATAGCGAAAAATTATACATTTAAAATACATATATACTGTATATATCCTCTATAATAAATCCCCTGTGTCCCTGCGTCACACTGCCCCTGTGTTGCTGGGTCCGTGCTTCTTGCTACCGCGCGTGTGCGCAGCACGGACCCAGCTACACAGAGACAGGAGGGCGGGGCCAGGGAGCTAGGCGGGCATTTCAGCGGGCAGCCGGGTGTGTGGCGCGTGCGCAGTACATGCGGCAGCGATAAACACAGACCCTAGACCCCCTTTTTTTTTAAATCGGGCTTGGGTCTGCTAGTGTATATATAAGATGTACATTTGTTCCAGAGTAAAGTGAACTATAAATAACTTTTCTCTTATGTTGCTGTCACTTACAGTAAACAGTAAGTCTGACAGATTTTGTATTAGTCCATCTCCTCATGGAGGATTCTCAGTATTCCTTTTATCCTTTAAAAGAAACACTCCCTGAAAAGTATGTATAAAAAGATGCCAACTGGTTTCCCAAATTGTCTGCACATGATATTGGCAGTTAGACTGAGCAGCTGCCATTCAATACATGCTTTTGAAAACAAAGAAGAAAAACGAACATTCCCCCATGAGGAGATGGACTAATACAAAATCTGTCAGACTTTTAGGGCTGGTGCACACCGAGCGGCTTTTTCAGCGTTTCTGCAGCCGCTTGCGGCTGCGGATCCGCTTGGTCAATGTATCTCAATGGGGTGGTGCACACCAGAGCGGGAGGCATTTTGCAGAAACGAAAAATGCCTGGGTGAGGCATTTTTTGGATTTCGGATGCGTTTCTGCCTCCAATGTTAAGTATAGGAAAAACGCAAACCGCTCTGAAAAACGGCAGTTTAGTAACAGCTTTACTGTAACAATATATGAAATCTACTATACAGAAAATCGCAGCAGCAATCCGCAAAACGCTAGCAAAACGCCATAGAAAAATAAAAAAAAACGTTTCAAAATCTGCTAGCATTTTGCGGATCTGCTAGCGGTTTTTGGTGTGCACCGGCCCTTAGTGCCCTTAACATAGTAGAAAAGTAATGTATAGCTCATTTTACTTTGGAACAAATGTATATTTAATATCACACACATGGATTTTAAATTTTACCATTTTTCGTGAGTTCCTTTAAGCAAACCTGAGCCAGTGTCTCTTATGTCTTATCTCTGGCATGCTGTGTGTACCTGAATGACATTGCTTTTCACACACGGCCATACACACACAAGCCAACCTGCAGGATAGTTGGGCAGGTTGATCCCCCGGTTGGATCTGGCAAACAACCTGTTATCAGTTGGTTGTCTTGTTGTTTGCCCGTTGTACACACACCCAACTGCCGTCCAACAGATCAGGTTTAGAAGATAGTTGGGCAGATTGTTAAAGAGACTCTGTAACAACGAAAACCTCCCCTGGGGGGTACTCACCTTGGGTGGGGGAAGCCTCCGGATCCTAATGAGGCTTCCCACGCCGTCCTCTGTCCCACGGGGGTCTCGCCGCAGCCCTCCGAACAGCCGGCGACAGAGCCGACTGTAACTTCAATATTTACCTTTGCTGGCTCCAGCGGGGGCGCTGTGGCTGCGTTCGGCACGGAAATAGACGGAAATACCCGATCTCCGTCGGGTCCGCTCCACTGCGCAGGCGCTGGAAACTTGCGCCTGCGCAGTAGAGCGGACCCGACGGCGATCGGGTATTTCCGCCTACTTCGGAACCGACAGCCGTCAGAGCGCCTGCGCAGGAGCCGGGAAGGTAAATATTATGTCACCGCTGCACGGAGGGCTGCAGCGAGACCCCTGACGGATGGAGGACAGCGTGGGAAGCCTCATTAGGATCCTGAGGCTTCCCCCACCCGAGGTGAGTACCCCCCAGGGGAGGTTTTGTCGTTACAGTTCCTCTTTAAAGGGAACCTAAACTGAGAAGGATGTGGATTTTTCCTTTTAAAATAATACCAGTTGCCTGACTCTCCTGCTGATCCTGTGTCTCTAATACTTTCAGCCACAGCCCCTGAACAAGCATGCAGCAGATCAGGTGCTCTGACTGAAGTCAGACTGGATTAGCTGCATGCTTGTTTCAGATGTGTGATTCAGCTACTACTGCAGCCAAAGAGATCAGCAGGACTGCCAGGCAACTGGTATTGTTTAAAAAGGAAACATCCATATCCCTCTCAGTTTAGGTTCCCTTTAAGACGTGTGTAGGAGCCTTTAGGATGTCCACACATTACTAGATGTTGTGGATCAATTGACCTTTCCATCTGATAATTTTATTGAATTGGAGGAGACATTATGCTGCATCATGGCCACCAGATCCAGCTTTTGATTGATTTCTGGCCAAAATAGGTCCAAAGGATTGATTGAGAACGCTGAAAAATCTTGGTTGCAATGGCTCAATGAGGTGTGCGGTGGTAACAGCGTTCAATCTCCCGATGACCACCAGAGCCCTGGCTGGTGTCTCTTCCAAGTGTGTGTTCCTCATTGCCCGTGGTGAGTGCTGAAAGCCCCACCCCCTATCCCTGCATGGTGACAGTCTGCACAGCCTCAGCCCTGCAATGTCACTCGAGGGATCTGATCCCTGCCGGGTGACAAGTCTCATGAGTGCGAGGCTTAGGAGTACATACACTAATGCTGGGCATACACGGGTCGATCCGCGGCCGATTAGCCGCCGGATCGACACCCGCCGCGTCCCTGCTCGTCCGCCCGGATCGATTCCCGCTCGTCCCCGCCGGCGCTTCTTATCCTACGCTCGATTCGCCGCTATTGTTCGCCCGCGGTTATCGAGCGCGGAATCGATCCCCGCGGTGATCGGACACGTCGGATATTATAAATCGAGCCATCAGGCTCGATTGATAAGCCTCCCTCGACGCCGTGTATGCCCAGCATTATAGATGGCCAGCAGATTCACTCATTAGATAGATCCCTCTCTGATCTAGATCGGATTGTTCAGTTATCTATTGCCTGTCTACACAATGCACATTGATTTCCAAAATATTCTGGCATGAAATGTATGGACCTCCATGCAGTGCACCCATCTGATCTGATAGTGACCCCCCCAATGCACAGTGGGGGCAGCAGAGTTATGCTGCGCTGATCGGTGTCCATCTTTACTGCACATCAATATTTTCCGACCCACCAATTTTCAGACAAAACCACTGAATTATGAATTGGGCAGCACGTTGGGCATTGATCTCTAAGGCTAATTTCACACCAGGACGTTGCGTTAGAGGGGGCGTTAAGGTCGCATAACGTCCCCCTAATGCAACGCCTGGTGGTGCTGGATCTGGACGTCAGAGTGAGCCGCGTTGTGCAGCTCACTCTGGCGTCAGTGATGCTGTGATGAGCACTCTTGTGCGCATGCGGCATCACGTGGTCCCGCCGGCCAATCGCCGCACAGAGCGGCCGCTCCAGGAAGTAAACACTGCACGTCACAACGTGCAGTGCATATTAATTAGCCATGTGCCCGGCCGCTCTCCGCTCCTCCACAAGATTACTGAGCATGTGCAAGCAGTCTAACGCGGCTCAGCCGCGTCCAAAGTACTGCATGCAGTACGTTGTCTTGTGACGCAGCGTTACAATGTAACGCAACGTCCGCACTGTGAACAGCCCCATTGATTTTTCATTACTGTGCGGTGGGCTGCGTTACAGGCTGCTCTAACGTGCGCCTGTAACGTCCCACTGTGAAAGCAGCCTAAGAGATTGGATGATAATGATCAGTACATGTCCAGCCATATTAATGCCACATGGAAGAGGTAAGATTGTCCAATGTAAATGGGCTGTATGGAGCTATTCTGACATTAATTGTCTTCCTTCACTGAGAGGGGCGGGGGAGAGGCGGAGATCCGCCGCTGACAGACGCGTGTGAGGCAGGGCTGCAGCTCATAGCCCCGCCTCACATGGAAGCGCTCCCCGGAGGTAGCAGGGGGGATCTGCTGAATATAAGCTAAAAAGCCATTTTTAATCCAGGGCTGTGGAGTCGGAGTCGGGCAATTTTGGGTGCCTGGAGTCGGAGTCGGGAAAAAATGCACCGACTCCGACTCCTAATGAATTTGTAACTGTAATTAAAATAGAAAATATGATAAAATGTTCTATTTCTCAGATAATAGTCATTAAAAATAATATATATATACAGTATATATACAGTAATAGCTGTGCATTGATGCTGATTTATGCAAATGTATGCACTCCCTTTGCTGATGAAACCAAATAATTTGATATGTTGTTAAAATTTGGTTTGGTGACTACAAATTAAAGGGTAACTGAGACAGATGAAAAGTAAAGTTTTATACATACCTGGGGCTTCCTCCAGCCCCCTTCAGGCTAATCAGTCCCTCGCTGTCCTCCACCACCCGGATCTTCTGCTATGAGTCCTGGTTTTTCAGCCAGTCAGCGCTGTCCGGCCACATGCCGCTCCCACAGCCAGGAACATTCTGCACCTGCGCAATAGTGCTGCACAGGTGTAGTATGCTCCTGGCGGCGGAGTGTGTGCATGCGCACTACGCCTGACTGGCTCAAGTACCTGGACTCATAGCAGAAGATCCAGGTGGTGGAGGAGGACAACGAGGGACTGATTATCCTGAAGGGGGCTGGAGGAAGCCCCAGGTATGTATAAAACTTTAATTTCATCTGTCTCAGGTTTACTTTGTTACACAGTAGTACTATACTCTACATATGCACCCCCCACAGAGCTTCAGGGAATCCACTGAGAATGCTGTGCACATTGAACACAGAGGTGTTGTCTGTTTACAATCTCCTCATTCCCCTGCACATCACTCTTACATGTTCCCACACTTACATTGCCTAGGGCCTGATCCATGTTCAGATTGTGCATGAAGAATGTGTAATAGTGGAAGAATCCCCCCATTCTCCTGCAGAGTACCTGCACATCATTCTTACATGTACCCACACTTACATTGCCTAGGGCCTGATAGATGTTCTTTGTTCCGGTTTGTACCTTTTACAAGTACTCTTACCAAGGACTAGTTTTAGTCTAAAGGGAATAAATATAGTAGTCTACATATCCTTCTCACTTCAGTTGTCTTGTAAAATTCCTAAGCGTTGGCAGTTAAGAGACGAATTTCAGGTTACATACTTTTAATCAACAAAATTGTAATATGCAAATTAGAGGAGTCGGAGTCGAGGAGTCGGAGGAATCCTAAACTAAGGAGTCGGAGTCGGTGGATTTTTGGACCGACTCCACAGCCCTGTTTTAACCTCCTTGGCGGTAATCCCGAGCTGAGCTCGGGGTATGCCGCCGGAGGTCGCCGCTCAGGCCCTGCTGGGCCGATTTTGTTTCTGAAAAAAGCAGCACACGCAGCCGGCACTTTGCCAGCCGCGTGTGCTGCCCGATCGCCGCCACTCCGCGGCGATCCGCCGCGTGCAGCGGCGAAAGAGGGTCCCCCCAGCCGCCCGAGCCCAGCGCAGCCGGAACAAACAGTTCCGGCCGGCGCTAGGGGCTGGATCGGGCGGCTCTGACGTCAGGACGTCGACTGACGTCCATGACGTCACTCCGCTCGTCGCCATGGCGACGAGGAAAGCGAAACAAGATAGGCCGCTCATTGCGGCCTATTTTGTTACTTTCGATTGCCGGAGGCGATCGAAAGTACGCTTCCGGAGCGCCCTCTAGTGGGCTTTCATGCAGCCAACTTTCAGTTGGCTGCATGAAATATTTTTTTTTTAATTAAAAAAAAACCACATTGCAGCCTCCCTGGCAAAATAAATAAACCGCCAGGGAGGTTAATCTGGCTTCAGACTCTCTTTAAAATACATATAAACACATACAAATAAGAAGGACGTTTCTTCCTGAGTAAAATGAGCCACAAATGACTTTTCTCCTATGTTGCTGTCACTTACAGTAGGCAGAAATCTGACAGAACTGACAGGTTTTTGAGTAGGCCAGTGATCTGAAAAGTTGGCTCTCCAACTGTTAACGAGTCATCAGGGGATATAATGAAAATAAGTGCTACTTACTCGGCTTTGTCCAGCCCCAAGTTCCCAGTATGTCCCTCACAGTCAGCCGTTCGCTGCAGCTGCCTCCCGGTCCCCGGTGATGACGGCAGCTGCGCCTGCGTGAGCGCCGATGTCAATCACCGCCACATGGCTCAGAGCATTCTGCACAGGCGCATTTGTTCTGCACCTGCGCAATACGCTCCGGTCCATGGGGCGGCGATCGACATCACCACTCGTGCAGGCGCAGTACAGGCCGACCTCTAGGTTGGCCTGACGTCATCGCCGGGGACCGGGAGGCTTCACAGGTGAACGGCTGCGGGCAGAGCTGCGGCGAGGGACATGCTGGGAGCTTGGGCCTGGACGAAGCCCCGGGTAAGTAGCACTTATTGTCCTAATATTCCCTGATGACTCTACAAGTCCCACAATGCATTTGCCTTTATGAATCATGACTGTGGCTGTCAGACTCCCACAATGCATCGTGGGACTTGTAGTTCCTTAACAGCTGGAGAGCCAACTTTGCAGATCACTGGAGTAGCCCATCTCCCCATGGGGGTTTTCTTTAATATATTTTAAGTTCAGGTTCTCTTTGAAGGGAAACAGAGAGGAATGCACTGTGAAAATAGAAAAAGATTTTATACATACCTGGGGCTTCCTCCAGCCCCATAAGCCTGGATCGCTCCCACGCCGCCATCCTACGCTTCCTGGATCCGCCGGTACCGGGCCCGTCACTTCCGGCGGGAGTGGCTCCCTCCATACCCCTACGCATGCGGCTTGCGCAGTAGGCAGCCACACGTGTAAGTGTATGGAGGGAGCCCCCTGTAATGCGGAGAATTGGCCGCGTCCGCCGGCCGACTGGCGGTAATGACGGGACCCGGCACATCCAGGCAGCGGAGGACGGCGTGGAAGCGATCCGTGCGTATGGGGCTGGAGGAAGCCCCAGGTATGTATAAAAGCTTTTCTTGATCCTCTCTGGTTCTCTTTAAGCCACACCCCTAATCACGCCCCCATCACACCTCTAGTCACGCATACCATAAAGATTTCATAAGAAAAATATGTTGTTTTATAATTCAAACCACACTGGTTCTTTCTATCCTGGTTCATTTTCCTTCATAGTAATAACATTTTATAATCAGTAATGTATCAATTCAAAGGTTGGGAATAACGTTTAGAGTCAATCACATTTTTAGAAAGAGGGACAGTTGGGAGTTCTGCTGCTCTGCACCCCCCTCCCCCCTGTATGTGGCCAGAGCTGTGATTGGCCGGGGTGTGATGACGTCACAGGGTGCTGCACCACGGCCCGGGCTGCTGAGCCATGTAGTGCTCCTCACTCACCTCCCCTCCTCCTCTTTTCTCTGGACGTGTCCTCCGGAGGCCGCCATCTTCCCGGACACCTCACTTCCGGTCCCCGCCTCAGCCGGAACTGCCTGTCCGCGCTCTGTTCCCGGAGGAAGAAGGGGAAGGGCTACGTCACCGGAAGTGCGGGGCGCGGAGAGGAAGAGGAGGGGGAGGGGAGAGCGATGGCGGAGAGGTGACCGGAGAGGAGGCCGGAGCACCGGGAGGAGGTGAGAGGAGGGCCGGGGAGACCCGCCCACTGACCGGACACACACACAACCCCGCCCACCCCCGGCGCGTGCACCCCTCAAATATACCCTGCAGCCCCCCCCCCCATTCGCCCTGTCCTCCATTATAACCCCCCTCCCCCAACATGCCCCTCACTGACCTCCAGCAATACACCCTGCACCCCCCCCCCCAATCTGCGCTGTGTCCTCTCCATTATCCCCCCCCAGAGATCCCCCGCTGTGCACCCCCCCACTGACCTCCCCTCCCCCTCCGAATATACCCAGCAGCCCCTCCCCCCATATTCACTGTCCTCTCCATAATACACACTGCATGCTGATATCCTACACTGCCCCCTGCACTGATCACACTACTACTGCCCCTGCACTGATCACACATTTCTGCTGCCCCCTGCACTGATCACACTACTGCTGCCCCCTGCACTGATCACACTTCTGCTGCCCCCTGCACTGATCACACTACTGCTGCCCCCTGCACTGATCACACTTCTGCTGCCCCCTGCACTGATCACACTACTACTGCCCCCTGCACTGATCACACTACTGCTGCCCCCTGCACTGATCACACACTACTACTGCCCCTGCACTGATCACACTACTACTGCCCCTGCACTGATCACACATTTCTGCTGCCCCCTGCACTGATCACACTACTACTGCCCCCTGCACTGATCACACTACTACTGCCCCCTGCACTGATCACACACTTCTGCTGCCCCCTGCACTGATCACACTACTGCTGCCCCCTGCACTGATCACACTACTACTGCCCCCTGCACTGATCACACTACTACTGCCCCCTGCACTGATCACACACTTCTGCTGCCCCCTGCACTGATCACACTACTGCTGCCCCCTGCACTGATCACACTACTGCTGCCCCCTGCACTGATCACACTACTGCTGCCCCCTGCACTGATCACACTACTACTGCCCCCTGCACTGATCACACACTTCTGCTGCCCCCTGCACTGATCACACTACTGCTGCCCCCTGCACTGATCACACTACTGCTGCCCCCTGCACTGGTCACACTACTGCTGCCCCCTGCACTGGTCACACTACTGCTGCCCCCTGCACTGATCACACTACTGCTGCCCCCTGCACTGATCACACTACTACTGCCCCCTGCACTGATCACACTACTACTGCCCCCTGCACTGATCACACTACTACTGCCCCCTGCACTGATCACACTACTACTGCCCCCTGCACTGATCACACTACTGCTGCCCCCTGCACTGATCACACACTACTGCTGCCCCCTGCACTGATCACACTACTGCTGCCCCCTGCACTGATCACACTACTGCTGCCCCCTGCACTGATCACACACTACTGCTGCCCCCTGCACTGATCACACTACTGCTGCCCCCTGCACTGATCACACTACTGCTGCCCCCTGCACTGATCACACTACTGCTGCCCCCTGCACTGATCACACTACTGCTGCCCCCTGCACTGATCACACTACTGCTGCCCCCTGCACTGATCACACTACTGCTGCCCCCTGCACTGATCACACTACTACTGCCCCCTGCACTGATCACACTACTGCTGCCCCCTGCACTGATCACACACTACTACTGCCCCTGCACTGATCACACTACTGCTGCCCCCTGCACTGATCACACTACTGCTGCCCCCTGCACTGATCACACTACTGCTGCCCCCTGCACTGATCACACTACTGCTGCCCCCTGCACTGATCACACACTACTACTGCCCCTGCACTGATCACACTACTGCTGCCCCCTGCACTGATCACACTACTGCTGCCCCCTGCACTGATCACACTACTGCTGCCCCCTGCACTGATCACACTACTGCTGCCCCCTGCACTGATCACACTACTGCTGCCCCCTGCACTGATCACACTACTGCTGCCCCCTGCACTGATCACACTACTGCTGCCCCCTGCACTGATCACACTACTGCTGCCCCCTGCACTGATCACACTACTGCTGCCCCCTGCACTGATCACACTACTGCTGCCCCCTGCACTGATCACACTACTACTGCCCCCTGCACTGATCACACTACTACTGCCCCCTGCACTGATCACACTACTACTGCCCCCTGCACTGATCACACTACTGCTGCCCCCTGCACTGATCACACACTACTGCTGCCCCCTGCACTGATCACACTACTGCTGCCCCCTGCACTGATCACACTACTGCTGCCCCCTGCACTGATCACACACTACTGCTGCCCCCTGCACTGATCACACTACTGCTGCCCCCTGCACTGATCACACTACTGCTGCCCCCTGCACTGATCACACTACTGCTGCCCCCTGCACTGATCACACTACTGCTGCCCCCTGCACTGATCACACTACTGCTGCCCCCTGCACTGATCACACTACTACTGCCCCCTGCACTGATCACACTACTGCTGCCCCCTGCACTGATCACACACTACTACTGCCCCTGCACTGATCACACTACTGCTGCCCCCTGCACTGATCACACTACTGCTGCCCCCTGCACTGATCACACTACTGCTGCCCCCTGCACTGATCACACTACTGCTGCCCCCTGCACTGATCACACACTACTACTGCCCCTGCACTGATCACACTACTGCTGCCCCCTGCACTGATCACACTACTGCTGCCCCCTGCACTGATCACACTACTGCTGCCCCCTGCACTGATCACACTACTGCTGCCCCCTGCACTGATCACACTACTGCTGCCCCCTGCACTGATCACACTACTGCTGCCCCCTGCACTGATCACACTACTGCTGCCCCCTGCACTGATCACACTACTGCTGCCCCCTGCACTGATCACACACTACTACTGCCCCTGCACTGATCACACTACTGCTGCCCCCTGCACTGATCACACTACTGCTGCCCCCTGCACTGATCACACTACTGCTGCCCCCTGCACTGATCACACTACTGCTGCCCCCTGCACTGATCACACTACTGCTGCCCCCTGCACTGATCACACTACTGCTGCCCCCTGCACTGATCACACTACTGCTGCCCCCTGCACTGATCACACTACTGCTGCCCCCTGCACTGATCACACTACTGCTGCCCCCTGCACTGATCACACACTACTACTGCCCCTGCACTGATCACACTACTGCTGCCCCCTGCACTGATCACACTACTGCTGCCCCCTGCACTGATCACACTACTGCTGCCCCCTGCACTGATCACACACTACTACTGCCCCTGCACTGATCACACACTACTACTGCCCCTGCACTGATCACACACTACTACTGCCCCTGCACTGATCACACACTACTACTGCCCCTGCACTGATCACACACTACTACTGCCCCTGCACTGATCACACTACTGCTGCCCCCTGCACTGATCACACTACTGCTGCCCCCTGCACTGCTCACACTACTGCTGCCCCCTGCACTGATCACACACTACTACTGCCCCTGCACTGATCACACTACTGCTGCCCCCTGCACTGATCACACTACTGCTGCCCCCTGCACTGATCACACTACTGCTGACCCCTGCACTGATCGCACTACTGCTGCCCCCTGCACTGATCACACTACTGCTGCCCCCTGCACTGATCACACTACTGCTGCCCCCTGCACTGATCACACTACTGCTGACCCCTGCACTGATCGCACTACTGCTGCCCCCTGCACTGCTCACACTACTGCTGCCCCCTGCACTGATCACACTACTACTGCCTCCTGCACTGATCACACTACTGCTGCCCCCTGCACTGATCGCACTACTGCAGCCCCTGCACTGATCGCACTACTGTTGCCTCCTGCACTGATCACACTACTGCTGCCCCCTGCACTGATCACACTACTGCTGCCCCCTGCACTGATCACACTACTGCTGCCCCCTGCACTGATCACACTACTGCTGCCCCCTGCACTGATCACACTACTACTGCCCCCTGCACTGATCACACTTCTACAGTCCCCTGCACTGATCACACTACTGCTACCCCCTGCACTGATCACACTACTGCTGCCCCCTGCACTGATCACACTACTGCTGCCCCCTGCACTGATCACACTACTGCTGCCCCCTGCACTGATCACACTACTGCTGCCCCCTGCACTGATCGCACTACTGCTGCCCCCTGCACTGATCGCACTACTGCTGCCCCCTGCACTGATCGCACTACTGCTGCCCCCTGCACTGATCGCACTACTGCTGCCCCCTGCACTGATCGCACTACTGCTGCCCCCTGCACTGATCGCACTACTGCTGCCCCCTGCACTGATCGCACTACTGCTGCCCCCTGCACTGATCGCACTACTGCTGCCCCCTGCACTGATCGCACTACTGCTGCCCCCTGCACTGATCGCACTACTGCTGCCCTTGCACTGATCACACTACTGCTGCCCCTGCCACAACCCCTGCACTGATCACACTACTGCCCCTGCCACAACCCCTGCACTGATCACACTACTGCCCCTGCCACAACCCCTGCGCTGATCACACTACTGCCCCCTACACTGGTCACACTACTGCACTGCCAAAACCCCTGCACTGATCACACACTGCAGTGTCACAACCCCTGCACTGATCACACACTGCACTGCTATCCTATACTGCCCCCAGCACTGATCACACACTGCATGCTGTTATCCTATACTGCCCCCTGCACTGATCACACACTGCACTGCTATCCTATACTGCCCCCAGCACTGATCACACACTGCACTGCTATCCTATACTGCCCCCAGCACTGATCACACACTGCATGCTGTTATCCTATACTGCCCCCTGCACTGATCACACACTGCACTACCACAACCCCTGCACTGATCACACACTGCACTGCTATCCTATACTGCCCCCAGCACTGATCACACACTGCACTGTTATCCTATACTGTCCCCTGCACTGATCACACACTGCACTGCTATCCTATACTGCCCCCTGCACTGATCACACACTGCACTGCTATCCTATACTGCCCCCTGCACTGATCACACACTGCACTGCTATCCTATACTGCCCCCAGCACTGATCACACACTGCATGCTGTTATCCTATACTGCCCCCTGCACTGATCACACACTGCATGCTGTTATCCTATACTGCCCCCTGCACTGATCACACACTGCACTGCTATCCTATACTGCCCCCAGCACTGATCACACACTGCATGCTGTTATCCTATACTGCCCCCTGCACTGATCACACACTGCATGCTGTTATCCTATACTGCCCCCTGCACTGATCACACACTGCACTACCACAACCCCTGCACTGATCACACACTGCACTGCTATCCTATACTGCCCCCAGCACTGATCACACACTGCACTGTTATCCTATACTGTCCCCTGCACTGATCACACACTGCACTGCTATCCTATACTGCCCCCTGCACTGATCACACACTGCACTGCTATCCTATACTGCCCCCTGCACTGATCACACACTGCACTGCTATCCTATACTGCCCCCAGCACTGATCACACACTGCACTGCTATCCTATACTGCCCCCTGCACTGATCACACACTGCACTGCTATCCTATACTGCCCCCTGCACTGATCACACACTGCACTGCTATCCTATACTGCCCCCTGCACTGATCACACACTGCACTGCTATCCTATACTGCCCCCTGCTCTGATCACACACTGCATGCTGTTATCCTATACTGTCCCCTGCACTGATCACACACTGCACTGTTATCCTATACTGCCCCCTGCACTGATCACACACTGCACTGCTATCCTATACTGCCCCCTGCACTGATCACACACTGCATGCTGTTATCCTATACTGTCCCCTGCACTGATCACACACTGCACTGTTATCCTATACTGCCCCCTGCACTGATCACACACTGCACTGCTATCCTATACTGCCCCCTGCACTGATCACACACTGCACTGCTATCCTATACTGCCCCCTGCACTGATCACACACTGCACTGTTATCCTATACTGCCCCCTGCACTGATCACACACTGCACTGCTATCCTATACTGCCCCCTGCACTGATCACACACTGCACTGCTATCCTATACTGCCCCCTGCACTGATCACACACTGCACTGTTATCCTATACTGTCCCCTGCACTGATCACACACTGCACTGCTATCCTATACTGCCCCCAGCACTGATCACACACTGCACTGCTATCCTATACTGCCCCCTGCACTGATCACACACTGCATGCTGTTATCCTATACTGCCCCCTGCACTGATCACACACTGCACTACCACAACCCCTGCACTGATCACACACTGCACTGCTATCCTATACTGCCCCCAGCACTGATCACACACTGCACTGTTATCCTATACTGTCCCCTGCACTGATCACACACTGCACTGCTATCCTATACTGCCCCCAGCACTGATCACACACTGCACTGTTATCCTATACTGTCCCCTGCACTGATCACACACTGCATGCTGTTATCCTATACTGCACTCTGCACTGATCACACACTGCACTGCTATCCTATACTGTCCCCTGCACTGATCACACACTGCACTGTTATCCTATACTGCCCCCAGCACTGATCACACACTGCACTGTTATCCTATACTGCCCCCAGCACTGATCACACACTGCACTGCTATCCTATACTGCCCCCAGCACTGATCACACACTGCACTGTTATCCTATACTGTCCCCTGCACTGATCACACACTGCATGCTGTTATCCTATACTGCACTCTGCACTGATCACACACTGCACTGCTATCCTATACTGTCCCCAGCACTGATCACACACTGCACTGCTATCCTATACTGTCCCCAGCACTGATCACACACTGCACTGCTATCCTATACTGTCCCCAGCACTGATCACACACTGCACTGCTATCCTATACTGTCCCCAGCACTGATCACACACTGCACTGCTATCCTATACTGCCCCCAGCACTGATCACACACTGCATGCTGTTATCCTATACTGTCCCCTGCACTGATCACACACTGCACTGTTATCCTATACTGCCCCCTGCACTGATCACACACTGCACTGTTATCCTATACTGCCCCCAGCACTGATCACACACTGCACTGTTATCCTATACTGCCCCCTGCACTGATCACACACTGCACTGCTATCCTATACTGCCCCCTGCTCTGATCACACACTGCACTGCTATCCTATACTGCCCCCAGCACTGATCACACACTGCACTGTTATCCTATACTGCCCCCTGCTCTGATCACACACTGCATGCTGTTATCCTATACTGCCCCCTGCACTGATCACACACTGCACTACCACAACCCCTGCACTGATCACACACTGCACTACCACAACCCCTGCACTGATCACACACTGCACTACCACAACCCCTGCACTGATCACACACTGCACTACCACAACCCCTGCACTGATCACACACTGCACTGCTATCCTATACTGCCCCCAGCACTGATCACACACTGCACTGCTATCCTATACTGCCCCCAGCACTGATCACACACTGCATGCTGTTATCCTATACTGCCCCCTGCACTGATCACACACTGCACTGCTATCCTATACTGCCCCCTGCACTGATCACACACTGCACTGCTATCCTATACTGCCCCAAGCACTGATCGCACACTGCACTGCTATCCTATACTGCCCCCTGCACTGATCACACTACTGCTGCCCCCTGCACTGATCACACTACTACTGCCCCCTGCACTGATCACACACTACTGCTGCCCCCTGCACTGATCGCACCACTGCTGCCCCTGCCACAACCCCTGCTCTGATCACACACTGCACTGCTATCCTATACTGCCCCCTGCACTGATCACACACTGCACTGCTATCCTATACTGCCCCCTGCACTGATCACACACTGCACTGCTATCCTATACTGCCCCCTGCACTGATCACACACTGCACTGCTATCCTATACTGCCCCCTGCACTGATCACACACTGCACTGCTATCCTATACTGCCCCCTGCACTGATCACACACTGCACTGCTATCCTATACTGCCCCCTGCACTGATCACACACTGCACTGCTATCCTATACTGCCCCCAGCACTGATCACACACTGCACTGCTATCCTATACTGCCCCCAGCACTGATCACACACTGCACTGCTATCCTATACTGCCCCCAGCACTGATCACACACTGCACTGCTATCCTATACTGCCCCCAGCACTGATCGCACACTGCACTGCTATCCTATACTGCCCCCAGCACTGATCACACACTGCACTGCTATCCTATACTGCCCCCTGCTCTGATCACACACTGCACTGCTATCCTATACTGCCCCCTGCTCTGATCACACACTGCATGCTGTTATCCTATACTGCCCCCAGCACTGATCACACACTCCCCCCACATTGCTTCCATGCCTCATACGTTTGGTTTGTGTTTGGATGAATGTCTCCTGGTTGCAGTCTATTTCTTGTTGATGGTGGAGTGTGTGGTGTTATTGGTGCTGTGTGTGCAGCAGATGAGAGCGGCAGCAGTGGTGGTGTCTCCGGGTCATCACTACAGACGTCACCGCCGGTGTCACAGATCACTAGCCCTGTGTTTTCTCCTGGAATTCTGGTAATGCAGGGTGTTGTGTCAGATCTCAGTGACCCCGGACCAGCCAGCCATGACATCAGCCTCCAGTAAGTCCGGAGTCCTCACTAATGCCTCTTCTGTCTCTTCCTCCAAGGATAAGCACAGTAGACTCGTCGCCCTCTGATCAGGTCCAACCCCCCAGTGGTGGGAACCGCAGCCAATCGCTTCGCCCTGCCAGGTTGATTCAAAACGCCGGCAAAATGACTTCTACAGGTACTCCAGAACCTCGCAGACCAAAGCAGCCGATCTGCTGACTCAATATGCAGCGCATGCCCTGGAGCACCTGTGATTTGTGCTAGCGGGGGGCAGCGCTGCACAAGGATGATGCCGTGTCAGGGAGCCGGTGCAGGGATGCTTCTCTGTGCGTTCCCCTGGCTGTGTGCCCTGACCTGGTTATGTGATACTAGTCATAGATTGTCTGTTATAACCGGAACTGCACCAGCACTGGATTGCCAGTTTCCACAATTTAACACCACCTTTATTTTCCTACAGGTTCCTTCTTTCGCCATTATGAGTTATAATAGGTGATGGAATATATATCCTTCCTCCATGACACAGACGGCAATAAAATCTTTATTTTATCTTTTTGAAAAGTGCAGATGGGTAAAGTCCTATAGACTTTTTTTTTTTTTGTAACTATTATAAGTCTACGGTGGTCCCTGGCCTTTGTAGTCCGCCAGATTGGATATTTTCCGGTGGTTTCTATTGTATTCCCTGGCAGTGGAAACATTCTGCCTATCTCTTCACGTTCCTTAGGACATAATATCCGACTTTGGTACCTTGATCTCTTGCAACTCATTCCGTGATAGATCAGTGATTCGTGGTGGCGATTGTCAAGTTCCTGGAGGAAGATGAGTCGCTTGTGCTGTATAGCGGGGAGCACAACACTGCTGCAGCCAGATACAGTAGTGTGCCCCCTACTGGTCATTACTCTGCACCCCAATACCCCTGAGTTCCCGCCTCTGCACCCTGGTACCCCTGAGTTTACTTCCTTGCCGCCCGGTACCCTCTGTCACCCACTCTGCACCCTGGTACCCCTGAGTTTACTTCCTTGCCTCCAGTACACTCTAAGTCACCCACTCTGCACCCCGAGTTCCCCTATTTGCACCCTGTTACACCCCGAGTTCCCTTCTTTGCACCCCAGAGGAGAAGCAGTCGGTACAAAGCACATCTCCAGACATTTATTGGAAATTATTTTAGGTTTATGTTGTGTTTTATATCTGAATTCCTGGCATACCGCAGATAAACCCTCCCAATTTTTATTGCTGATTGATCGCACATTTATTGAACGTACAAGCACGATTAGATGTTACATTTTATAACTTTACCTCTAGCAAGCCTAAAAAAATAGGTCTCTCCATATTTGTTTTTTTGATTGAAATATTGATGGAAAATTGATTAGGGTTGCATGGACGGATGACGGTTTCTGTTGGCAGAGTGCGATAGATTAGAACGCGGCTAGCGGTCACGAAGCTGTGAAAACTATTAAGCGGTACGCAGCACAGAGGTAGCAGTGCGGTGAATTTTGGATCAGATTTCTGCTTAGTGCAAGGAGGTTGAACATTCAGTGTTTCCCAATCGATTTACAACAAGGGATATCAGCTGTGTACGCATAGCTTTGCTTCATGTAGACCGGACTTCAGGCAAAACCAGTGCAAGTGCAGCTCGATATCTTTGTCTGACCGAGCCAATCGATTAGACGGGCAGGATGATGTGATCATCTCTGAACTCTGTACAGTGTCCTCCCCGATGGGTGGAGCCATAACTCAGTCGGCAGAAAGTAGGTGTGTCTGATAGCGGGCGCTGCAAAGTATTTAGTGTCCCCAATGCCCCCATCTGTGTCGCAAATCCTTCCTGTGCCCCCCCAAACTTCACTAGAGTTTTCTGAGGATGTCCCAACATTCCAGTGCCCCGAGTTGTGTCCGCGGACCACCAGATAACTTCCTGCCTTGCAGAAACAAACTGAAGTGTGACTATTAGCTACATGCTTGTTTCAGGGGTGTGATTCAGACCCTACTGCAGCCAAAGAGATCAGCAGGGATGCCTGGTATTGTTTATAAGGAAATAAATATGGCAACCTCCATATCTCTATCACTCTAGGTGTCTTATTAGTCAGCATTCCGCAAAGGATGTGGTCCTGTTCGGTACCAGGTGTCCTGCAGAGCAGCCTGACACCCCTCTCTGCACACTTTGCTATCAGAATCGGCACAGCAGGGAGTGTGCGGAGGCTGCATGGAAGTTACAGGCATGTGTGCTGGAAGAGTTTTGTACGCAGGCGCGTGTGCTGGAAGAGTTTTGTACGCAGGCATGTGTGCTGGAAGAGTTTTGTACGCAGGCGTGTGTGTGCTGGAAGAGTTTTGTACGCAGGCGTGTGTGTGCTGGAAGAGTTTTGTACGCAGGCGTGTGTGCTGGAAGAGTTTTGTACGCAGGCGTGTGTGCTGGAAGAGTTTTGTACGCAGGCGTGTGTGTGCTGGAAGAGTTTTGTACGCAGGCGTGTGTGCTGGAAGAGTTTTGTACGCAGACGTGTGTGTGCTGGAAGAGTTTTGTACGCAGGCGTGTGTGCTGGAAGAGTTTTGTACACAGGGCAGTGTGTGCTGCAAGGGTTTTGTACGCACGTGTGTGTGCTGGAAGAGTTTTGTACGCAGGCGTGTGTGTGCTGGAAGAGTTTTGTACACAGGCGTGTGTGTGCTGGAAGAGTTTTGTACACAGGCGTGTGTGTGCTGGAAGAGTTTTGTACGCAGGCGCGTGTGCTGGAAGAGTTTTGTACGCAGGCGTCTGTGTGCTGGAAGAGTTTTGTACGCAGGTGTGTGTGTGCTGGAACAGTTTTGTACGCAGGCGTGTGTGCTGGAAGAGTTTTGTACGCAGGCGTGTGTGTGCTGGAAGAGTTTTGTACACAGGCGTGTGTGCTGGAAGAGTTTTTTGTACGCAGGTGCGTGTGCTGGAAGAGTTTTGTACGCAGGCGTCTGTGCTGGAAGAGTTTTGTACACAGGAGTGTGTGTGCTGGAAGAGTTTTGTACGCAGGCGTCTGTGTGCTGGAAGAGTTTTGTACACAGGAGTGTGTGTGCTGGAAGAGTTTTGTACGCAGACGTGTGTGTGCTGGAGGAGTTTTGTACACAGGCGTGTGTGCTGGAGGAGTTTTGTACACAGGCGTGTGTGCTGGAAGAGTTTTGTACGCAGGCGTCTGTGTGCTGGAAGAGTTTTGTACACAGGCGTGTGTGTGCTGGAAGAGTTTTGTACGCAGGCGTGTGTGGGCTGGAAGAGTTTTGTACACAGGCGTGTGTGCTGGAGGAGTTTTGTACACAGGCGTGTGTGCTGGAAGAGTTTTGTACGCAGGCGTCTGTGTGCTGGAAGAGTTTTGTACACAGGCGTGTGTGTGCTGGAGGAGTTTTGTACGCAGGCGTGTGTGTGCTGGAGGAGTTTTGTACGCAGGCATGTGTGCTGGAAGAGTTTTGTACGCAGGCGTGTGTGCTGGAAGAGTTTTGTACGCAGGCGTGTGTGTGCTGGAAGAGTTTTGTACGCAGGCGTCTGTGTGCTGGAAGAGTTTTGTACGCAGGCGTGTGTGTGCTGGAAGAGTTTTGTACGCAGGCGTGTGTGTGCTGGAGGAGTTTTGTACGCAGGCGTGTGTGTGCTGGAAGAGTTTTGTACGCAGGCGTGTGTGTGCTGGAAGAGTTTTGTACACAGGCGTGTGTGTGCTGGAAGAGTTTTGTACGCAGGCGCGTGTGTGCTGGAAGAGTTTTGTACGCAGGCGCGTGTGTGCTGGAAGAGTTTTGTACACAGGCGTGTGTGTGCTGGAAGAGTTTTGTACGCAGGCGTGTGTGTGCTGGAAGAGTTTTGTACGCAGGCGTGTGTGCTGGAAGAGTTTTGTACGCAGGCGTGTGTGCTGGAAGAGTTTTGTACGCAGACGTGTGTGTGCTGGAAGAGTTTTGTACGCAGGCGTCTGTGTGCTGGAAGAGTTTTGTACGCAGGCGTCTGTGTGCTGGAAGAGTTTTGTACGCAGGCGTGTGTGCTGGAAGAGTTTAGTACGCAGGCGTGTGTGTGCTGGAAGAGTTTTGTACGCAGGCGTCTGTGTGCTGGAAGAGTTTTGTACACAGGCGTGTGTGCTGGAAGAGTTTTGTACACAGGCGTGTGTGTGCTGGAGGAGTTTTGTACACAGGCGTGTGTGTGCTGGAGGAGTTTTGTACGCAGGCGTGTGTGTTGGAAGAGTTTTGTACGCAGGCGTGTGTGTGCTGGAAGAGTTTTGTACACAGGCGTGTGTGTGCTGGAAGCGTTTTGTACGCAGGCGTGTGTGCTGGAGGAGTTTTGTACACAGGCGCGTGTGTGCTGGAAGAGTTTTGTACGCAGACGTGTGTGTGCTGGAAGAGTTTTGTACGCAGGCGTTTGTGTGCTGGAAGAGTTTTGTACGCAGGCGTGTGTGCTGGAAGAGTTTTGTACGCAGGCGTGTGTGCTGGGAGAGTTTTGTACGCAGGCGTCTGTGTGCTGGAAGAGTTTTGTACGCAGGCGTCTGTGTGCTGGAAGAGTTTTGTACGCAGGCGTGTGTGCTGGAAGAGTTTTGTACGCAGGCGTGTGTGCTGGGAGAGTTTTGTGCGCAGGCGTCTGTGTGCTGGAAGAGTTTTGTACGCAGGCGTGTGTGTGCTGGAAGAGTTTTGTACGCAGGCGTGTGTGTGCTGGAAGAGTTTTGTACGCAGGCGTGTGTGCTGGAAGAGTTTTGTACACAGACGTGTGTGTGCTGGAAGAGTTTTGTACGCAGGCGTGTGTGTGCTGGAAGAGTTTTGTACGCAGGCGTGTGTGCTGGAAGAGTTTTGTACACAGACGTGTGTGTGCTGGAAGAGTTTTGTACGCAGGCGTGTGTGTGCTGGAAGAGTTTTGTACGCAGGCGTGTGTGCTGGAAGAGTTTTGTACGCAGGCGTGTGTGCTGGAGGAGTTTTGTACACAGACGTGTGTGTGCTGGAAGAGTTTTGTACGCAGGTGTGTGTGCTGGAAGAGTTTTGTACGCAGGTGTGTGTGCTGGAAGAGTTTTGTACGCAGGCGTGGGTGCTGGAAGAGTTTTGTACGCAGGCGTCTGTGTGCTGGAAGAGTTTTGTACGCAGGCGCGTGTGTGCTGGAAGAGTTTTGTACGCAGACGTGTGTGTGTTGGAAGAGTTTTGTACGCAGGCGCGTGTGTGCTGGAAGAGTTTTGTACGCAGACGTGTGTGTGCTGGAAGAGTTTTGTACGCAGGCGTGTGTGCTGGAAGAGTTTTGTACGCAGGCGTGTGTGCTGGAGGAGTTTTGTACACAGGCGTGTGTGCTGGAAGAGTTTTGTACGCAGGCGTGTGTGCTGGAAGAGTTTTGTACGCAGGCGCGTGTGTGCTGGAAGAGTTTTGTACGCAGACGTGTGTGTGCTGGAAGAGTTTTGTACGCAGGCGTGTGTGTGCTGGAAGAGTTTTGTACGCAGGCGTGTGTGCTGGAGGAGTTTTGTACGCAGGCGTGTGTGCTGGAGGAGTTTTGTACGCAGGCGTGTGTGTGCTGGAGGAGTTTTGTACGCAGGCGTGTGTGTGCTGGAAGAGTTTTGTACACAGGCGTGTGTGCTGGAAGAGTTTTGTACGCAGGCGTGTGTGCTGGAGGAGTTTTGTACACAGACGTGTGTGTGCTGGAAGAGTTTTGTACGCAGGCGTGTGTGCTGGAGGAGTTTTGTACACAGACGTGTGTGCTGGAAGAGTTTTGTACGCAGCATGTGTGCTGGAAGAGTTTTGTACGCAGGCACGTTTGTGCTGGAAGAGTTTTGTACGCAGACGTGTGTGTGCTGGAGGAGTTTTGTACACAGGCGTGTGTGCTGGAAGAGTTTTGTACGCAGGCGTGTGTGTTGGAAGAGTTTTGTACGCAGGCGTGTGTGTGCTGGAAGAGTTTTGTGCGCAGGCGTGTGTGTGCTGGAGGAGTTTTGTACGCAGACGTGTGTGTGCTGGAAGAGTTTTGTACGCAGGCGTGTGTGTGCTGGAGGAGTTTTGTACGCAGGCGTGTGTGTGCTGGAAGAGTTTTGTACGCAGCATGTGTGCTGGAAGAGTTTTGTACGCAGCATGTGTGCTGGAAGAGTTTTGTACGCAGGCACGTTTGTGCTGGAAGAGTTTTGTACGCAGGCGTGTGTGCTGGAGGAGTTTTGTACACAGGCGTGTGTGCTGGAAGAGTTTTGTACGCAGGCGTGTGTGTTGGAAGAGTTTTGTACACAGGCGTGTGTGTGCTGGAGGAGTTTTGTACACAGGCGTGTGTGCTGGAAGAGTTTTGTACGCAGGCGTGTGTGTTGGAAGAGTTTTGTACGCAGGCGTGTGTGTGCTGGAAGAGTTTTGTACGCAGGCGTGTGTGTGCTGGAAGAGTTTTGTACGCAGGCGTCTGTGTGCTGGAAGAGTTTTGTACGCAGGCGTCTGTGTGCTGGAAGAGTTTTGAACGCAGGCGTGTGTGCTGGAAGAGTTTTGTACGCAGGCGTGTGTGTGCTGGAGGAGTTTTGTACGCAGGCGTGTGTGTGCTGGAAGAGTTTTGTACGCAGGCGTGTGTGCTGGAAGAGTTTTGTACGCAGACGTGTGTGTGCTGGAAGAGTTTTGTACGCAGGCGTGTGTGTGCTGGAGGAGTTTTGTACGCAAGCGTGTGTGTGCTGGAAGACTTTTGTACGCAGGCGTGTGTGCTGGAAGAGTTTTGTACACAGGCGTGTGTGCTGGAAGACTTTTGTACGCAGGCGTGTGTGCTGGAAGAGTTTTGTACGCAGCATGTGTGCTGGAAGAGTTTTGTACGCAGGCACGTTTGTGCTGGAAGAGTTTTGTACGCAGACGTGTGTGTTGGAAGAGTTTTGTACGCAGACGTGTGTGTTGGAAGAGTTTTGTACGCAGGCGTGTGTGCTGGAAGAGTTTTGTACGCAGGCGTGTGTGTTGGAAGAGTTTTGTACGCAGGCGTGTGTGTTGGAAGAGTTTTGTACGTAGGCGTGTGTGTGCTGGAAGAGTTTTGTACGCAGGCGTGTGTGTGCTGGAAGAGTTTTGTACGCAGGCGTGTGTGCTGGAAGAGTTTTGTACGCAGGCGTGTGTGCTGGAAGAGTTTTGTACGCAGGCGTGTGTGTGCTGGAAGAGTTTTGTACGCAGGCGTCTGTGTGCTGGAAGAGTTTTGTACGCAGCATGTGTGCTGGAAGAGTTTTGTACGCAGGCGTGTGTGCTGGAAGAGTTTTGTACGCAGGCGTGTGTGCTGGAAGAGTTTTGTACGCAGACGTGTGTGTGCTGGAAGAGTTTTGTACGCAGGCGTCTGTGTGCTGGAAGAGTTTTGTACGCAGGCGTGTGTGCTGGAAGAGTTTAGTACGCAGGCGTGTGTGTGCTGGAAGAGTTTTGTACGCAGGCGTCTGTGTGCTGGAAGAGTTTTGTACACAGGCGTGTGTGCTGGAAGAGTTTTGTACACAGGCGTGTGTGTGCTGGAGGAGTTTTGTACACAGGCGTGTGTGTGCTGGAGGAGTTTTGTACGCAGGCGTGTGTGTTGGAAGAGTTTTGTACGCAGGCGTGTGTGTGCTGGAAGAGTTTTGTACACAGGCGTGTGTGTGCTGGAAGCGTTTTGTACGCAGGCGTGTGTGCTGGAGGAGTTTTGTACACAGGCGCGTGTGTGCTGGAAGAGTTTTGTACGCAGACGTGTGTGTGCTGGAAGAGTTTTGTACGCAGGCGTTTGTGTGCTGGAAGAGTTTTGTACGCAGGCGTGTGTGCTGGAAGAGTTTTGTACGCAGGCGTGTGTGCTGGGAGAGTTTTGTACGCAGGCGTCTGTGTGCTGGAAGAGTTTTGTACGCAGGCGTCTGTGTGCTGGAAGAGTTTTGTACGCAGGCGTGTGTGCTGGAAGAGTTTTGTACGCAGGCGTGTGTGCTGGGAGAGTTTTGTGCGCAGGCGTCTGTGTGCTGGAAGAGTTTTGTACGCAGGCGTGTGTGTGCTGGAAGAGTTTTGTACGCAGGCGTGTGTGTGCTGGAAGAGTTTTGTACGCAGGCGTGTGTGCTGGAAGAGTTTTGTACACAGACGTGTGTGTGCTGGAAGAGTTTTGTACGCAGGCGTGTGTGTGCTGGAAGAGTTTTGTACGCAGGCGTGTGTGCTGGAAGAGTTTTGTACACAGACGTGTGTGTGCTGGAAGAGTTTTGTACGCAGGCGTGTGTGTGCTGGAAGAGTTTTGTACGCAGGCGTGTGTGCTGGAAGAGTTTTGTACGCAGGCGTGTGTGCTGGAGGAGTTTTGTACACAGACGTGTGTGTGCTGGAAGAGTTTTGTACGCAGGTGTGTGTGCTGGAAGAGTTTTGTACGCAGGTGTGTGTGCTGGAAGAGTTTTGTACGCAGGCGTGGGTGCTGGAAGAGTTTTGTACGCAGGCGTCTGTGTGCTGGAAGAGTTTTGTACGCAGGCGCGTGTGTGCTGGAAGAGTTTTGTACGCAGACGTGTGTGTGTTGGAAGAGTTTTGTACGCAGGCGCGTGTGTGCTGGAAGAGTTTTGTACGCAGACGTGTGTGTGCTGGAAGAGTTTTGTACGCAGGCGTGTGTGCTGGAAGAGTTTTGTACGCAGGCGTGTGTGCTGGAGGAGTTTTGTACACAGGCGTGTGTGCTGGAAGAGTTTTGTACGCAGGCGTGTGTGCTGGAAGAGTTTTGTACGCAGGCGCGTGTGTGCTGGAAGAGTTTTGTACGCAGACGTGTGTGTGCTGGAAGAGTTTTGTACGCAGGCGTGTGTGTGCTGGAAGAGTTTTGTACGCAGGCGTGTGTGCTGGAGGAGTTTTGTACGCAGGCGTGTGTGCTGGAGGAGTTTTGTACGCAGGCGTGTGTGTGCTGGAGGAGTTTTGTACGCAGGCGTGTGTGTGCTGGAAGAGTTTTGTACACAGGCGTGTGTGCTGGAAGAGTTTTGTACGCAGGCGTGTGTGCTGGAGGAGTTTTGTACACAGACGTGTGTGTGCTGGAAGAGTTTTGTACGCAGGCGTGTGTGCTGGAGGAGTTTTGTACACAGACGTGTGTGCTGGAAGAGTTTTGTACGCAGCATGTGTGCTGGAAGAGTTTTGTACGCAGGCACGTTTGTGCTGGAAGAGTTTTGTACGCAGACGTGTGTGTGCTGGAGGAGTTTTGTACACAGGCGTGTGTGCTGGAAGAGTTTTGTACGCAGGCGTGTGTGTTGGAAGAGTTTTGTACGCAGGCGTGTGTGTGCTGGAAGAGTTTTGTGCGCAGGCGTGTGTGTGCTGGAGGAGTTTTGTACGCAGACGTGTGTGTGCTGGAAGAGTTTTGTACGCAGGCGTGTGTGTGCTGGAGGAGTTTTGTACGCAGGCGTGTGTGTGCTGGAAGAGTTTTGTACGCAGCATGTGTGCTGGAAGAGTTTTGTACGCAGCATGTGTGCTGGAAGAGTTTTGTACGCAGGCACGTTTGTGCTGGAAGAGTTTTGTACGCAGGCGTGTGTGCTGGAGGAGTTTTGTACACAGGCGTGTGTGCTGGAAGAGTTTTGTACGCAGGCGTGTGTGTTGGAAGAGTTTTGTACACAGGCGTGTGTGTGCTGGAGGAGTTTTGTACACAGGCGTGTGTGCTGGAAGAGTTTTGTACGCAGGCGTGTGTGTTGGAAGAGTTTTGTACGCAGGCGTGTGTGTGCTGGAAGAGTTTTGTACGCAGGCGTGTGTGCTGGAAGAGTTTTGTACGCAGGCGTGTGTGTGCTGGAAGAGTTTTGTACGCAGGCGTCTGTGTGCTGGAAGAGTTTTGTACGCAGGCGTCTGTGTGCTGGAAGAGTTTTGAACGCAGGCGTGTGTGCTGGAAGAGTTTTGTACGCAGGCGTGTGTGTGCTGGAGGAGTTTTGTACGCAGGCGTGTGTGTGCTGGAAGAGTTTTGTACGCAGGCGTGTGTGCTGGAAGAGTTTTGTACGCAGACGTGTGTGTGCTGGAAGAGTTTTGTACGCAGGCGTGTGTGTGCTGGAGGAGTTTTGTACGCAAGCGTGTGTGTGCTGGAAGACTTTTGTACGCAGGCGTGTGTGCTGGAAGAGTTTTGTACACAGGCGTGTGTGCTGGAAGACTTTTGTACGCAGGCGTGTGTGCTGGAAGAGTTTTGTACGCAGCATGTGTGCTGGAAGAGTTTTGTACGCAGCATGTGTGCTGGAAGAGTTTTGTACGCAGGCACGTTTGTGCTGGAAGAGTTTTGTACGCAGACGTGTGTGTTGGAAGAGTTTTGTACGCAGACGTGTGTGTTGGAAGAGTTTTGTACGCAGGCGTGTGTGCTGGAAGAGTTTTGTACGCAGGCGTGTGTGTTGGAAGAGTTTTGTACGCAGGCGTGTGTGTTGGAAGAGTTTTGTACGTAGGCGTGTGTGTGCTGGAGGAGTTTTGTACGTAGGCGTGTGTGTGCTGGAGGAGTTTTGTACGTAGGCGTGTGTGTGCTGGAGGAGTTTTGTACGCAGGCGTGTGTGTGCTGGAAGAGTTTTGTACGCAGGCGTGTGTGCTGGAAGAGTTTTGTACGCAGGCGTGTGTGCTGGAAGAGTTTTGTACGCTGGCGTGTGTGCTGGAAGAGTTTTGTACGCAGGCGTGTGTGTGCTGGAAGAGTTTTGTACGCAGGCGTGTGTGCTGGAAGAGTTTTGTACGCAGGCGTGTGTGCTGGAAGAGTTTTGTACGCAGGCGTGTGTGTGCTGGAAGAGTTTTGTACGCAGGCGTGTGTGTGCTGGAAGAGTTTTGTACACAGGCGTGTGTGCTGGAAGAGTTTTGTACGCAGGCGTGTGTGCTGGAGGAGTTTTGTACACAGACGTGTGTGTGCTGGAGGAGTTTTGTACACAGACGTGTGTGTGCTGGAAGAGTTTTGTACGCAGGCGTCTGTGTGCTGGAAGAGTTTTGTACGCAGGCGTGTGTGTGCTGGAAGAGTTTTGTACACAGGCGTGTGTGCTGGAAGAGTTTTGTACGCAGGCGTGTGTGTGCTGGAGGAGTTTTGTACGCAGGCGTGTGTGCTGGAGGAGTTTTGTACACAGACGTGTGTGTGCTGGAAGAGTTTTGTACGCAGGCGTCTGTGTGCTGGAAGAGTTTTGTACGCAGGCGTCTGTGTGCTGGAAGAGTTTTGTACGCAGGCGTGTGTGCTGGAGGAGTTTTGTACACAGGCGTGTGTGCTGGAAGAGTTTTGTACGCAGGCGTGTGTGGGCTGGAAGAGTTTTGTACACAGGCGTGTGTGCTGGAAGAGTTTTGTACGCAGGCGTGTGTGTGCTGGAGGAGTTTTGTACGCAGGCGTGTGTGCTGGAGGAGTTTTGTACACAGACGTGTGTGTGCTGGAAGAGTTTTGTACGCAGGCGTCTGTGTGCTGGAAGAGTTTTGTACGCAGGCGTGTGTGCTGGAAGAGTTTTGTACGCAGGCGTGTGTGCTGGAAGAGTTTTGTACGCAGGCGTGTGTGCTGGAGGAGTTTTGTACGCAGGTGTGTGTGCTGGAAGAGTTTTGTACGCAGACGTGTGTGTTGGAAGAGTTTTGTACACAGGCGTGTGTGCTGGAAGAGTTTTGTACGCAGACGTGTGTGTTGGAAGAGTTTTGTACGCAGGCGTGTGTGCTGGAAGAGTTTTGTACGCAGACGTGTGTGCTGGAGGAGTTTTGTACGCAGGCGTGTGTGTGCTGGAAGAGTTTTGTACGCAGGCGTGTGTGCTGGAAGAGTTTTGTACGCAGGCGTCTGTGTGCTGGAAGAGTTTTGTACGCAGGCACGTTTGTGCTGGAAGAGTTTTGTACGCAGACGTGTGTGTTGGAAGAGTTTTGTACGCAGGCGTGTGTGCTGGAGGAGTTTTGTACGCTGGCGCGTGTGTGCTGGAAGAGTTTTGTACGCAGGCGCGTGTGTGCTGGAAGAGTTTTGTACGCAGGCGTGTGTGCTGGAAGAGTTTTGTACGCAGGCGTGTGTGCTGGAAGAGTTTTGTACGCAGGCGTGTGTGCTGGAAGAGTTTTGTACGCAGGCGTGTGTGTGCTGGAAGAGTTTTGTACGCAGGCGTGTGTGTGCTGGAAGAGTTTTGTACGCAGACGTGTGTGTGCTGGAAGAGTTTTGTACGCAGACGTGTGTGTGCTGGAAGAGTTTTGTACGCAGGCGTGTGTGTGCTGGAAGAGTTTTGTACGCAGGCGTGTGTGCTGGAAGAGTTTTGTACACAGGCGTGTGTGTGCTGGAGGAGTTTTGTACGCAGGCGCGTGTGTGCTGGAAGAGTTTTGTACGCAGGCGTGTGTGCTGGAGGAGTTTTGTACGCAGACGTGTGTGTGCTGGAGGAGTTTTGTACGCAGACGTGTGTGTGCTGGAAGAGTTTTGTACGCAGACGTGTGTGTGCTGGAAGAGTTTTGTACACAGGCGTGTGTGTGCTGGAAGAGTTTTGTACGCAGGCGTGTGTGTGCTGGAGGAGTTTTGTACGCAGGCGTGTGTGTGCTGGAGGAGTTTTGTACGCAGACGTGTGTGTGCTGGAAGAGTTTTGTACGCAGACGTGTGTGTGCTGGAAGAGTTTTGTACACAGGCGTGTGTGTGCTGGAAGAGTTTTGTACGCAGGCGTGTGTGTGCTGGAGGAGTTTTGTACGCAGGCGTGTGTGTGCTGGAGGAGTTTTGTACGCAGACGTGTGTGTGCTGGAAGAGTTTTGTACGCAGACGTGTGTGTGCTGGAAGAGTTTTGTACACAGGCGTGTGTGTGCTGGAAGAGTTTTGTACACAGGCGTGTGTGTGCTGGAAGAGTTTTGTACGCAGGCGTGTGTGCTGGAAGAGTTTTGTACGCAGGCGTGTGTGCTGGAGGAGTTTTGTACACAGACGTGTGTGTGCTGGAAGAGTTTTGTACGCAGGTGTGTGTGCTGGAAGAGTTTTGTACGCAGGTGTGTGTGCTGGAAGAGTTTTGTACGCAGGCGTGGGTGCTGGAAGAGTTTTGTACGCAGGCGTCTGTGTGCTGGAAGAGTTTTGTACGCAGGCGCGTGTGTGCTGGAAGAGTTTTGTACGCAGACGTGTGTGTGTTGGAAGAGTTTTGTACGCAGGCGCGTGTGTGCTGGAAGAGTTTTGTACGCAGACGTGTGTGTGCTGGAAGAGTTTTGTACGCAGGCGTGTGTGCTGGAAGAGTTTTGTACGCAGGCGTGTGTGCTGGAGGAGTTTTGTACACAGGCGTGTGTGCTGGAAGAGTTTTGTACGCAGGCGTGTGTGCTGGAAGAGTTTTGTACGCAGGCGCGTGTGTGCTGGAAGAGTTTTGTACGCAGACGTGTGTGTGCTGGAAGAGTTTTGTACGCAGGCGTGTGTGTGCTGGAAGAGTTTTGTACGCAGGCGTGTGTGCTGGAGGAGTTTTGTACGCAGGCGTGTGTGCTGGAGGAGTTTTGTACGCAGGCGTGTGTGTGCTGGAGGAGTTTTGTACGCAGGCGTGTGTGTGCTGGAAGAGTTTTGTACACAGGCGTGTGTGCTGGAAGAGTTTTGTACGCAGGCGTGTGTGCTGGAGGAGTTTTGTACACAGACGTGTGTGTGCTGGAAGAGTTTTGTACGCAGGCGTGTGTGCTGGAGGAGTTTTGTACACAGACGTGTGTGCTGGAAGAGTTTTGTACGCAGCATGTGTGCTGGAAGAGTTTTGTACGCAGGCACGTTTGTGCTGGAAGAGTTTTGTACGCAGACGTGTGTGTGCTGGAGGAGTTTTGTACACAGGCGTGTGTGCTGGAAGAGTTTTGTACGCAGGCGTGTGTGTTGGAAGAGTTTTGTACGCAGGCGTGTGTGTGCTGGAAGAGTTTTGTGCGCAGGCGTGTGTGTGCTGGAGGAGTTTTGTACGCAGACGTGTGTGTGCTGGAAGAGTTTTGTACGCAGGCGTGTGTGTGCTGGAGGAGTTTTGTACGCAGGCGTGTGTGTGCTGGAAGAGTTTTGTACGCAGCATGTGTGCTGGAAGAGTTTTGTACGCAGCATGTGTGCTGGAAGAGTTTTGTACGCAGGCACGTTTGTGCTGGAAGAGTTTTGTACGCAGGCGTGTGTGCTGGAGGAGTTTTGTACACAGGCGTGTGTGCTGGAAGAGTTTTGTACGCAGGCGTGTGTGTTGGAAGAGTTTTGTACACAGGCGTGTGTGTGCTGGAGGAGTTTTGTACACAGGCGTGTGTGCTGGAAGAGTTTTGTACGCAGGCGTGTGTGTTGGAAGAGTTTTGTACGCAGGCGTGTGTGTGCTGGAAGAGTTTTGTACGCAGGCGTGTGTGCTGGAAGAGTTTTGTACGCAGGCGTGTGTGTGCTGGAAGAGTTTTGTACGCAGGCGTCTGTGTGCTGGAAGAGTTTTGTACGCAGGCGTCTGTGTGCTGGAAGAGTTTTGAACGCAGGCGTGTGTGCTGGAAGAGTTTTGTACGCAGGCGTGTGTGTGCTGGAGGAGTTTTGTACGCAGGCGTGTGTGTGCTGGAAGAGTTTTGTACGCAGGCGTGTGTGCTGGAAGAGTTTTGTACGCAGACGTGTGTGTGCTGGAAGAGTTTTGTACGCAGGCGTGTGTGTGCTGGAGGAGTTTTGTACGCAAGCGTGTGTGTGCTGGAAGACTTTTGTACGCAGGCGTGTGTGCTGGAAGAGTTTTGTACACAGGCGTGTGTGCTGGAAGACTTTTGTACGCAGGCGTGTGTGCTGGAAGAGTTTTGTACGCAGCATGTGTGCTGGAAGAGTTTTGTACGCAGCATGTGTGCTGGAAGAGTTTTGTACGCAGGCACGTTTGTGCTGGAAGAGTTTTGTACGCAGACGTGTGTGTTGGAAGAGTTTTGTACGCAGACGTGTGTGTTGGAAGAGTTTTGTACGCAGGCGTGTGTGCTGGAAGAGTTTTGTACGCAGGCGTGTGTGTTGGAAGAGTTTTGTACGCAGGCGTGTGTGTTGGAAGAGTTTTGTACGTAGGCGTGTGTGTGCTGGAGGAGTTTTGTACGTAGGCGTGTGTGTGCTGGAGGAGTTTTGTACGTAGGCGTGTGTGTGCTGGAGGAGTTTTGTACGCAGGCGTGTGTGTGCTGGAAGAGTTTTGTACGCAGGCGTGTGTGCTGGAAGAGTTTTGTACGCAGGCGTGTGTGCTGGAAGAGTTTTGTACGCTGGCGTGTGTGCTGGAAGAGTTTTGTACGCAGGCGTGTGTGTGCTGGAAGAGTTTTGTACGCAGGCGTCTGTGTGCTGGAAGAGTTTTGGACGCAGGCGTGTGTGCTGGAAGAGTTTTGTACGCAGGCGTGTGTGCTGGAAGAGTTTTGTACGCAGGCGTGTGTGCTGGAGGAGTTTTGTACGCAGGCGTGTGTGCTGGAAGAGTTTTGTACGCAGGCGTGTGTGCTGGAAGAGTTTTGTACGCAGGCGTGTGTGTGCTGGAAGAGTTTTGTACGCAGGCGTGTGTGTGCTGGAAGAGTTTTGTACACAGGCGTGTGTGCTGGAAGAGTTTTGTACGCAGGCGTGTGTGCTGGAGGAGTTTTGTACACAGACGTGTGTGTGCTGGAGGAGTTTTGTACACAGACGTGTGTGTGCTGGAAGAGTTTTGTACGCAGGCGTCTGTGTGCTGGAAGAGTTTTGTACGCAGGCGTGTGTGTGCTGGAAGAGTTTTGTACACAGGCGTGTGTGCTGGAAGAGTTTTGTACGCAGGCGTGTGTGTGCTGGAGGAGTTTTGTACGCAGGCGTGTGTGCTGGAGGAGTTTTGTACACAGACGTGTGTGTGCTGGAAGAGTTTTGTACGCAGGCGTCTGTGTGCTGGAAGAGTTTTGTACGCAGGCGTCTGTGTGCTGGAAGAGTTTTGTACGCAGGCGTGTGTGCTGGAGGAGTTTTGTACACAGGCGTGTGTGCTGGAAGAGTTTTGTACGCAGGCGTGTGTGGGCTGGAAGAGTTTTGTACACAGGCGTGTGTGCTGGAAGAGTTTTGTACGCAGGCGTGTGTGTGCTGGAGGAGTTTTGTACGCAGGCGTGTGTGCTGGAGGAGTTTTGTACACAGACGTGTGTGTGCTGGAAGAGTTTTGTACGCAGGCGTCTGTGTGCTGGAAGAGTTTTGTACGCAGGCGTGTGTGCTGGAAGAGTTTTGTACGCAGGCGTGTGTGCTGGAAGAGTTTTGTACGCAGGCGTGTGTGCTGGAGGAGTTTTGTACGCAGGTGTGTGTGCTGGAAGAGTTTTGTACGCAGACGTGTGTGTTGGAAGAGTTTTGTACACAGGCGTGTGTGCTGGAAGAGTTTTGTACGCAGACGTGTGTGTTGGAAGAGTTTTGTACGCAGGCGTGTGTGCTGGAAGAGTTTTGTACGCAGACGTGTGTGCTGGAGGAGTTTTGTACGCAGGCGTGTGTGTGCTGGAAGAGTTTTGTACGCAGGCGTGTGTGCTGGAAGAGTTTTGTACGCAGGCGTCTGTGTGCTGGAAGAGTTTTGTACGCAGGCACGTTTGTGCTGGAAGAGTTTTGTACGCAGACGTGTGTGTTGGAAGAGTTTTGTACGCAGGCGTGTGTGCTGGAGGAGTTTTGTACGCTGGCGCGTGTGTGCTGGAAGAGTTTTGTACGCAGGCGCGTGTGTGCTGGAAGAGTTTTGTACGCAGGCGTGTGTGCTGGAAGAGTTTTGTACGCAGGCGTGTGTGCTGGAAGAGTTTTGTACGCAGGCGTGTGTGCTGGAAGAGTTTTGTACGCAGGCGTGTGTGTGCTGGAAGAGTTTTGTACGCAGGCGTGTGTGTGCTGGAAGAGTTTTGTACGCAGACGTGTGTGTGCTGGAAGAGTTTTGTACGCAGACGTGTGTGTGCTGGAAGAGTTTTGTACGCAGGCGTGTGTGTGCTGGAAGAGTTTTGTACGCAGGCGTGTGTGCTGGAAGAGTTTTGTACACAGGCGTGTGTGTGCTGGAGGAGTTTTGTACGCAGGCGCGTGTGTGCTGGAAGAGTTTTGTACGCAGGCGTGTGTGCTGGAGGAGTTTTGTACGCAGACGTGTGTGTGCTGGAGGAGTTTTGTACGCAGACGTGTGTGTGCTGGAAGAGTTTTGTACGCAGACGTGTGTGTGCTGGAAGAGTTTTGTACACAGGCGTGTGTGTGCTGGAAGAGTTTTGTACGCAGGCGTGTGTGTGCTGGAGGAGTTTTGTACGCAGGCGTGTGTGTGCTGGAGGAGTTTTGTACGCAGACGTGTGTGTGCTGGAAGAGTTTTGTACGCAGACGTGTGTGTGCTGGAAGAGTTTTGTACACAGGCGTGTGTGTGCTGGAAGAGTTTTGTACGCAGGCGTGTGTGTGCTGGAGGAGTTTTGTACGCAGGCGTGTGTGTGCTGGAGGAGTTTTGTACGCAGACGTGTGTGTGCTGGAAGAGTTTTGTACGCAGACGTGTGTGTGCTGGAAGAGTTTTGTACACAGGCGTGTGTGTGCTGGAAGAGTTTTGTACACAGGCGTGTGTGTGCTGGAAGAGTTTTGTACGCAGGCGTGTGTGTGCTGGAGGAGTTTTGTACGCAGACGTGTGTGTGCTGGAAGAGTTTTGTACGCAGACGTGTGTGTGCTGGAAGAGTTTTGTACGCAGGCGTGTGTGTGCTGGAAGAGTTTTGTACGCAGGCGTGTGTGTGCTGGAAGAGTTTTGTACGCAGGCGTGTGTGTGCTGGAAGAGTTTTGTACGCAGCATGTGTGCTGGAAGAGTTTTGTACGCAGGCGTGTGTGCTGGAAGAGTTTTGTACGCAGGCGTGTGTGCTGGAAGAGTTTTGTACGCAGGCGTGTGTGCTGGAAGAGTTTTGTACGCAGGCGTCTGTGTGTTGGAAGAGTTTTGTACGCAGGCGTCTGTGTGCTGGAAGAGTTTTGTACGCAGGCGTGTGTGTGCTGGAAGAGTTTTGTACGCAGGTGCGTGTGTGCTGGAAGAGTTTTGTACGCAGGCGCGTGTGTGCTGGAAGAGTTTTGTACGCAGGCGCGTGTGTGCTGGAAGAGTTTTGTACACAGGCGTGTGTGCTGGAAGAGTTTTGTACGCAGGCGTGTGTGCTGGAAGAGTTTTGTACGCAGGCGTGTGTGCTGGAAGAGTTTTGTACGCAGGCGTGTGTGCTGGAAGAGTTTTGTACGCAGGCGTCTGTGTGCTGGAAGAGTTTTGTACACAGGCGTGTGTGCTGGAAGAGTTTTGTACGCAGGCGTGTGTGTGCTGGAAGAGTTTTGTACGCAGGCGCGTGTGTGCTGGAAGAGTTTTGTACGCAGGCGTGTGTTTGCTGGAGGAGTTTTGTACACAGGCGTGTGTGTGCTGGAGGAGTTTTGTACGCAGGCGCGTGTGTGCTGGAGGAGTTTTGTACGTAGGCGTCTGTGTGCTGCAAGGGTTTTGTACGCAGGCGCGTGTGTGCTGGAGGAGTTTTGTACGCAGGCGTGTGTGTGCTGGAGGAGTTTTGTACACAGGCGTGTGTGTGCTGGAAGAGTTTTGTACGCAGGCGTGTGTGCTGGAAGAGTTTTGTACGCAGGCGTCTGTGTGCTGGAAGAGTTTTGTGCGCAGATGTGTGTGTGTTGGAAGAGTTTTGTACGCAGGCGTCTGTGTGCTGGAAGAGTTTTGTACGCAGGTGTGTGTGCTGGAAGAGTT
Source organism: Hyperolius riggenbachi (assembly GCF_040937935.1). Lineage (NCBI taxonomy): Eukaryota > Metazoa > Chordata > Amphibia > Anura > Hyperoliidae > Hyperolius > Hyperolius riggenbachi. The sequence continues at coordinate 3,799,491 of NC_090651.1, forward strand.
TTGTACGCAGGCGTGTGTGCTGGAAGAGTTTTGTACGCAGGCGTGTGTGTGCTGGAAGAGTTTTGTACGCAGGCGCGTGTGTGTGCTGGAAGAGTTTTGTACGCAGGCGTGTGTGCTGGAAGAGTTTTGTACGCAGGCGCGTGTGTGTGCTGGAAGAGTTTTGTACGCAGATGTGTGTGTGCTGGAAGAGTTTTGTACGCAGGCGTGTGTGCTGGAAGAGTTTTGTACACAGGCGTCTGTGTGCTGGAAGAGTTTTGTACGCAGGCGTGTGTGCTGGAAGAGTTTTGTACACAAGCGTGTGGGTGCTGGAAGAGTTTTGTACGCAGGCGCGTGTGTGTGCTGGAAAAGTTTTGTACGCAGGCGTTTGTGTGCTGGAAGCGTTTTGTACGCAGGCGTGTGTGTGCTGGAAGAGTTTTGTACGCAGACGTGTGTGTGCTGGAAGAGTTTTGTACGCAGGCGTGTGTGTGCTGGAAGAGTTTTGTACGCAGGCGCGTGTGCTGGAGGAGTTTTGTACGCAGGCGTCTGTGTGCTGGAGGAGTTTTGTACGCAGGCGTGTGTGTGCTGGAGGAGTTTTGTACGCAGGCGTGTGTGTGCTGGAGGAGTTTTGTACGCAGGCGTCTGTGTGCTGGAGGAGTTTTGTACGCAGGCGTGTGTGTGCTGGAGGAGTTTTGTACGCAGGCGTGTGTGTGCTGGAAGAGTTTTGTACGCAGGCGTGTGTGCTGGAAGAGTTTTGTACGCAGGCGTGTGTGCTGGAAGAGTTTTGTACGCAGGCGTCTGTGTGTTGGAAGAGTTTTGTACGCAGGCGTCTGTGTGCTGGAAGAGTTTTGTACGCAGGCGTGTGTGTGCTGGAAGAGTTTTGTACGCAGGTGCGTGTGTGCTGGAAGAGTTTTGTACGCAGGCGCGTGTGTGCTGGAAGAGTTTTGTACGCAGGCGCGTGTGTGCTGAAAGAGTTTTGTACACAGGCGTGTGTGCTGGAAGAGTTTTGTACGCAGGCGTGTGTGCTGGAAGAGTTTTGTACGCAGGCGTGTGTGCTGGAAGAGTTTTGTACGCAGGCGTGTGTGCTGGAAGAGTTTTGTACGCAGGCGTCTGTGTGCTGGAAGAGTTTTGTACACAGGCGTGTGTGCTGGAAGAGTTTTGTACGCAGGCGTGTGTGTGCTGGAAGAGTTTTGTACGCAGGCGCGTGTGTGCTGGAAGAGTTTTGTACGCAGGCGTGTGTGCTGGAGGAGTTTTGTACACACGCGTGTGTGTGCTGGAAGAGTTTTGTACACAGGCGTTTGTGTGCTGGAGGAGTTTTGTACGCAGGCGCGTGTGTGCTGGAGGAGTTTTGTACGTAGGCGTGTGTGTGCTGGAGGAGTTTTGTACGTAGGCGTGTGTGTGCTGGAGGAGTTTTGTACGCAGGCGCGTGTGTGCTGGAAGAGTTTTGTACACAGGCGTGTGTGTGCTAGAAGAGTTTTGTACGCAGGCGTGTGTGTTGGAAGAGTTTTGTACGCAGGCGTGTGTGCTGGAAGCGTTTTGTACGCAGGCGTCTGTGTGTTGGAAGAGTTTTGTACGCAGGCGTGTGTGTGCTGGAAGAGTTTTGTACGCAGGCGTGTGTGTGCTGGAAGAGTTTTGTACGCAGGTGCGTGTGTGCTGGAAGAGTTTTGTACGCAGGCGCGTGTGTGCTGGAAGAGTTTTGTACGCAGGCGTGTGTGTGCTGGAAGAGTTTTGTACGCAGGCGTGTGTGTGCTGGAAGAGTTTTGTACGCAGGCGCGTGTGTGCTGGAGGAGTTTTGTACGCAGGCGTGTGTGCTGGAAGAGTTTTGTACGCAGGCGTGTGTGCTGGAAGAGTTTTGTACGCAGGCGTCTGTGTGTTGGAAGAGTTTTGTACGCAGGCGTCTGTGTGCTGGAAGAGTTTTGTACGCAGGTGCGTGTGTGCTGGAAGAGTTTTGTACGCAGGCGCGTGTGTGCTGGAAGAGTTTTGTACGCAGGCGTGTGTGTGCTGGAAGAGTTTTGTACACAGGCGTGTGTGCTGGAAGAGTTTTGTACGCAGGCGTGTGTGTGCTGGAAGAGTTTTGTACGCAGGCGTGTGTGTGCTAGAAGAGTTTTGTACGCAGGCGTGTGTGTTGGAAGAGTTTTGTACGCAGGCGTGTGTGCTGGAAGCGTTTTGTACGCAGGCGTCTGTGTGTTGGAAGAGTTTTGTACGCAGGCGTCTGTGTGCTGGAAGAGTTTTGTACGCAGGCGTGTGTGTGCTGGAAGAGTTTTGTACGCAGGTGCGTGTGTGCTGGAAGAGTTTTGTACGCAGGCGCGTGTGTGCTGGAAGAGTTTTGTACGCAGGCGTGTGTGTGCTGGAAGAGTTTTGTACGCAGGCGTGTGTGTGCTGGAAGAGTTTTGTACGCAGGCGCGTGTGTGCTGGAGGAGTTTTGTACGCAGGCGTGTGTGCTGGAAGAGTTTTGTACGCAGGCGTGTGTGCTGGAAGAGTTTTGTACGCAGGCGTCTGTGTGTTGGAAGAGTTTTGTACGCAGGCGTCTGTGTGCTGGAAGAGTTTTGTACGCAGGTGCGTGTGTGCTGGAAGAGTTTTGTACGCAGGCGCGTGTGTGCTGGAAGAGTTTTGTACGCAGGCGTGTGTGTGCTGGAAGAGTTTTGTACGCAGGCGTGTGTGTGCTGGAAGAGTTTTGTACGCAGGCGCGTGTGTGCTGGAGGAGTTTTGTACGCAGGCGTGTGTGCTGGAAGAGTTTTGTACGCAGGCGTGTGTGCTGGAAGAGTTTTGTACGCAGGCGTCTGTGTGCTGCAAGGGTTTTGTACGCAGGCGCGTGTGTGCTGGAAGAGTTTTGTACGCAGGCGTGTGTGTGCTGGAAGAGTTTTGTACGCAGGCGCGTGTGTGCTGCAAGAGTTTTGTACGCAGGCGTGTGTGTGCTGGAGGAGTTTTGTACACAGGCGTGTGTGTGCTGGAGGAGTTTTGTACGCAGGCGTGTGTGTGCTGGAGGAGTTTTGTACACAGGCGTGTGTGTGCTGGAAGAGTTTTGTACACAGGCGTTTGTGTGCTGGAGGAGTTTTGTACGCAGGCGCGTGTGTGCTGGAGGAGTTTTGTACGTAGGCGTGTGTGTGCTGGAGGAGTTTTGTACGTAGGCGTGTGTGTGCTGGAGGAGTTTTGTACGCAGGCGCGTGTGTGCTGGAAGAGTTTTGTACACAGGCGTGTGTGTGCTAGAAAAGTTTTGTACGCAGGCGTGTGTGTTGGAAGAGTTTTGTACGCAGGCGTGTGTGCTGGAAGCGTTTTGTACGCAGGTGTCTGTGTGTTGGAAGAGTTTTGTACGCAGGCGTGTGTGTGCTGGAAGAGTTTTGTACGCAGGTGCGTGTGTGCTGGAAGAGTTTTGTACGCAGGCGCGTGTGTGTTGGAAGAGTTTTGTACGCAGGCGTGTGTGCTGGAAGCGTTTTGTACGCAGGTGTCTGTGTGCTGGAAGAGTTTTGTACGCAGGCGTGTGTGTGCTGGAAGAGTTTTGTACGCAGGTGCGTGTGTGCTGGAAGAGTTTTGTACGCAGGCGCGTGTGTGCTGGAAGAGTTTTGTACGCAGGCGTGTGTGTGCTGGAAGAGTTTTGTACGCAGGCGTGTGTGTGCTGGAAGAGTTTTGTACGCAGGCGCGTGTGTGCTGGAGGAGTTTTGTACGCAGGCGTGTGTGCTGGAAGAGTTTTGTACGCAGGCGTCTGTGTGTTGGAAGAGTTTTGTACGCAGGCGTCTGTGTGCTGGAAGAGTTTTGTACGCAGGCGTGTGTGTGCTGGAAGAGTTTTGTACGCAGGTGCGTGTGTGCTGGAAGAGTTTTGTACGCAGGCGCGTGTGTGCTGGAAGAGTTTTGTACGCAGGCGCGTGTGTGCTGGAAGAGTTTTGTACGCAGGCGTGTGTGTGCTGGAAGAGTTTTCTACGCAGGCGTGTGTGCTGGAAGAGTTTTGTACGCAGACGTGTGTGTGCTGGAAGAGTTTTGTACGCAGACGTGTGTGTGCTGGAAGAGTTTTGTACGCAGGCGTGTGTGCTGGAAGAGTTTTGTACGCAGGCGTGTGTGCTGGAAGAGTTTTGTACGCAGGCGTGTGTGCTGGAAGAGTTTTGTACGCAGGGGTGTGTGTGCTGGAAGAGTTTTGTACGCAGGCGCGTGTGCTGGAAGAGTTTTGTACACAGGCGTGTGTGTGCTGGAAGAGTTTTGTACGCAGGCGCGTGTGTGCTGGAAGAGTTTTGTACGCAGGCGCGTGTGCTGGAAGAGTTTTGTACGCAGGCGCGTGTGCTGGAAGAGTTTTGTACGCAGGCGCGTGTGCTGGAAGAGTTTTGTACGCAGGCGCGTGTGCTGGAAGAGTTTTGTACGCTGGCGCGTGTGCTGGAAGAGTTTTGTACGCAGCATGTGTGCTGGAAGAGTTTTGTACGCTGGCGCGTGTGCTGGAAGAGTTTTGTACGCAGGCGCGTGTGCTGGAAGAGTTTTGTACGTTGGCGCGTGTGCTGGAAGAGTTTTGTACGCTGGCGCGTGTGCTGGAGGAGTTTTGTACGCAGGCGTGTGTGCTGGAAGAGTTTTGTACGCAGACGTGTGTGTGCTGGAAGAGTTTTGTACGCAGGCGTGTGTGTGCTGGAAGAGTTTTGTACGCTGGCGCGTGTGCTGGAGGAGTTTTGTACGCAGATGTGTGTGTGTGCTGGAAGAGTTTTGTACGCAGGCGTGTGTGTGCTGGAAGAGTTTTGTACGCAGGCGTGTGTGTGCTGGAAGAGTTTTGTACGCAGGCGCGTGTGTGCTGGAGGAGTTTTGTACGCAGGCGTGTGTGCTGGAAGAGTTTTGTACGCAGGCGTCTGTGTGTTGGAAGAGTTTTGTACGCAGGCGTGTGTGGGCTGGAAGAGTTTTGTACACAGGCGTGTGTGCTGGAAGAGTTTTGTACGCAGGCGTGTGTGTGCTGGAGGAGTTTTGTACGCAGGCGTGTGTGCTGGAGGAGTTTTGTACACAGACGTGTGTGTGCTGGAAGAGTTTTGTACGCAGGCGTCTGTGTGCTGGAAGAGTTTTGTACGCAGGCGTGTGTGCTGGAAGAGTTTTGTACGCAGGCGTGTGTGCTGGAAGAGTTTTGTACGCAGGCGTGTGTGCTGGAGGAGTTTTGTACGCAGGTGTGTGTGCTGGAAGAGTTTTGTACGCAGACGTGTGTGTTGGAAGAGTTTTGTACACAGGCGTGTGTGCTGGAAGAGTTTTGTACGCAGACGTGTGTGTTGGAAGAGTTTTGTACGCAGGCGTGTGTGCTGGAAGAGTTTTGTACGCAGACGTGTGTGCTGGAGGAGTTTTGTACGCAGGCGTGTGTGTGCTGGAAGAGTTTTGTACGCAGGCGTGTGTGCTGGAAGAGTTTTGTACGCAGGCGTCTGTGTGCTGGAAGAGTTTTGTACGCAGGCACGTTTGTGCTGGAAGAGTTTTGTACGCAGACGTGTGTGTTGGAAGAGTTTTGTACGCAGGCGTGTGTGCTGGAGGAGTTTTGTACGCTGGCGCGTGTGTGCTGGAAGAGTTTTGTACGCAGGCGCGTGTGTGCTGGAAGAGTTTTGTACGCAGGCGTGTGTGCTGGAAGAGTTTTGTACGCAGGCGTGTGTGCTGGAAGAGTTTTGTACGCAGGCGTGTGTGCTGGAAGAGTTTTGTACGCAGGCGTGTGTGTGCTGGAAGAGTTTTGTACGCAGGCGTGTGTGTGCTGGAAGAGTTTTGTACGCAGACGTGTGTGTGCTGGAAGAGTTTTGTACGCAGACGTGTGTGTGCTGGAAGAGTTTTGTACGCAGGCGTGTGTGTGCTGGAAGAGTTTTGTACGCAGGCGTGTGTGCTGGAAGAGTTTTGTACACAGGCGTGTGTGTGCTGGAGGAGTTTTGTACGCAGGCGCGTGTGTGCTGGAAGAGTTTTGTACGCAGGCGTGTGTGCTGGAGGAGTTTTGTACGCAGACGTGTGTGTGCTGGAGGAGTTTTGTACGCAGACGTGTGTGTGCTGGAAGAGTTTTGTACGCAGACGTGTGTGTGCTGGAAGAGTTTTGTACACAGGCGTGTGTGTGCTGGAAGAGTTTTGTACGCAGGCGTGTGTGTGCTGGAGGAGTTTTGTACGCAGGCGTGTGTGTGCTGGAGGAGTTTTGTACGCAGACGTGTGTGTGCTGGAAGAGTTTTGTACGCAGACGTGTGTGTGCTGGAAGAGTTTTGTACACAGGCGTGTGTGTGCTGGAAGAGTTTTGTACGCAGGCGTGTGTGTGCTGGAGGAGTTTTGTACGCAGGCGTGTGTGTGCTGGAGGAGTTTTGTACGCAGACGTGTGTGTGCTGGAAGAGTTTTGTACGCAGACGTGTGTGTGCTGGAAGAGTTTTGTACACAGGCGTGTGTGTGCTGGAAGAGTTTTGTACACAGGCGTGTGTGTGCTGGAAGAGTTTTGTACGCAGGCGTGTGTGCTGGAAGAGTTTTGTACGCAGGCGTGTGTGCTGGAGGAGTTTTGTACACAGACGTGTGTGTGCTGGAAGAGTTTTGTACGCAGGTGTGTGTGCTGGAAGAGTTTTGTACGCAGGTGTGTGTGCTGGAAGAGTTTTGTACGCAGGCGTGGGTGCTGGAAGAGTTTTGTACGCAGGCGTCTGTGTGCTGGAAGAGTTTTGTACGCAGGCGCGTGTGTGCTGGAAGAGTTTTGTACGCAGACGTGTGTGTGTTGGAAGAGTTTTGTACGCAGGCGCGTGTGTGCTGGAAGAGTTTTGTACGCAGACGTGTGTGTGCTGGAAGAGTTTTGTACGCAGGCGTGTGTGCTGGAAGAGTTTTGTACGCAGGCGTGTGTGCTGGAGGAGTTTTGTACACAGGCGTGTGTGCTGGAAGAGTTTTGTACGCAGGCGTGTGTGCTGGAAGAGTTTTGTACGCAGGCGCGTGTGTGCTGGAAGAGTTTTGTACGCAGACGTGTGTGTGCTGGAAGAGTTTTGTACGCAGGCGTGTGTGTGCTGGAAGAGTTTTGTACGCAGGCGTGTGTGCTGGAGGAGTTTTGTACGCAGGCGTGTGTGCTGGAGGAGTTTTGTACGCAGGCGTGTGTGTGCTGGAGGAGTTTTGTACGCAGGCGTGTGTGTGCTGGAAGAGTTTTGTACACAGGCGTGTGTGCTGGAAGAGTTTTGTACGCAGGCGTGTGTGCTGGAGGAGTTTTGTACACAGACGTGTGTGTGCTGGAAGAGTTTTGTACGCAGGCGTGTGTGCTGGAGGAGTTTTGTACACAGACGTGTGTGCTGGAAGAGTTTTGTACGCAGCATGTGTGCTGGAAGAGTTTTGTACGCAGGCACGTTTGTGCTGGAAGAGTTTTGTACGCAGACGTGTGTGTGCTGGAGGAGTTTTGTACACAGGCGTGTGTGCTGGAAGAGTTTTGTACGCAGGCGTGTGTGTTGGAAGAGTTTTGTACGCAGGCGTGTGTGTGCTGGAAGAGTTTTGTGCGCAGGCGTGTGTGTGCTGGAGGAGTTTTGTACGCAGACGTGTGTGTGCTGGAAGAGTTTTGTACGCAGGCGTGTGTGTGCTGGAGGAGTTTTGTACGCAGGCGTGTGTGTGCTGGAAGAGTTTTGTACGCAGCATGTGTGCTGGAAGAGTTTTGTACGCAGCATGTGTGCTGGAAGAGTTTTGTACGCAGGCACGTTTGTGCTGGAAGAGTTTTGTACGCAGGCGTGTGTGCTGGAGGAGTTTTGTACACAGGCGTGTGTGCTGGAAGAGTTTTGTACGCAGGCGTGTGTGTTGGAAGAGTTTTGTACACAGGCGTGTGTGTGCTGGAGGAGTTTTGTACACAGGCGTGTGTGCTGGAAGAGTTTTGTACGCAGGCGTGTGTGTTGGAAGAGTTTTGTACGCAGGCGTGTGTGTGCTGGAAGAGTTTTGTACGCAGGCGTGTGTGCTGGAAGAGTTTTGTACGCAGGCGTGTGTGTGCTGGAAGAGTTTTGTACGCAGGCGTCTGTGTGCTGGAAGAGTTTTGTACGCAGGCGTCTGTGTGCTGGAAGAGTTTTGAACGCAGGCGTGTGTGCTGGAAGAGTTTTGTACGCAGGCGTGTGTGTGCTGGAGGAGTTTTGTACGCAGGCGTGTGTGTGCTGGAAGAGTTTTGTACGCAGGCGTGTGTGCTGGAAGAGTTTTGTACGCAGACGTGTGTGTGCTGGAAGAGTTTTGTACGCAGGCGTGTGTGTGCTGGAGGAGTTTTGTACGCAAGCGTGTGTGTGCTGGAAGACTTTTGTACGCAGGCGTGTGTGCTGGAAGAGTTTTGTACACAGGCGTGTGTGCTGGAAGACTTTTGTACGCAGGCGTGTGTGCTGGAAGAGTTTTGTACGCAGCATGTGTGCTGGAAGAGTTTTGTACGCAGCATGTGTGCTGGAAGAGTTTTGTACGCAGGCACGTTTGTGCTGGAAGAGTTTTGTACGCAGACGTGTGTGTTGGAAGAGTTTTGTACGCAGACGTGTGTGTTGGAAGAGTTTTGTACGCAGGCGTGTGTGCTGGAAGAGTTTTGTACGCAGGCGTGTGTGTTGGAAGAGTTTTGTACGCAGGCGTGTGTGTTGGAAGAGTTTTGTACGTAGGCGTGTGTGTGCTGGAGGAGTTTTGTACGTAGGCGTGTGTGTGCTGGAGGAGTTTTGTACGTAGGCGTGTGTGTGCTGGAGGAGTTTTGTACGCAGGCGTGTGTGTGCTGGAAGAGTTTTGTACGCAGGCGTGTGTGCTGGAAGAGTTTTGTACGCAGGCGTGTGTGCTGGAAGAGTTTTGTACGCTGGCGTGTGTGCTGGAAGAGTTTTGTACGCAGGCGTGTGTGTGCTGGAAGAGTTTTGTACGCAGGCGTCTGTGTGCTGGAAGAGTTTTGGACGCAGGCGTGTGTGCTGGAAGAGTTTTGTACGCAGGCGTGTGTGCTGGAAGAGTTTTGTACGCAGGCGTGTGTGCTGGAGGAGTTTTGTACGCAGGCGTGTGTGCTGGAAGAGTTTTGTACGCAGGCGTGTGTGCTGGAAGAGTTTTGTACGCAGGCGTGTGTGTGCTGGAAGAGTTTTGTACGCAGGCGTGTGTGTGCTGGAAGAGTTTTGTACACAGGCGTGTGTGCTGGAAGAGTTTTGTACGCAGGCGTGTGTGCTGGAGGAGTTTTGTACACAGACGTGTGTGTGCTGGAGGAGTTTTGTACACAGACGTGTGTGTGCTGGAAGAGTTTTGTACGCAGGCGTCTGTGTGCTGGAAGAGTTTTGTACGCAGGCGTGTGTGTGCTGGAAGAGTTTTGTACACAGGCGTGTGTGCTGGAAGAGTTTTGTACGCAGGCGTGTGTGTGCTGGAGGAGTTTTGTACGCAGGCGTGTGTGCTGGAGGAGTTTTGTACACAGACGTGTGTGTGCTGGAAGAGTTTTGTACGCAGGCGTCTGTGTGCTGGAAGAGTTTTGTACGCAGGCGTCTGTGTGCTGGAAGAGTTTTGTACGCAGGCGTGTGTGCTGGAGGAGTTTTGTACACAGGCGTGTGTGCTGGAAGAGTTTTGTACGCAGGCGTGTGTGGGCTGGAAGAGTTTTGTACACAGGCGTGTGTGCTGGAAGAGTTTTGTACGCAGGCGTGTGTGTGCTGGAGGAGTTTTGTACGCAGGCGTGTGTGCTGGAGGAGTTTTGTACACAGACGTGTGTGTGCTGGAAGAGTTTTGTACGCAGGCGTCTGTGTGCTGGAAGAGTTTTGTACGCAGGCGTGTGTGCTGGAAGAGTTTTGTACGCAGGCGTGTGTGCTGGAAGAGTTTTGTACGCAGGCGTGTGTGCTGGAGGAGTTTTGTACGCAGGTGTGTGTGCTGGAAGAGTTTTGTACGCAGACGTGTGTGTTGGAAGAGTTTTGTACACAGGCGTGTGTGCTGGAAGAGTTTTGTACGCAGACGTGTGTGTTGGAAGAGTTTTGTACGCAGGCGTGTGTGCTGGAAGAGTTTTGTACGCAGACGTGTGTGCTGGAGGAGTTTTGTACGCAGGCGTGTGTGTGCTGGAAGAGTTTTGTACGCAGGCGTGTGTGCTGGAAGAGTTTTGTACGCAGGCGTCTGTGTGCTGGAAGAGTTTTGTACGCAGGCACGTTTGTGCTGGAAGAGTTTTGTACGCAGACGTGTGTGTTGGAAGAGTTTTGTACGCAGGCGTGTGTGCTGGAGGAGTTTTGTACGCTGGCGCGTGTGTGCTGGAAGAGTTTTGTACGCAGGCGCGTGTGTGCTGGAAGAGTTTTGTACGCAGGCGTGTGTGCTGGAAGAGTTTTGTACGCAGGCGTGTGTGCTGGAAGAGTTTTGTACGCAGGCGTGTGTGCTGGAAGAGTTTTGTACGCAGGCGTGTGTGTGCTGGAAGAGTTTTGTACGCAGGCGTGTGTGTGCTGGAAGAGTTTTGTACGCAGACGTGTGTGTGCTGGAAGAGTTTTGTACGCAGACGTGTGTGTGCTGGAAGAGTTTTGTACGCAGGCGTGTGTGTGCTGGAAGAGTTTTGTACGCAGGCGTGTGTGCTGGAAGAGTTTTGTACACAGGCGTGTGTGTGCTGGAGGAGTTTTGTACGCAGGCGCGTGTGTGCTGGAAGAGTTTTGTACGCAGGCGTGTGTGCTGGAGGAGTTTTGTACGCAGACGTGTGTGTGCTGGAGGAGTTTTGTACGCAGACGTGTGTGTGCTGGAAGAGTTTTGTACGCAGACGTGTGTGTGCTGGAAGAGTTTTGTACACAGGCGTGTGTGTGCTGGAAGAGTTTTGTACGCAGGCGTGTGTGTGCTGGAGGAGTTTTGTACGCAGGCGTGTGTGTGCTGGAGGAGTTTTGTACGCAGACGTGTGTGTGCTGGAAGAGTTTTGTACGCAGACGTGTGTGTGCTGGAAGAGTTTTGTACACAGGCGTGTGTGTGCTGGAAGAGTTTTGTACGCAGGCGTGTGTGTGCTGGAGGAGTTTTGTACGCAGGCGTGTGTGTGCTGGAGGAGTTTTGTACGCAGACGTGTGTGTGCTGGAAGAGTTTTGTACGCAGACGTGTGTGTGCTGGAAGAGTTTTGTACACAGGCGTGTGTGTGCTGGAAGAGTTTTGTACACAGGCGTGTGTGTGCTGGAAGAGTTTTGTACGCAGGCGTGTGTGTGCTGGAGGAGTTTTGTACGCAGACGTGTGTGTGCTGGAAGAGTTTTGTACGCAGACGTGTGTGTGCTGGAAGAGTTTTGTACGCAGGCGTGTGTGTGCTGGAAGAGTTTTGTACGCAGGCGTGTGTGTGCTGGAAGAGTTTTGTACGCAGGCGTGTGTGTGCTGGAAGAGTTTTGTACGCAGCATGTGTGCTGGAAGAGTTTTGTACGCAGGCGTGTGTGCTGGAAGAGTTTTGTACGCAGGCGTGTGTGCTGGAAGAGTTTTGTACGCAGGCGTGTGTGCTGGAAGAGTTTTGTACGCAGGCGTCTGTGTGTTGGAAGAGTTTTGTACGCAGGCGTCTGTGTGCTGGAAGAGTTTTGTACGCAGGCGTGTGTGTGCTGGAAGAGTTTTGTACGCAGGTGCGTGTGTGCTGGAAGAGTTTTGTACGCAGGCGCGTGTGTGCTGGAAGAGTTTTGTACGCAGGCGCGTGTGTGCTGGAAGAGTTTTGTACACAGGCGTGTGTGCTGGAAGAGTTTTGTACGCAGGCGTGTGTGCTGGAAGAGTTTTGTACGCAGGCGTGTGTGCTGGAAGAGTTTTGTACGCAGGCGTGTGTGCTGGAAGAGTTTTGTACGCAGGCGTCTGTGTGCTGGAAGAGTTTTGTACACAGGCGTGTGTGCTGGAAGAGTTTTGTACGCAGGCGTGTGTGTGCTGGAAGAGTTTTGTACGCAGGCGCGTGTGTGCTGGAAGAGTTTTGTACGCAGGCGTGTGTTTGCTGGAGGAGTTTTGTACACAGGCGTGTGTGTGCTGGAGGAGTTTTGTACGCAGGCGCGTGTGTGCTGGAGGAGTTTTGTACGTAGGCGTCTGTGTGCTGCAAGGGTTTTGTACGCAGGCGCGTGTGTGCTGGAGGAGTTTTGTACGCAGGCGTGTGTGTGCTGGAGGAGTTTTGTACACAGGCGTGTGTGTGCTGGAAGAGTTTTGTACGCAGGCGTGTGTGCTGGAAGAGTTTTGTACGCAGGCGTCTGTGTGCTGGAAGAGTTTTGTGCGCAGATGTGTGTGTGTTGGAAGAGTTTTGTACGCAGGCGTCTGTGTGCTGGAAGAGTTTTGTACGCAGGTGTGTGTGCTGGAAGAGTTTTGTACGCAGGCGTGTGTGCTGGAAGAGTTTTGTACGCAGGCGTGTGTGTGCTGGAAGAGTTTTGTACGCAGGCGCGTGTGTGTGCTGGAAGAGTTTTGTACGCAGGCGTGTGTGCTGGAAGAGTTTTGTACGCAGGCGCGTGTGTGTGCTGGAAGAGTTTTGTACGCAGATGTGTGTGTGCTGGAAGAGTTTTGTACGCAGGCGTGTGTGCTGGAAGAGTTTTGTACACAGGCGTCTGTGTGCTGGAAGAGTTTTGTACGCAGGCGTGTGTGCTGGAAGAGTTTTGTACACAAGCGTGTGGGTGCTGGAAGAGTTTTGTACGCAGGCGCGTGTGTGTGCTGGAAAAGTTTTGTACGCAGGCGTTTGTGTGCTGGAAGCGTTTTGTACGCAGGCGTGTGTGTGCTGGAAGAGTTTTGTACGCAGACGTGTGTGTGCTGGAAGAGTTTTGTACGCAGGCGTGTGTGTGCTGGAAGAGTTTTGTACGCAGGCGCGTGTGCTGGAGGAGTTTTGTACGCAGGCGTCTGTGTGCTGGAGGAGTTTTGTACGCAGGCGTGTGTGTGCTGGAGGAGTTTTGTACGCAGGCGTGTGTGTGCTGGAGGAGTTTTGTATGCAGGCGTCTGTGTGCTGGAGGAGTTTTGTACGCAGGCGTGTGTGTGCTGGAGGAGTTTTGTACGCAGGCGTGTGTGTGCTGGAAGAGTTTTGTACGCAGGCGTGTGTGCTGGAAGAGTTTTGTACGCAGGCGTGTGTGCTGGAAGAGTTTTGTACGCAGGCGTCTGTGTGTTGGAAGAGTTTTGTACGCAGGCGTCTGTGTGCTGGAAGAGTTTTGTACGCAGGCGTGTGTGTGCTGGAAGAGTTTTGTACGCAGGTGCGTGTGTGCTGGAAGAGTTTTGTACGCAGGCGCGTGTGTGCTGGAAGAGTTTTGTACGCAGGCGCGTGTGTGCTGAAAGAGTTTTGTACACAGGCGTGTGTGCTGGAAGAGTTTTGTACGCAGGCGTGTGTGCTGGAAGAGTTTTGTACGCAGGCGTGTGTGCTGGAAGAGTTTTGTACGCAGGCGTGTGTGCTGGAAGAGTTTTGTACGCAGGCGTCTGTGTGCTGGAAGAGTTTTGTACACAGGCGTGTGTGCTGGAAGAGTTTTGTACGCAGGCGTGTGTGTGCTGGAAGAGTTTTGTACGCAGGCGCGTGTGTGCTGGAAGAGTTTTGTACGCAGGCGTGTGTGCTGGAGGAGTTTTGTACACACGCGTGTGTGTGCTGGAAGAGTTTTGTACACAGGCGTTTGTGTGCTGGAGGAGTTTTGTACGCAGGCGCGTGTGTGCTGGAGGAGTTTTGTACGTAGGCGTGTGTGTGCTGGAGGAGTTTTGTACGTAGGCGTGTGTGTGCTGGAGGAGTTTTGTACGCAGGCGCGTGTGTGCTGGAAGAGTTTTGTACACAGGCGTGTGTGTGCTAGAAGAGTTTTGTACGCAGGCGTGTGTGTTGGAAGAGTTTTGTACGCAGGCGTGTGTGCTGGAAGCGTTTTGTACGCAGGCGTCTGTGTGTTGGAAGAGTTTTGTACGCAGGCGTGTGTGTGCTGGAAGAGTTTTGTACGCAGGCGTGTGTGTGCTGGAAGAGTTTTGTACGCAGGTGCGTGTGTGCTGGAAGAGTTTTGTACGCAGGCGCGTGTGTGCTGGAAGAGTTTTGTACGCAGGCGTGTGTGTGCTGGAAGAGTTTTGTACGCAGGCGTGTGTGTGCTGGAAGAGTTTTGTACGCAGGCGCGTGTGTGCTGGAGGAGTTTTGTACGCAGGCGTGTGTGCTGGAAGAGTTTTGTACGCAGGCGTGTGTGCTGGAAGAGTTTTGTACGCAGGCGTCTGTGTGTTGGAAGAGTTTTGTACGCAGGCGTCTGTGTGCTGGAAGAGTTTTGTACGCAGGTGCGTGTGTGCTGGAAGAGTTTTGTACGCAGGCGCGTGTGTGCTGGAAGAGTTTTGTACGCAGGCGTGTGTGTGCTGGAAGAGTTTTGTACACAGGCGTGTGTGCTGGAAGAGTTTTGTACGCAGGCGTGTGTGTGCTGGAAGAGTTTTGTACGCAGGCGTGTGTGTGCTAGAAGAGTTTTGTACGCAGGCGTGTGTGTTGGAAGAGTTTTGTACGCAGGCGTGTGTGCTGGAAGCGTTTTGTACGCAGGCGTCTGTGTGTTGGAAGAGTTTTGTACGCAGGCGTCTGTGTGCTGGAAGAGTTTTGTACGCAGGCGTGTGTGTGCTGGAAGAGTTTTGTACGCAGGTGCGTGTGTGCTGGAAGAGTTTTGTACGCAGGCGCGTGTGTGCTGGAAGAGTTTTGTACGCAGGCGTGTGTGTGCTGGAAGAGTTTTGTACGCAGGCGTGTGTGTGCTGGAAGAGTTTTGTACGCAGGCGCGTGTGTGCTGGAGGAGTTTTGTACGCAGGCGTGTGTGCTGGAAGAGTTTTGTACGCAGGCGTGTGTGCTGGAAGAGTTTTGTACGCAGGCGTCTGTGTGCTGCAAGGGTTTTGTACGCAGGCGCGTGTGTGCTGGAAGAGTTTTGTACGCAGGCGTGTGTGTGCTGGAAGAGTTTTGTACGCAGGCGCGTGTGTGCTGCAAGAGTTTTGTACGCAGGCGTGTGTGTGCTGGAGGAGTTTTGTACACAGGCGTGTGTGTGCTGGAGGAGTTTTGTACGCAGGCGTGTGTGTGCTGGAGGAGTTTTGTACACAGGCGTGTGTGTGCTGGAAGAGTTTTGTACACAGGCGTTTGTGTGCTGGAGGAGTTTTGTACGCAGGCGCGTGTGTGCTGGAGGAGTTTTGTACGTAGGCGTGTGTGTGCTGGAGGAGTTTTGTACGTAGGCGTGTGTGTGCTGGAGGAGTTTTGTACGCAGGCGCGTGTGTGCTGGAAGAGTTTTGTACACAGGCGTGTGTGTGCTAGAAAAGTTTTGTACGCAGGCGTGTGTGTTGGAAGAGTTTTGTACGCAGGCGTGTGTGCTGGAAGCGTTTTGTACGCAGGTGTCTGTGTGTTGGAAGAGTTTTGTACGCAGGCGTGTGTGTGCTGGAAGAGTTTTGTACGCAGGTGCGTGTGTGCTGGAAGAGTTTTGTACGCAGGCGCGTGTGTGTTGGAAGAGTTTTGTACGCAGGCGTGTGTGCTGGAAGCGTTTTGTACGCAGGTGTCTGTGTGCTGGAAGAGTTTTGTACGCAGGCGTGTGTGTGCTGGAAGAGTTTTGTACGCAGGTGCGTGTGTGCTGGAAGAGTTTTGTACGCAGGCGCGTGTGTGCTGGAAGAGTTTTGTACGCAGGCGTGTGTGTGCTGGAAGAGTTTTGTACGCAGGCGTGTGTGTGCTGGAAGAGTTTTGTACGCAGGCGCGTGTGTGCTGGAGGAGTTTTGTACGCAGGCGTGTGTGCTGGAAGAGTTTTGTACGCAGGCGTCTGTGTGTTGGAAGAGTTTTGTACGCAGGCGTCTGTGTGCTGGAAGAGTTTTGTACGCAGGCGTGTGTGTGCTGGAAGAGTTTTGTACGCAGGTGCGTGTGTGCTGGAAGAGTTTTGTACGCAGGCGCGTGTGTGCTGGAAGAGTTTTGTACGCAGGCGCGTGTGTGCTGGAAGAGTTTTGTACGCAGGCGTGTGTGTGCTGGAAGAGTTTTCTACGCAGGCGTGTGTGCTGGAAGAGTTTTGTACGCAGACGTGTGTGTGCTGGAAGAGTTTTGTACGCAGACGTGTGTGTGCTGGAAGAGTTTTGTACGCAGGCGTGTGTGCTGGAAGAGTTTTGTACGCAGGCGTGTGTGCTGGAAGAGTTTTGTACGCAGGCGTGTGTGCTGGAAGAGTTTTGTACGCAGGGGTGTGTGTGCTGGAAGAGTTTTGTACGCAGGCGCGTGTGCTGGAAGAGTTTTGTACACAGGCGTGTGTGTGCTGGAAGAGTTTTGTACGCAGGCGCGTGTGTGCTGGAAGAGTTTTGTACGCAGGCGCGTGTGCTGGAAGAGTTTTGTACGCAGGCGCGTGTGCTGGAAGAGTTTTGTACGCAGGCGCGTGTGCTGGAAGAGTTTTGTACGCAGGCGCGTGTGCTGGAAGAGTTTTGTACGCTGGCGCGTGTGCTGGAAGAGTTTTGTACGCAGCATGTGTGCTGGAAGAGTTTTGTACGCTGGCGCGTGTGCTGGAAGAGTTTTGTACGCAGGCGCGTGTGCTGGAAGAGTTTTGTACGTTGGCGCGTGTGCTGGAAGAGTTTTGTACGCTGGCGCGTGTGCTGGAGGAGTTTTGTACGCAGGCGTGTGTGCTGGAAGAGTTTTGTACGCAGACGTGTGTGTGCTGGAAGAGTTTTGTACGCAGGCGTGTGTGTGCTGGAAGAGTTTTGTACGCTGGCGCGTGTGCTGGAGGAGTTTTGTACGCAGATGTGTGTGTGTGCTGGAAGAGTTTTGTACGCAGGCGTGTGTGTGCTGGAAGAGTTTTGTACGCAGGCGTGTGTGTGCTGGAAGAGTTTTGTACGCAGGCGCGTGTGTGCTGGAGGAGTTTTGTACGCAGGCGTGTGTGCTGGAAGAGTTTTGTACGCAGGCGTCTGTGTGTTGGAAGAGTTTTGTACGCAGGCGTCTGTGTGCTGGAAGAGTTTTGTACGCAGGCGTGTGTGTGCTGGAAGAGTTTTGTACGCAGGTGCGTGTGTGCTGGAAGAGTTTTGTACGCAGGCGCGTGTGTGCTGGAAGAGTTTTGTACGCAGGCGCGTGTGTGCTGGAAGAGTTTTGTACGCAGGCGTGTGTGTGCTGGAAGAGTTTTCTACGCAGGCGTGTGTGCTGGAAGAGTTTTGTACGCAGACGTGTGTGTGCTGGAAGAGTTTTGTACGCAGGCGTGTGTGCTGGAAGAGTTTTGTACGCAGGCGTGTGTGCTGGAAGAGTTTTGTACGCAGGCGTGTGTGCTGGAAGAGTTTTGTACGCAGGGGTGTGTGTGCTGGAAGAGTTTTGTACGCAGGCGCGTGTGCTGGAAGAGTTTTGTACACAGGCGTGTGTGTGCTGGAAGAGTTTTGTACACAGGCGTGTGTGTGGTGGAAGAGTTTTGTACGCAGGCGCGTGTGTGCTGGAAGAGTTTTGTACGCAGGCGCGTGTGCTGGAAGAGTTTTGTACGCAGGCGCGTGTGCTGGAAGAGTTTTGTACGCAGGCGCGTGTGCTGGAAGAGTTTTGTACGCAGGCGCGTGTGCTGGAAGAGTTTTGTACGCTGGCGCGTGTGCTGGAAGAGTTTTGTACGCAGCATGTGTGCTGGAAGAGTTTTGTACGCTGGCGCGTGTGCTGGAAGAGTTTTGTACGCAGGCGCGTGTGCTGGAAGAGTTTTGTACGTTGGCGCGTGTGCTGGAAGAGTTTTGTACGCTGGCGCGTGTGCTGGAGGAGTTTTGTACGCAGGCGTGTGTGCTGGAAGAGTTTTGTACGCAGACGTGTGTGTGCTGGAAGAGTTTTGTACGCAGGCGTGTGTGTGCTGGAAGAGTTTTGTACGCTGGCGTGTGTGCTGGAGGAGTTTTGTACGCAGGCGTGTGTGCTGGAAGAGTTTTGTACGCAGGCGTGTGTGTGCTGGAAGAGTTTTGTACGCAGGCGTGTGTGCTGGAGGAGTTTTGTACGCAGGCGTGTGTGCTGGAAGAGTTTTGTACGCAGGCGTGTGTGCTGGAAGAGTTTTGTACGCAGGCGTGTGTGTGCTGGAAGAGTTTTGTACGCAGGCGTGTGTGTGCTGGAGGAGTTTTGTACACAGGCGTGTGTGCTGGAAGAGTTTTGTACGCAGGCGCGTGTGCTGGAGGAGTTTTGTACGCAGGCGCGTGTGCTGGAGGAGTTTTGTACGCAGATGTGTGTGCTGGAAGAGTTTTGTACGCAGGCGCGTGTGTGCTGGAGGAGTTTTGTACGCAGGCGTCTGTGTGCTGGAAGAGTTTTGTACACAGGCGTGTGTGTGCTGGAAGAGTTTTGTACGCAGGCGTGTGTGCTGGAAGAGTTTTGTACGCAGATGTGTGTGCTGGACGAGTTTTGTGCGCAGATGTGTGTGTGCTGGAAGAGTTGTGTATGCAGGCGTGTGTGCTGGAAGAGTTTTGTACGCAGGCGCGTGTGTGCTGGAAGAGTTTTGTACGCAGGCGTGTGTGCTGGAAGAGTTTTGTACGCAGGCGTGTGTGCTGGAAGAGTTTTGTACGCAGGCGTCTGTGTGCTGGAAGAGTTTTGTACGCAGGCGCGTGTGTGCTGGAAGAGTTTTGTACGCAGGCGCGTGTGTGCTGGAAGAGTTTTGTACGCAGGCGTGTGTGCTGGAAGAGTTTTGTACGCAGGCGTGTGGGTGCTGGAAGAGTTTTGTACGCAGGCGCGTGTGTGCTGGAAGAGTTTTGTACGCAGGCGCGTGTGTGCTGGAAGAGTTTTGTACGCAGGCGTGTGTGCTGGAAGAGTTTTGTACGCAGGCGTGTGGGTGCTGGAAGAGTTTTGTACGCAGGCGCGTGTGTGTGCTGGAAGCGTTTTGTACGCAGGCGTTTGTGTGCTGGAAGCGTGTGTTTGGTTCTTCTGACATGTCTCTGAAAAAGTTTTGAAGAATATTTAGTGCAGGATTTGAATTTGGGAGTGGATCTGGATCTAGAGCTGTGTTAATCTAAGTTAAGTTCTGTGGCTTAGCTTCCCATTACATTTTAGTGATTGTTGCCTCCCCCGCTACATTTTCTATTTTAGTGATTGTTGCCTACCCCGCTACATTTTCTATTTTAGTGATTGTTGCCTCCCCCGCTACATTTTCTATTTTAGTGATTGTTGCCTCCCCCGCTACATTTTCTATTTTAGTGATTGTTGCCTCCCCGCTACATTTTCTATTTTAGTGATTGTTGCCTCCCCCGCTACATTTTCTATTTTAGTGATTGTTGCCTCCCCCGCTGCATTTTCTATTTTAGTGATTGTTGCCTCCCCCCCCCCCCCCCCCGCTACATTTTTAATTTTAGTGATTGTTGCCTCCCCCGCTACATTTTCTATTTCAGTGATTGTTGCCTCCCCCGCTACATTTTCTATTTTAGTGATTGTTGCCTCCCCCGCTACATTTTCTATTTTAGTGATTGTTGCCTCCCCGCTACATTTTCTATTTTAGTGATTGTTGCCTCCCCCGCTATATTTTCTATTTCAGTGATTGTTGCCTCCCCCGCTACATTTTCTGTTTTAGTGATTGTTGCCTCACCCGCTACATTTTCTATTTTAGTGATTGTTGCCTCCCCCGCTGCATTTTCTATTTTAGTGATTGTTGCCTCCCCCGCTACATTTTCTATTTTAGTGATTGTTGCCTCCCCTGCTACATTTTCTTTTTTAGTGATTGTTGCCTCCCCCGCTACATTTTCTATTTTAGTGATTGTTGCCTCCCCCGCTACATTTTCTATTTTAGTGATTGTTGCCTCCCCTGCTACATTTTCTATTTTAGTGATTGTTGCCTCCCCTGCTACATTTTCTATTTTAGTGATTGTTGCCCCCCCCCCGCTACATTTTTAATTTTAGTGATTGTTGCCTCCCCCGCTACATGTTCTATTTCAGTGATTGTTGCCTCCCCCGCTACATGTTCTATTTCAGTGATTGTTGCCTCCCCCGCTACATTTTCTATTTTAGTGATTGTTGCCTCCCCCGCTACATTTTCTATTTTAGTGATTGTTGCCTCCCCCGCTGCATTTTCTATTTTAGTGATTGTTGCCCCCCCCGCTACATTTTCTATTTTAGTGATTGTGGCCTCCCCCGCTGCATTTTCTATTTTAGTGATTGTTGCCTCCCCCGCTACATTTTCGATTTTAGTGATTGTTGCCTCCCCCGCTACATTTTCTATTTTAGTGATTGTTGCCTCCCCCGCTGCATTTTCTATTTTAGTGATTGTTGCCTCCCCGCTACATTTTCTATTTTAGTGATTGTTGCCTCCCCGCTACATTTTCTATTTTAGTGATTGTTGCCTCCCCCGCTACATTTTCTATTTTAGTGATTGTTGCCTCCCCCGCTACATTTTCTATTTTAGTGATTGTTGCCTCCCCCGCTGCATTTTCTATTTTAGTGATTGTTGCCTCCCCGCTACATTTTCTATTTTAGTGATTGTTGCCTCCCCGCTACATTTTCTATTTTAGTGATTGTTGCCTCCCCCGCTACATTTTCTGTTTTAGTGATTGTTGCCCCCCCGCTGCATTTTCTATTTTAGTGATTGTTGCCTCCCCGCTACATTTTCTATTTTAGTGATTGTTGCCTCCCCCGCTGCATTTTCTATATTAGTGATCGTTGAACCCCCCCCCGCTGCATTTTTTATTTTAGTGATTGTTGCCTCCCCCGTAGGGCTGCACGGTTTTTCGGTTCAAAACCGAAACCGCGGTTCGTGCCAAGACAATCTGGTAATCGTCAGTATCCTCGGTTTTTACTGAGTGCTCGCCCGCTGCATGCACGCTTGCCTGGCCCGCCTTCCGCTGTGCGCCGATTGGCCAGAGCCGCCAGAAGCAGTGAATATGCATTATGGTTAATGAGCGGGGAGGGCGGGTCCACTCGAGCGAGCGGCACACCGGTTTACCAATCGCTGGATAGCGATGGAATGACGGCAGCGTTAGGTGGAGCTTTACGCTCTGTACACCTCCGCCTTCCGCTGCCGTCATTCCAGCGCTACCCAGCGATTGGTAAAGCTGTGTGCCACTCTCTCGAGTGGACCCGCCCTCCCCGCTCATTAACCATAATGCATATTCACTGCTTCTGGCGGCTCTGGCCAATCGGCGCACAGCGGTGCAGCCAGACAAGCGTGCAGGCAGCGGGCGGGCACTCTGAAAACTGCAGATAGTGACGATAACTTTATCGTCTTCACGTGAACCACCCCCCGCTGCCCGGCTCTTAAAAAGGAACACCAGTGAACACTGCTGACAGTAGCTGCTGCATGGTTTTTGACAGTTGGTAACAGCGATTTCCCACAATGCAGCAAGGTTCACAGAGAGAAAACTGCCAGGAGTACGTTCTTTTCTTGTTTGAAGGGTTTCACCACAATATCAGCCATATAGAGCCCCCTGATGATCCATTTGTGATGGGGTATCAGCTACTGATTGGGATAGAGTTCAAGAGTCGGAGTTTCTCTGAAAGCAATCGTCCGCCCGCAGTATCTGGCTAAACTATACTGGGGGCATAGTAAATTTAGTGCCAAAGCTTGATTTGAAGAAAAATCGTGAAAAAAATCGAAATCGCAATTTTTGAGAGAAAAATCGCAATTTCAGTTTTTACCTAAAATCGTGCAGCCCTACTCCCCCGCTACATTTTCTATTTCAGTGATTGTTGCCTCCCCCGCTACATTTTCTATTTCAGTGATTGTTGCCTCCCCCGCTACATTTTCTATTTCAGTGATTGTTGCCTCCCCGCTGCATTTTCTATTTCAGTGATTGTTGCCTCCCCGCTACATTTTCTATTTCAGTGATTGTTGCCTCCCCCGCTACATTTTCTATTTTAGTGATTGTTGCCTCCCCGCTACATTTTCTATTTTAGTGATTGTTGCCTCCCCCGCTACATTTTCTATTTTAGTGATTGTTGCCTCCCCGCTACATTTTCTATTTTAGTGATTGTTGCCTCCCCGCTACATTTTCTATTTCAGTGATTGTTGCCTCCCCCGCTACATTTTCTATTTTAGTGATTGTTGCCTCCCCGCTACATTTTCTATTTCAGTGATTGTTGCCTCCCCCGCTACATTTTCTATTTTAGTGATTGTTGCCTCCCCGCTGCATTTTCTATTTTAGTGATTGTTGCCTCCCCCGCTACATTTTCTATTTTAGTGATTGTTGCCTCCCCCGCTACATTTTCTATTTTAGTGATTGTTGCCTCCCCGCTGCATTTTCTATTTTAGTGATTGTTGCCTCTCCCGCTACATTTTCTATTTTAGTGATTGTTGCCTCCCCCGCTACATTTTCTATTTTAGTGATTGTTGCCCCCCGCTGCATTTTCTATTTTAGTGATTGTTGCCTCCCCGCTACATTTTCTATTTCAGTGATTGTTGCCTCCCCGCTGCATTTTCTATTTCAGTGATTGTTGCCTCCCCGCTACATTTTCTATTTTAGTGATTGTTGCCTCCCCCAGCTACATTTTCTATTTTAGTGATTGTTGCCTCCCCGCTACATTTTCTATTTTAGTGATTGTTGCCTCCCCCGCTACATTTTCTATTTTAGTGATTGTTGCCTCCCCCGCTACATTTTCTATTTTAGTGATTGTTGCCTCCCCCAGCTACATTTTCTATTTTAGTGATTGTTGCCTCCCCGCTACATTTTCTATTTTAGTGATTGTTGCCTCCCCCGCTACATTTTCTATTTTAGTGATTGTTGCCTCCCCGCTACATTTTCTATTTTAGTGATTGTTGCCTCCCCCGCTACATTTTCTATCTTAGTGATTGTTGCCTCCCCCGCTACATTTTCTATTTCAGTGATTGTTGCCTCCCCCGCTACATTTTCTATTTTAGTGATTGTTGCCTCCCCCGCTACATTTTCTATTTTAGTGATTGTTGCCTCCCCGCTACATTTTCTATTTTAGTGATTGTTGCCTCCCCTGCTGCATTTTCTATTTTAGTGATTGTTGCCTCCCCCGCTACATTTTCTATTTTAGTGATTGTTGCCTCCCCCGCTACATTTTCTATTTTAGTGATTGCTGCCTCCCCCGCTACATTTTCTATTTTAGTGATTGTTGCCTCCCCCGCTACATTTTCTATTTTAGTGATTGTTGCCTCCCCGCTACATTTTCTATTTCAGTGATTGTTGCCTCCCCCGCTACATTTTCTATTTTAGTGATTGTTGCCTCCCCCGCTACATTTTCTATTTTAGTGATTGTTGCCTCCCCCGCTGCATTTTCTATTTTAGTGATTGTTGCCTCCCCCGCTACATTTTCTATTTTAGTGATTGTTGCCTCCCCCGCTACATTTTCTATTTTAGTGATTGTTGCCTCCCCCGCTACATTTTCTATTTTAGTGATTGTTGCCTCCCCCGCTACATTTTCTATTTTAGTGATTGTTGCCTCCCCCGCTACATTTTCTATTTTAGTGATTGTTGCCTCCCCCGCTACATTTTCTATTTTAGTGATTGTTGCCTCCCCGCTACATTTTCTATTTTAGTGATTGTTGCCTCCCCTGCTGCATTTTCTATTTTAGTGATTGTTGCCTCCCCCGCTACATTTTCTATTTTAGTGATTGTTGCCTCCCCAGCTACATTTTCTATTTTAGTGATTGTTGCCTCCCCGCTACATTTTCTATTTTAGTGATTGTTGCCTCCCCGCTACATTTACTATTTTAGTGATTGTTGCCTCCCCCGCTACATTTTCTATTTTAGTGATTGTTGCCCCCCCCCCCCCCGCTACATTTTCTATTTCAGTGATTGTTGCCTCCCCCGCTACATTTTCTATTTTAGTGATTGTTGCCTCCCCCGCTACATTTTCTATTTTAGTGATTGTTGCCTCCCCCGCTGCATTTTCTATTTTAGTGATTGTTGCCTCCCCCGCTACATTTTCTATTTTAGTGATTGTTGCCTCCCCCGCTACATTTTCTATTTTAGTGATTGTTGCCTCCTCCCCGCTACATTTTCTATTTTAGTGATTGTTGCCTCCCCGCTACATTTTCTATTTTAGTGATTGTTGCCTCCCTCGCTACATTTTCTATTTTAGTGATTGTTGCCTCCCCCCCCCCCCCCCCCCCCCGCTACATTTTCTATTTTAGTGATTGTTGCCTCCCCCGCTACATTTTCTATTATAGTGATTGTTGCCTCCCCCGCTACATTTCCTATTTTAGTTATTGTTGCCTACCCCGCTACATTTTCTATATTAGTGATTGTTGCCTCCCCCGCTACATTTTCTATATTAGTGATTGTTGCCCCCCCCCGCTACATTTTCTATATTAGTGATTGTTGCCTCCCTCGCTACATTTTCTATTTTAGTGATTGTTGCCTCCCCGCTACATTTTCTATTTTAGTGATTGTTGCCTCCCCCGCTACATTTTCTATTTTAGTGATTGTTGCTTCCCCCGCTACATTTTCTATTTTAGTGATTGTTGCCCCCACGCTACATTTTCTATTTTAGTGATTGTTGCCTCCCCCGCTGAATTTTCTATTTTAGTGATTGTTGCCCCCCCCCCCCGCTACATTTTCTATTTTAGTGATTGTTGCCTCCCCCGCTGCATTTTCTATTTTAGTGATTGTTGCCTCCCCCGCTGCATTTTCTATTTTAGTGATTGTTGCCTCCCCTGCTGCATTTTCTATTTTAGTGATTGTTGCCCCCCCCCCCCCCCCCCCGCTACATTTTCTATTTTAGTGATTGTTGCCTCCCCCGCTGCATTTTCTATTTTAGTGATTGTTGCCTCCCCCGCTACATTTTCTATTTTAGTGATTGTTGCCTCCCCCACTACATTTTCTATTTTAGTGATTGTTGCCTCCCCGCTACATTTTCTATTTTAGTGATTGTTGCCTTCTCCGCTACATTTTCTATTTTAGTGATTGTTGCCCCCCCCCCCCCCCCCCGCTACATTTTTTATTTTAGTGATTGTTGCCTCCCCCGCTGCATTTTCTATTTTAGTGATTGTTGCCTCCCCCGCTACATTTTCTATTTTAGTGATTGTTGCCTCCCCCGCTACATTTTCTATTTTAGTGATTGTTGCCTCCCCGCTACGTTTTCTATTTTAGTGATTGTTGCCTCCCCCGCTACATTTTCTATTTTAGTGATTGTTGCCTCCCCGCTACATTTTCTATTTTAGTGATTGTTGCCTCCCCGCTACATTTTCTATTTTAGTGATTGTTGCCTCCCCCCCCGCTACATTTTCTATTTTAGTGATTGTTGCCTCCCCGCTACATTTTCTATTTTAGTGATTGTTGCCTCCCCCGCTACATTTTCTATTTTAGTGATTGTTGCCTCCCCGCTACATTTTCTATTTTAGTGATTGTTGCCTCCCCGCTACATTTTCTATTTTAGTGATTGTTGCCTCCCCCGCTACATTTTCTATTTTAGTGATTGTTGCCTCCCCCGCTACATTCTCTATTTTAGTGATTGTTGCCTCCCCGCTACATTTTCTATTTTAGTGATTGTTGCCTCCCCCGCTGCATTTTCTATTTTAGTGATTGTTGCCTCCCCCGCTACATTTTCTATTTTAGTGATTGTTGCCTCCCCGCTGCATTTTCTATTTTAGTGATTGTTGCCTCCCCTGCTACATTTTCTATTTTAGTGATTGTTGCCTCCCCCGCTACATTCTCTATTTTAGTGATTGTTGCCTCCCCCGCTACATTTTCTATTTTAGTGATTGTTGCCTCCCCCGCTACATTCTCTATTTTAGTGATTGTTGCCTCCCCTGCTACATTTTCTATTTTAGTGATTGTTGCCTCCCCCGCTGCATTTTCTATTTTAGTGATTGTTGCCTCCCCCGCTGCATTTTCTATTTTAGTGATTGTTGCCTCCCCGCTGCATTTTCTATTTTAGTGATTGTTGCCTCCCCTGCTACATTTTCTATTTTAGTGATTGTTGCCTCCCCCGCTACATTCTCTATTTTAGTGATTGTTGCCTCCCCCGCTACATTTTCTATTTTAGTGATTGTTGCCTCCCCGCTACATTTTCTATTTTAGTGATTGTTGCCTCCCCCGCTACATTTTCTATTTTAGTGATTGTTGCCTCCCCGCTACATTTTCTATTTTAGTGATTGTTGCCTCCCCCCGCTTTATTTTTTATTTCAGTAATTTTTGCCTCCCCTGCTACATTTTTTTTTATTGCTGTCTGTGCAAACGCTTTGCATCTACATGGGAAGCACATAGCAGATACACCGAGCTTTACATATAAAGGTTCTTCCTGTCTGCATGGCATCTAAGAACACAAATGATCCAGCAGAAACTGGAACAATCCCCTGCTCTCGGGGTCATATCCGACCATAGCGCGGGATACTGGAAGGTTATTGGCCCACTGGTTGTTCTGTCTCCATCCCACACAGACAACTAGTCCCAGACATCCGGGATTAATGAATAAACCTCTCAATACTCACTTCAGTGGCATTTTTTGCTAATTCTCGCCATGGCCGGATATGACCCGGGTGAACCCAGCAGGTGATTTTTGGTGAATCCAGGTCCATGTTTGCTGGATAACGTCACTGACACGTGGTAAAGCAAAGCATTTCCCTGCGCATCAATCTGTAGGTCTCTCCTCCCACCTTCAGGCACAGAAATCTCACGAATATAACTCAATTCAAATATTACAAACTTCTGATGTGCATATTCCTGTTGTATAACATGTGGCTGAAGCAGCTGAGCTGAAGTACTTCATAGCAGGCTCTGTAAGCAGGAGTGCTGTATGGGAGAGGGCAGAGCACTGATGGACCCCCTCTGAGATTCATCGCAGCCTGCAGTAATGGAGGTTGTGTCTGGAATTGGGAATTAGAAAGACTTCATTCTTATTCTGCTTATTCTTAAGTGTGCTTAAAAATGCTCAAAATTAGTCTCTGGTCTGTAATGCATTTTACCTGCAGTGTTGATTTTAATTATGGTTTAAAACACGAGCTTGTCACTACCATTGTTTACATTATGAGAAACAGTACATACTGGAGGAAGCAGAGATCAGCACACGCTGCAGCTAGTTTGCGATCAGTACAGGCACAGAGTAACGGCTTATACTGTACATACTGGAGGGTAGCAGAGATCAACACACACTGCAGCTTGTTTTCTATTAGTACAGGCACAGAGTGACAGCTTATACTGTACATACTGGAGGCGGCAGAGATTAGCACACACTGCAGCTAGTTTACTATCAGTACAGGCACAGAGTAACAGCTTATACTGTACATACTGGAGGCAGCAGAGATCAACACACACTGCAGCTTGTTTACTATCAGTACAGGTACAGAGTAACAGTTTATACTGTACATACTGGAGGCAGCAGAGATCAGTACACACTGCAGCTAGTTTACTATCAGTACAGGCACAGAGTAACAGCTTATACTGTACATACTGGAGGTAGCAGAGATCAGCACACACTGCAGCTAGTTTACTATCAGTACAGGCACAGAGTAACAGCTTATACTGGACATACTGGAGGGTAGCAGAGATCAGCACACACTGCAGCTAGTTTACCATCAGTACAGGCACAGATTAACAGCTTATACTGTACATACTGGAGGTAGCAGAGATCAGCACACACTGCAGCTAGTTTACTATCAGTACAAGCACAGAGTAACAGCGTACACTGTACATACTGGGGGTAACAGAGATCAGTACACACTGCAGCTAGTTTACTATCAGTACAGGCACAGAGTAACAGCTTATACTGTATATACTGGAGGCAACAGAGATCGCACACTGCAGCTTGTTTACTATCAGTACAGGCACAGAGTAACAGCATATACTGTACATACTGGAGGTAGCAGAGATCAGCACACACTGCAGCTAGATTACTATCAGTACAGGCACAGAGTAACAGCTTATACTGTACATACTGGAGATAGCAGAGATCAGCACACACTGCAGCGAGTTTACTATCAGTACAGGCACAAATTAGCAGCTTATACTGTACATACTGGAGGCAGCAGAGATCACACACTGCAGCTTGTTTACTATCAGTACAGGTACAGAGTAACAGCTTATACTGTATATAATGGGGGTAGCAGAGATCAGCACACACTGCAGCTAGTTTACTATCAGTACAGGCATAGAGTAACAGCTTATGCTGTACATACTGGAGGCAGCAGAGATCAGTGCACACTGCAGCTAGTTTACTATCAGTACAGGCACAGAGTAACAGCTTATACTGTACATACTGGAGGCAGCAGAGATCAGCACACACTGCAGCTAGTTTACTATCAGTACAGGCACATAGTAACAGCATATACTGTACATACTGGAGGCAGCAGAGATCATCACACACTGCAGCTATTTACTATCAGTACATGCATAGAGTAACAGCTTGTACTGTACATACTGGAGGCAGCAGAGATCAGCACACACTACAGCTAGCATACTATCAGTACAGGAACAGAGTAACAGCTTATACTGTACATACTGGAGGCAGCAGAGATCAGCACACACTGCAGCTAGTTTACTATCAGTACAGGCACAGAGTAACTGCTTATACTGTATATAATGGGGGTAGCAGAGATCAGCACACACTGCAGCTAGTTTACTATCAGTACAGGCATAGAGTAACAGCTTATGCTGTACATACTGGAGGCAGCAGAGATCAGCACACACTGCAGCTAGTTTACTATCAGTACAGGCACAGAGTAACAGCTTATGCTGTACATACTGGAGGTAGCAGATATCAGCACACACTGCAGCTTGTTTACTATCAGTACAGGCACAGAGTAACAGCTCACACTGTACATACTGGAGGCAGCAGAGATCAGCACACACTGCAGCTAGTTTACTATTAGTACAGGCACAGAGTTTCAGCTTATACTGTACATACTGGAGGCAGCAGAGATCAGCACACGCTGCAGCTAGTTTACTATCAGTACAGGCACAGAGTAACAGCTTATACTGGAGGCAGCAGAGATCAGCACACGCTGCAGCTAGTTTACTATCAGTACAGGCACAGAGTAACAGCTCACACTGTACATACTGGAGGCAGCATACATCTGAGCACACTGCGGCTAGTTTACTATCAGTACAGACACAGAGTAACAGCTTATACTATACATACTGGAGGTAGCAGAGGTCAGCACACACTGCAGCTAGTTTACTATTAGTACAGGCACAGAGTAACAGCTTATACTGTACATACTGGAGGCAGCAGAGATCAGCACGCACTGTAGCTAGTTTACTATTAGTACAGGCACAGAGTAACTGCTTATACTGTATATAATGGGGGTGACCTCTCAATATTTTAAGGGAGCAAAATTAATTTCTCATACACTGTTCTCCCCAGGCTCTTTTAACCGGGTGCTCCACCCGGCTAATTTTGGTGACCACCCGGCTGACATCCGTTCGCCTCCTCATCCTCTTCCTATGCTGTAAGCAGAGTTGTAACGGCCCTACATTCCCCCGGCCGTGCCCCACCCAGCTACTTTTTCATGCCACCCGGCTGGAAAACATTTCTGGGGAGAACACTGTCATACATTGCTTTTTAGTTCAAGGCCTAGTATTGAGACATTCTAAGCACACTTAATCATAAATACACTGTTGATTTAAATATAGATTATGCAAACCATAAACCCCAACCTGAAAGTGTACCTGAAGTGATGTGGTGTGATGAGATAAACATGTATGTACTGTGCCATGCATACATAGAAGTGGGCTGTGCTCTTTTATCCTCACTGTAAGGGTTAAGAATTCAGAGCTTGACAGTCGTGACATTACTCTTCCTGATAACTAATTAGTGCTCATAAATCTCCTGTGCTGCTCAGAAACAGTCCCAGGAACAGATGAAAATCCAGCTGAAAAACATTCCTATAATTCTTCTCATTCACCAGAGGCAGTAACAACTGTATAACAGGATCTTCAGCTTGTATTCAGAATTAGACTGCGGGATTAGGATACCGTCTGCAGATATACAATTGTTTCTCTCATGCGTTTACTTTCACTTCAGGTTTGCTTTCAGTACCCTGTAATTGGCTTAAATGTTGGTTGATTATAAGCGGGATAAGCTGCACCTTATGCATTAAAGTGTGAGACCTCTGCAGTGCTGCCCACTTACATGGAGGTCTGGAGTGGAAAGGGAGGGGCTTACATGGTCACATGACCAGGGTGGGAGTGGATAAAGCTTTTGTAAGAATTTTTTATTTAAACTATTTGCAGGGTGTTTGGGGGTTTGTGGTATAAATGTGCTGATAAGTCATTGCTTCATGCATTATTCATATTGCTTGTGTTTGTCCTGCTGCTTATGTCTTGTCTAATGATCTCATCCTGTTCTGTAATTCCTCTGTGTGCTTCCTGTGTGGTGAGGAGAGACAGCTGCTCGGTGTGTTCGGTTATATCCTGCAGTCTGTGTGCTTCCTGTGTGGTGAGGAGAGACAGCTGCTCGGTGTGTTCAGTTATATCCTGCAGTCTCTGTGCTTCCTGTGTGGTGAGGAGAGACAGCTGCTCGGTGTGTTCAGTTATATCCTCAGTCTGTGTGCTTCCTGTGTGGTGAGGAGAGACAGCTGCTCGGTGTGGTCGGTTATATCCTCAGTCTGTGCTTCCTGTGTGGTGAGGAGAGACAGCTGCTCGGTGTGTTCGGTTATATCCTCAGTCTCTGTGCTTCCTGTGTGGTGAGGAGAGAAAGCTGCTCGGTGTGTTCGGTTATATCCTCAGTCTGTGCTTCCTGTGTGGTGAGGAGAGACAGCTGCTCGGTGTGTTCGGTTATATCCTCAGTCTGTGTGCTTCCTGTGTGGTGAGGAGAGACAGCTGCTCGGTGTGTTCGGTTATATCCTCAGTCTGTGTGCTTCCTGTGTGGTGAGGAGAGACAGCTGCTCGGTGTGTTCGGTTATATCCGTCAGTCTGTGTGCTTCCTGTGTGGTGAGGAGAGACAGCTGCTCGGTGTGTTCGGTTATATCCTCAGTCTGTGTGCTTCCTGTGTGGTGAGGAGAGACAGCTGCTCGGTGTGTTCGGTTATATCCTCAGTCTGTGTGCTTCCTGTGTGGTGAGGAGAGACAGCTGCTCGGTGTGGTCGGTTATATCCTCAGTCTGTGTGCTTCCTGTGTGGTGAGGAGAGACAGCTGCTCGGTGTGTTCGGTTATATCCTCAGTCTGTGCTTCCTGTGGGGTGAGGAGAGACAGCTGCTCGGTGTGTTCGGTTATATCCTGCAGTCTGTGTGCTTCCTGTGTGGTGAGGAGAGACAGCTGCTCGGTGTGTTCGGTTATATCCTCAGTCTGTGTGCTTCCTGTGTGCTGAGGAGAGACAGCTGCTCGGTGTGTTCGGTTATATCCTGCAGTCTGTGTGCTTCCTGTGTGGTGAGGAGAGACAGCTGCTCGGTGTGTTCGGTTATATCCTCAGTCTGTGTGCTTCCTGTGTGGTGAGGAGAGACAGCTGCTCGGTGTGTTCGGTTATATCCCTCAGTCTGTGTGCTTCCTGTGTGGTGAGGAGAGACAGCTGCTCGGTGTGTTCGGTTATATCCTCAGTCTGTGTGCTTCCTGTGTGGTGAGGAGAGACAGCTGCTCGGTGTGTTCGGTTATATCCCTCAGTC
This sequence comes from Hyperolius riggenbachi, assembly GCF_040937935.1. Lineage (NCBI taxonomy): Eukaryota > Metazoa > Chordata > Amphibia > Anura > Hyperoliidae > Hyperolius > Hyperolius riggenbachi. Next base: position 3,830,635 of record NC_090651.1, read on the forward strand.
TCTGTGCTTCCTGTGTGGTGAGGAGAGACAGCTGCTCGGTGTGTTCGGTTATATCCTGCAGTCTGTGTGCTTCCTGTGTGGTGAGGAGAGACAGCTGCTCGGTGTGTTCGGTTATATCCTCAGTCTCTGTGCTTCCTGTGTGGTGAGGAGAGACAGCTGCTCGGTGTGTTCGGTTATATCCCTCAGTCTGTGTGCTTCCTGTGTGGTGAGGAGAGACAGCTGCTCGGTGTGTTCGGTTATATCCTCAGTCTGCGCTTCCTGTGTGCTGAGGAGAGACAGCTGCTCGGTGTGTTCGGTTATATCCTCAGTCTGTGTGCTTCCTGTGTGGTGAGGAGAGACAGCTGCTCGGTGTGTTCGGTTATATCCTCAGTCTGTGTGCTTCCTGTGTGGTGAGGAGAGACAGCTGCTCGGTGTGTTCGGTTATATCCTCAGTCTGTGTGCTTCCTGTGTGGTGAGGAGAGACAGCTGCTCGGTGTGTTCGGTTATATCCTCAGTCTGTGTGCTTCCTGTGTGGTGAGGAGAGACAGCTGCTCGGTGTGTTCAGTTATATCCTCAGTCTGTGTGCTTCCTGTGTGGTGAGGAGAGACAGCTGCTCGGTGTGTTCGGTTATATCCTCAGTCTCTGTGCTTCCTGTGTGGTGAGGAGAGACAGCTGCTCGGTGTGTTCGGTTATATCCTCAGTCTCTGTGCTTCCTGTGTGGTGAGGAGAGACAGCTGCTCGGTGTGTTCAGTTATATCCTCAGTCTGTGCTTCCTGTGTGGTGAGGAGAGACAGCTGCTCGGTGTGTTCGGTTATATCCTCAGTCTCTGTGCTTCCTGTGTGGTGAGGAGAGACAGCTGCTCGGTGTGTTCGGTTATATCCTCAGTCTCTGTGCTTCCTTTGTGGTGAGGAGAGACAGCTGCTCGGTGTGTTCGGTTATATCCTCAGTCTGTGTGCTTCCTGTGTGGTGAGGAGAGACAGCTGCTCGGTGTGTTCGGTTATATCCTCAGTCTGTGCGCTTCCTGTGTGGTGAGGAGAGACAGCTGCTCGGTGTGTTCGGTTATATCCTCAGTCTGTGTGCTTCCTGTGTGGTGAGGAGAGACAGCTGCTCGGTGTGTTCGGTTATATCCTCAGTCTGTGTGCTTCCTGTGTGGTGAGGAGAGACAGCTGCTCGGTGTGTTCGGTTATATCCTCAGTCTGTGTGCTTCCTGTGTGGTGAGGAGAGACAGCTGCTCGGTGTGTTCGGTTATATCCTCAGTCTGTGCTTCCTGTGTGGTGAGGAGAGACAGCTGCTCGGTGTGTTCGGTTATATCCCTCAGTCTGTGTGCTTCCTGTGTGGTGAGGAGAGACAGCTGCTCGGTGTGTTCGGTTATATCCTCAGTCTGTGTGCTTCCTGTGTGGTGAGGAGAGACAGCTGCTCGGTGTGTTCGGTTATATCCTCAGTCTGTGTGCTTCCTGTGTGGTGAGGAGAGACAGCTGCTCGGTGTGGTCGGTTATATCCCTCAGTCTGTGTGCTTCCTGTGTGGTGAGGAGAGACAGCTGCTCGGTGTGGTCGGTTATATCCTCAGTCTGTGCTTCCTGTGTGCTGAGGAGAGACAGCTGCTCGGTGTGTTCGGTTATATCCTCAGTCTGTGTGCTTCCTGTGTGGTGAGGAGAGACAGCTGCTCGGTGTGTTCGGTTATATCCTCAGTCTGTGCTTCCTGTGGGGTGAGGAGAGACAGCTGCTCGGTGTGTTCGGTTATATCCTCAGTCTGTGCTTCCTGTGTGCTGAGGAGAGACAGCTGCTCGGTGTGTTCGGTTATATCTTCAGTCTGTGCTTCCTGTGTGCTGAGGAGAGACAGCTGCTCGGTGTGTTCGGTTATATCCTCAGTCTGTGTGCGTCCTGTGTGGTGAGGAGAGACAGCTGCTCGGTGTGTTCGGTTATATCCTCAGTCTGTGTGCGTCCTGTGTGGTGAGGAGAGACAGCTGCTCGGTGTGTTCGGTTATATCTTCAGTCTGTGCTTCCTGTGTGCTGAGGAGAGACAGCTGCTCGGTGTGTTCGGTTATATCCTCAGTCTGTGTGCTTCCTGTGTGGTGAGGAGAGACAGCTGCTCGGTGTGTTCGGTTATATCTTCAGTCTGTGCTTCCTGTGTGCTGAGGAGAGACAGCTGCTCGGTGTGTTCGGTTATATCCTCAGTCTGTGTGCTTCCTGTGTGCTGAGGAGAGACAGCTGCTCGGTGTGTTCGGTTATATCTTCAGTCTGTGCTTCCTGTGTGCTGAGGAGAGACAGCTGCTCGGTGTGTTCGGTTATATCCTCAGTCTGTGTGCTTCCTGTGTGGTGAGGAGAGACAGCTGCTCGGTGTGTTCGGTTATATCCTCAGTCTGTGTGCTTCCTGTGTGGTGAGGAGAGACAGCTGCTCGGTGTGTTCGGTTATATCCTCAGTCTGTGCTTCCTGTGTGCTGAGGAGAGACAGCTGCTCGGTGTGTTCGGTTATATCTTCAGTCTGTGTGCTTCCTGTGTGGTGAGGAGAGACAGCTGCTCGGTGTGTTCGGTTATATCCTCAGTCTGTGCTTCCTGTGGGGTGAGGAGAGACAGCTGCTCGGTGTGTTCGGTTATATCCTCAGTCTGTGCTTCCTGTGTGGTGAGGAGAGACAGCTGCTCGGTGTGTTCAGTTATATCCTCAGTCTCTGTGCTTCCTGTGTGGTGAGGAGAGACAGCTGCTCGGTGTGGTCGGTTATATCCTCAGTCTGTGTGCTTCCTGTGTGGTGAGGAGAGACAGCTGCTCGGTGTGTTCGGTTATATCCTTCAGTCTGTGTGCTTCCTGTGTGGTGAGGAGAGACAGCTGCTCGGTGTGTTCGGTTATATCCTCAGTCTGTGTGCTTCCTGTGTGGTGAGGAGAGACAGCTGCTCGGTGTGGTCGGTTATATCCTCAGTCTGTGTGCTTCCTGTGTGGTGAGGAGAGACAGCTGCTCGGTGTGTTCGGTTATATCCTCAGTCTCTGTGCTTCCTGTGTGCTGAGGAGAGACAGCTGCTCGGTGTGTTCGGTTATATCCTGCAGTCTGTGTGCTTCCTGTGTGGTGAGGAGAGACAGCTGCTCGGTGTGTTCGGTTATATCCTCAGTCTGTGTGCTTCCTGTGTGGTGAGGAGAGACAGCTGCTCGGTGTGTTCGGTTATATCCTTCAGTCTGTGTGCTTCCTGTGTGGTGAGGAGAGACAGCTGCTCGGTGTGTTCGGTTATATCCTCAGTCTGTGTGCTTCCTGTGTGGTGAGGAGAGACAGCTGCTCGGTGTGTTCGGTTATATCCCTCAGTCTGTGTGCTTCCTGTGTGGTGAGGAGAGACAGCTGCTCGGTGTGTTCGGTTATATCCTCAGTCTCTGTGCTTCCTGTGTGGTGAGGAGAGACAGCTGCTCGGTGTGGTCGGTTATATCCTCAGTCTCTGTGCTTCCTGTGTGGTGAGGAGAGACAGCTGCTCGGTGTGTTCAGTTATATGCCTCAGTCTGTGTGCTTCCTGTGTGGTGAGGAGAGACAGCTGCTCGGTGTGTTCAGTTATATCCTCAGTCTGTGTGCTTCCTGTGTGGTGAGGAGAGAAAGCTGCTCGGTGCGTTCGGTTATATCCTGCAGTCTGTGTGCTTCCTGTGTGGTGAGGAGAGACAGCTGCTCGGTGTGGTCGGTTATATCCTCAGTCTGTGTGCTTCCTGTGTGGTGAGGAGAGACAGCTGCTCGGTGTGTTCGGTTATATCCTGCAGTCTCTGTGCTTCCTGTGTGGTGAGGAGAGACAGCTGCTCGGTGTGTTCGGTTAAATCCTCAGTCTCTGTGCTTCCTGTGTGGTGAGGAGAGACAGCTGCTCGGTGCGTTCGGTTATATCCTGCAGTCTGTGTGCTTCCTGTGTGGTGAGGAGAGACAGCTGCTCGGTGTGGTCGGTTATATCCTCAGTCTGTGTGCTTCCTGTGTGGTGAGGAGAGACAGCTGCTCGGTGTGTTCGGTTATATCCTCAGTCTGTGTGCTTCCTGTGTGGTGAGGAGAGACAGCTGCTCGGTGTGTTCGGTTATATCCGTCAGTCTCTGTGCTTCCTGTGTTGTGAGGAGAGACAGCTGCTCGGTGTGTTCGGTTATATCCTCAGTCTGTGCTTCCTGTGGGGTGAGGAGAGACAGCTGCTCGGTGTGTTCGGTTATATCCCTCAGTCTGTGCGCTTCCTGTGTGGTGAGGAGAGACAGCTGCTCGGTGTGTTCGGTTATATCCTCAGTCTGTGTGCTTCCTGTGTGGTGAGGAGAGACAGCTGCTCGGTGTGTTCGGTTATATCCTCAGTCTGTGCGCTTCCTGTGTGGTGAGGAGAGACAGCTGCTCGGTGTGTTCGGTTATATCCTCAGTCTGTGTGCTTCCTGTGTGGTGAGGAGAGACAGCTGCTCGGTGTGTTCAGTTATATCCTTCAGTCTGTGTGCTTCCTGTGTGCTGAGGAGAGACAGCTGCTCGGTGTGGTCGGTTATATCCCTCAGTCTCTGTGCTTCCTGTGTGGTGAGGAGAGACAGCTGCTCGGTGTGTTCGGTTATATCCTCAGTCTCTGTGCTTCCTGTGTGGTGAGGAGAGACAGCTGCTCGGTGTGGTCGGTTATATCCTCAGTCTGTGTGCTTCCTGTGTGGTGAGGAGAGACAGCTGCTCGGTGTGTTCGGTTATATCCTGCAGTCTCTGTGCTTCCTGTGTGGTGAGGAGAGACAGCTGCTCGGTGTGTTCGGTTAAATCCTCAGTCTCTGTGCTTCCTGTGTGGTGAGGAGAGACAGCTGCTCGGTGTGTTCGGTTATATCCTCAGTCTGTGTGCTTCCTGTGTGGTGAGGAGAGACAGCTGCTCGGTGTGGTCGGTTATATCCCTCAGTCTGTGTGCTTCCTGTGTGGTGAGGAGAGACAGCTGCTCGGTGTGTTCAGTTATATCCTGCAGTCTCTGTGCTTCCTGTGTGGTGAGGAGAGACAGCTGCTCGGTGTGTTCGGTTATATCCTCAGTCTGTGTGCTTCCTGTGTGGTGAGGAGAGACAGCTGCTCGGTGTGGTCGGTTATATCCCTCAGTCTGTGTGCTTCCTGTGTGGTGAGGAGAGACAGCTGCTCGGTGTGTTCGGTTATATCCTCAGTCTGTGTGCTTCCTGTGTGGTGAGGAGAGACAGCTGCTCGGTGTGTTCGGTTATATCCTGCAGTCTGTGTGCTTCCTGTGTGGTGAGGAGAGACAGCTGCTCGGTGTGTTCGGTTATATCCTCAGTCTGTGCTTCCTGTGTGGTGAGGAGAGACAGCTGCTCGGTGTGTTCAGTTATATCCTCAGTCTGTGTGCTTCCTGTGTGGTGAGGAGAGACAGCTGCTCGGTGTGTTCGGTTATATCCTCAGTCTCTGTGCTTCCTGTGTGGTGAGGAGAGACAGCTGCTCGGTGTGTTCGGTTATATCCTCAGTCTGTGTGCTTCCTGTGTGGTGAGGAGAGACAGCTGCTCGGTGTGTTCGGTTATATCCTCAGTCTGTGCTTCCTGTGTGGTGAGGAGAGACAGCTGCTCGGTGTGTTCGGTTATATCCTTCAGTCTGTGTGCTTCCTGTGTGCTGAGGAGAGACAGCTGCTCGGTGTGTTCGGTTATATCCTCAGTCTGTGTGCGTCCTGTGTGGTGAGGAGAGACAGCTGCTCGGTGTGTTCGGTTATATCCTCAGTCTGTGTGCTTCCTGCTCAGACACAGATAGACTTGCCTTTTCTTTCTTGTCAGCAGAAGGGGCCCAGGAGGCCACCACTCCCAATACTACCGCCCACACCGAGCCGGAACTCAACTCCAAGATGTCCAGCATTATGACTATGCTGCAGCAATTTGCCAGTGGCCTGAGGAGCCGAAATGAGGAGATCCGAACGAAGGCCGCTAAAGACCTCCAGCATTATGTCACCACCGAGCTGCGGGAGGTAAGTTGTGGTCTGCACCTCATCTGCTAGTTACACTGTAAAGGAGGGGGGACACTGAGCTGAGGGAGGGTTGTCATTGTCTGTACCTCATCTGCCGATCAGGCAGTACAGAGCTGGGGGAGGGGTGCACTCAGCTGCGGGAGGTAAGTTGTGATCTGGGCCTCGTCTGCCTGTCACACCATGCAGGGGGGGGGGGGGGGGGGGGGGGACACGTAGCTCCTAGTGCCTAACACTAAGGCCCGGTTCACACTTGCGGTTGTCTGCCAAACGGACCGGATGACCTGACCGGATCCGGACCGGATCCGGATCGGAACCGTACGGTTCTGATCCGGATCCGATCCGGATCCGGTCAGGTTGCATCAGGTGTCCATCAGGATGCGATCCGGATCCGTTTGGCAGAAGTAACGTAAAACACCAAAAAAAAGTTGGGGTCTGGGAGGTCAGCAGAAGGGGGACCTGTGGAATCAGGCCCTCTGCTGTTTAGCACTCACCTCCACCTGCGACATGCTGCCAACATCTCCGGATCCGGATCCAGCTGTGCTGCTCCACTCCAAAATGCTTGCCCATGTGTCCCCAGCCAATATCGCCGCAAAAATCCGCATAGGAAGTGGGGTAGAACATCCGGATTTCTCAGCCAGTGTGTTGTGCGGCCTCCGGTTCCCATTTGTTTGTATTGGCCGGATGGTGCAGTCCGGCTCCGCCCCGGATACGGCTGCCGGAGGGGCCGGATGAAAAAATAGCGCATGTTGGAACGGAGGCCGGAGTCCGGATCCGGTCCGGCTCCGGTTCTGCAGAACGGACCCATGTGAACGGACGCATAGGCTTTAATTGCTATGCCGTGCGTCCGTTCCGTCCGTTCTGCAGGCGGTGCGGCTCCGGCACGGCGATTCCGGAGGGCCACCGCTAATGTGAACCGGGCCTAACCCCACGCCTCCTAGCGCCTAACACTAACCCCTCGCCTCCTAGCGCCTAACACTAACCCCTCGCCTCCTAGCGCCAAACACTAACCCCTCGCCTCCTAGCGCCAAACACTAACCCCTCGCCTCCTAGTGCCTAACACTAACCTCTCGCCTCCTAGTGCCTAACACTAACCCCTCGCCTCCTAGCGCCTAACACTAACCCCACGCCTCCTAGCGCCTAACACTAACCCCTTGCCTCCTAGCGCCTAACACTAACCCCACGCCTCCTAGCGCCTAACACTAACCCCTCGCCTCCTAGCGCCCAACACTAACCCCTCGCCTCCTAGCGCCTAACACTAACCCCTCGCCTCCTAGCGCCTAACACTAACCCCACGCCTTCTAGCGCCTAACACTAACCCCTCGCCTCCTAGCGCCTAACACTAACCCAACGCCTCCTAGCGCCAAACACTAACCCCTCGCCTCCTAGCGCCAAACACTAACCCCTCGCCTCCTAGTGCCCAACACTAACCCCTCGCCTCCTAGTGCCTAACACTAACCCCACGCCTGCTAGCGCCTAACACTAACCCCTCGCCTCCTAGTGCCTAACACTAACCCCACGCCTCCTAGCGCCTAACACTAACCCCTCGCCTCCTAGCGCCAAACACTAACCCCACGCCTCCTAGCACCTAACACTAACCCCTCGCCTCCTAGCGCCTAACACTAACCCCACGCCTCCTAGCGCCTAACACTAACCCCTTGCCTCCTAGCGCCTAACACTAACCCCTTGCCTCCTAGCGCCTAACACTAACCTCTCGCCTCCTAGCGCCCAACACTAACCCCTCGCCTCCTAGCGCCTAACACTAACCCCTCGCCTCCTAGCGCCTAACACTAACCCCACGCCTTCTAGCGCCTAACACTAACCCCTCGCCTCCTAGCGCCTAACACTAACCCCACGCCTCCTAGCGCCAAACACTAACCCCTCGCCTCCTAGCGCCAAACACTAACCCCTCGCCTCCTAGTGCCCAACACTAACCCCTCGCCTCCTAGTGCCTAACACTAACCCCTCGCCTCCTAGCGCCTAACACTAACCCCTCGCCTCCTAGCGCCTAACACTAACCCCTCGCCTCCTAGTGCCTAACACTAACCCCTCGCCTCCTAGTGCCTAACACTAACCCCTCGCCTCCTAGCGCCTAACACTAACCCCTCGCCTCCTAGCGCCTAACACTAACCCCTCCTACTGCCGAACACCTACCCCTCGCCTCCTAGTGCCTAACACTAACCCCTCGCCTCCTAGTGCCTAACACTAACCCCACGCCTCCTAGTGCCTAACACTAACCCCTCGCCTCCTAGCGCCTAACACTAACCCCACGCCTCCTAGTGCCTAACACTAACCCCACGCCTCCTAGTGCCTAACACTAACCCCATGCCTCCTAGCGCCTAACACTAACCCCGCGCCTCCTAGCGCATAACACTAACCCCTCGCCTCCTAGCGCATAACACTAACCACTCGCCTCCTAGCGCCTAACACTTACCCCTCCTACTGCCGAACACCTACCCCTCGCCTCCTAGCGCCTAACACTATACACCCCACGCCTCCTAGTGCCTAACACCCCTCGCCTCCTAGCGCCTAACACTAACCCCACGCCTCCTAGTGCCTAACCCTAATCCCACGCCTCCTAGTGCCTAACACTAACCCCTCGCCTCCTAGCGCCTAACACTAACCCCTCGCCTCCTAGTGCCTAACACTAACCCTTTTCTCCTCGTGCCTTACACTAATCGCAATGAGGCAGGAAATCCACAGATCTCATTGCAGCCACAGAGGCAAGTGTGGATTATTTCTGAAGTATTGCTTATTCTCGTGTGTCATTCCCAGGTCAGCCAGGAGGAGGCGACACAGTTCTACGATGAGCTCAACCACTTTATCTTTGAGTTTGTTTCCAGCTCCGACGGGAGCGAGAAGAAGGGAGGGATCCTAGCGATAGGTATGTGAGGTTACCTGTCTCGTGTACCCGGCGATTGCCGCGGCTTTCACGCTATTACTCCATGCTGTTACTGTGTGCTTCTCTGCCCAATATTATTATTACTCCATGCTGTCACCATGTGCTTCTCTGCCCCAATATTATTATTACTCCATGCTGTCACCATGTGCTTCTCTGCCCAATATTATTATTACTTCATGCTGTCACCGTGTGCTTCTCTGCCCAATATTATTATTACTCCATGCTGTCACCGTGTGCTTCTCTGCCCAATATTATTATTGCTCCATGCTGTCACCGTGTGCTTCTCTGCCTAATATTATTATTACTCCATGCTGTCACCGTGTGCTTCTCTGCCCAATATTATTATTACTCCATGCTGTCACCATGTGCTTCTCTGCCTCAATATTATTATTACTCCATGCTGTCACCGTGTGCTTCTCTGCCTAATATTATTACTCCATGCTGTCACCATGTGCTTCTCTGCCCCAATACTATTATTACTCCGTGCTGTCACAGTGTGCTTCTCTGCCCAATATTATTATTACTCCATGCTGTCACCATGTGCTTCTCTGCCCCAATATTATTATTACTCCGTGCTGTCACCATGTGCTTCTCTGCCCCAATATTATTATTACTCCATGCTGTCACCGTGTGCTTCTCTGCCCAATATTATTATTGCTCCATGCTGTCACCGTGTGCTTCTCTGCCTAATATTATTATTACTCCATGCTGTCACCGTGTGCTTCTCTGCCCAATATTATTATTACTCCATGCTGTCACCGTGTGCTTCTCTGCCCAATATTATTATTGCTCCATGCTGTCACCGTGTGCTTCTCTGCCTAATATTATTATTACTCCATGCTGTCACCGTGTGCTTCTCTGCCCAATATTATTATTACTCCATGCTGTCACCGTGTGCTTCTCTGCCCAATATTATTATTGCTCCATGCTGTCACCGTGTGCTTCTCTGCCTAATATTATTATTACTCCATGCTGTCACCGTGTGCTTCTCTGCCCAATATTATTATTACTCCATGCTGTCACCGTGTGCTTCTCTGCCCAATATTATTATTACTCCATGCTGTCACCGTGTGCTTCTCTGCCTAATATTATTATTACTCCATGCTGTCACCGTGTGCTTCTCTGCCCAATATTATTATTACTCCATGCTGTCACCGTGTGCTTCTCTGCCCAATATTATTATTACTCCATGCTGTCACCGTGTGCTTCTCTGCCCAATATTATTATTACTTCATGCTGTCACCGTGTGCTTCTCTGCCCAATATTATTATTACTCCATGCTGTCACCGTGTGCTTCTCTGCCCCACTATTATTATTACTCCATGCTGTCACCGTGTGCTTCTCTGCCCCAATATTATTATTGCTCCATGCTGTCACCGTGTGCTTCTCTGCCCAATATTATTATTACTCCATGCTGTCACCATGTGCTTCTCTGCCACAATATTATTATTACTCCATGCTGTCACCGTGTGCTTCTCTGCCCAATATTATTATTGCTCCATGCTGTCACCGTGTGCTTCTCTGCCCCAATATTATTATTGCTCCATGCTGTCACCGTGTGCTTCTCTGCCCAATATTATTATTACTCCATGCTGTCACCGTGTGCTTCTCTGCCCAATATTATTATTACTCCATGCTGTCACCGTGTGCTTCTCTGCCCAATATTATTACTCCATGCTGTCACCGTGTGCTTCTCTGCCCAATATTATTATTACTCCATGCTGTCACCATGTGCTTCTCTGCCACAATATTATTATTACTCCATGCTGTCACCGTGTGCTTCTCTGCCCAATATTATTATTGCTCCATGCTGTCACCGTGTGCTTCTCTGCCCCAATATTATTATTGCTCCATGCTGTCACCGTGTGCTTCTCTGCCCAATATTATTATTACTCCATGCTGTCACCGTGTGCTTCTCTGCCCAATATTATTATTACTCCATGCTGTCGCCGTGTGCTTCTCTGCCCAATATTATTATTACTCCATGCTGTCACCGTGTGCTTCTCTGCCCCAATATTATTATTACTCCATGCTGTCACCGTGTGCTTCTCTGCCCCAATATTATTATTGCTCCATGCTGTCACCGTGTGCTTCTCTGCCCCAATATTATTATTGCTCCATGCTGTCACCGTGTGCTTCTCTGCCCAATATTATTATTACTCCATGCTGTCGCCGTGTGCTTCTCTGCCCAATATTATTATTACTCCATGCTGTCACCGTGTGCTTCTCTGCCCAATATTATTATTACTCCATGCTGTCACCGTGTGCTTCTCTGCCCCAATATTATTATTACTCCATGCTGTCACCATGTGCTTCTCTGCCCAATATTATTACTCCATGCTGTCACCATGTGCTTCTCTGCCCAATATTATTATTACTCCATGCTGTCGCCGTGTGCTTCTCTGCCCAATATTATTATTACTCCATGCTGTCACCATGTGCTTCTCTGCCCAATATTATTACTCCATGCTGTCACCATGTGCTTCTCTGCCCAATATTATTATTACTCCATGCTGTCGCCGTGTGCTTCTCTGCCCAATATTATTATTACTCCATGCTGTCACCATGTGCTTCTCTGCCCAATATTACTACTCCATGCTGTCACCGTGTGCTTCTCTGCCCAATATTGTTACTCCATGCTGTCACCTTGTGCTTCTCTGCCCAATATTATTATTGCTCCATGCTGTCACCGTGTGCTTCTCTGCCCAATATTATTACTCCATGCTGTCGCCGTGTGCTTCTCTGCCCAATATTATTATTACTCCATGCTGTCACCATGTGCTTCTCTGCCCAATATTATTACTCCATGCTGTCACCATGTGCTTCTCTGCCACAATATTATTATTACTCCATGCTTTCACCGTGTGCTTCTCTGCCTAATATTATTATTACTCCATGCTGTCACCATGTGCTTCTCTGCCCAATATTATTATTACTCCATGCTGTCACCATGTGCTTCTCTGCCCAATATTATTATTACTCCATGCTGTCACCGTGTGCTTCTCTGCCCAATATTATTACTCCATGCTGTCGCCGTGTGCTTCTCTGCCCAATATTATTATTACTCCATGCTGTCACCATGTGCTTCTCTGCCCAATATTATTACTCCATGCTGTCACCATGTGCTTCTCTGCCACAATATTATTATTACTCCATGCTTTCACCGTGTGCTTCTCTGCCTAATATTATTATTACTCCATGCTGTCACCATGTGCTTCTCTGCCCAATATTATTATTACTCCATGCTGTCACCGTGTGCTTCTCTGCCCAATATTATTACTCCATGCTGTCGCCGTGTGCTTCTCTGCCCAATATTATTATTACTCCATGCTGTCACCATGTGCTTCTCTGCCCAATATTATTACTCCATGCTGTCACCATGTGCTTCTCTGCCACAATATTATTATTACTCCATGCTGTCACCGTGTGCTTCTCTGCCCAATATTATTATTACTCCATGCTGTCGCCGTGTGCTTCTCTGCCCAATATTATTATTACTCCATGCTGTCACCATGTGCTTCTCTGCCCAATATTATTACTCCATGCTGTCACCATGTGCTTCTCTGCCACAATATTATTATTACTCCATGCTGTCACCGTGTGCTTCTCTGCCCAATATTATTATTACTCCATGCTTTCACTGTGTGCTTCTCTGCCCAATATTATTATTACTCCATGCTGTCACCTTGTGCTTCTCTGCACAATATTGATGAATGTCATTTGTATCCCTGAACAGGGCGAGATGTTTAATGTCCTATAAACCGGACTTTACCAGCAGCATGATCTGTTGTGGGAAAATATCTGCCCTGTGATTGGGTGTTAGGGACGAAAGGTTCAGGTGAAAGTATTACATGTTTGCAGATAATGGTCTGCACCACATCCAAGTATAAATCCGCTTTATTGAAGATCCATAAAATGCTGTGTAGCAGCTACAGCCCGCTGTTTTGGGTTACAATCCCTTTTACAAGCTGCTCAGATTATTATACTGAGCGTCTTGTAAAAGGGGCATGTAACCCGAAACAGCGGGCTGTAGCTGCTACACAGCATTTTATGGATCTTCAATAAAGCTGATTTATACTTGGATGTGGTGCAGACCATTATCTGCAAACATGTAATACTTTCACTAACCCCGTCCTCCCATATCCCCAGCAGTGCATGTTCATCCAGCATTCCTGAGACACCGATTACCCCACCTGGGAATGACTGAGGTTTTCTGCAGAACGTGCACTGTTTTGGACGGGCGGGGAAGCCCTGAACTAATGCTACATACACACTCGAAAGATTAATGAAAGATCACAGACCAATTTTACCCCATCTTTTGCAGGAACTGATCTTTTGCAGATACTGATCTTTTGAATGTGTACAGCATGTTTGTGTGCAGCATCTTGCAAAGATTTCTGTCTGATGGGGAGTGCAGCTCCATAGACTAGACTGTGTAGGTGTGGCTCTCATACTACATGGAAGGGGGTAAGATTTCTGTCTGATGGGGAGTGCAGCTCCATAGAATAGACTGTAGGTGTGGCTCTCATACTACATGGAAGGGGGTAAGATTTCTGTCTGATGGGGAGTGCAGCTCCATAGAATAGACTGTGTAGGTGTGGCTCTCATACTACATGGAAGGGGGTAAGATTTCTGTCTGATGGGGAGTGCAGCTCCATAGAATAGACTGTGTAGGTGTGGCTCTCATACTACATGGAAGGGGGTAAGATCTCTGTCTGATGGGGAGTGCAGCTCCATAGAATAGACTGTGTAGGTGTGGCTCTCATACTACATGGAAGGGGGTAAGATTTCTGTCTGATGGGGAGTGCAGCTCCATAGAATAGACTGTGTAGGTGTGGCTCTCATACTACATGGAAGGGGGTAAGATTTCTGTCTGATGGGGAGTGCAGCTCCATAGAATAGACTGTGTAGGTGTGGCTCTCATACTACATGGAAGGGGGTAAGATTTCTGTCTGATGGGGAGTGCAGCTCCATAGAATAGACTGTGTAGGTGTGGCTCTCATACTACATGGAAGGGGGTAAGATTTCTGTCTGATGGGGAGTGCAGCTCCATAGAATAGACTGTGTAGGTGTGGCTCTCATACTACATGGAAGGGGGTAAGATTTCTGTCTGATGGGGAGTGCAGCTCCATAGAATAGACTGTGTAGGTGTGGCTCTCATACTACATGGAAGGTGGTAAGATTTCTGTCTGATGGGGAGTGCAGCTCCATAGAATAGACTGTGTAGGTATGGCTCTCATACTACATGGAAGGGGGTAAGATTTCTGTCTGATGGGGAGCTCAGCTCCATAGAATAGACTGTGTAGAGTATGGCTCTCATACTACATGGAAGGGGGTAAGATTTCTGTCTGATGGGGAGTGCAGCTCCATAGAATAGACTGTGTAGGTGTGGCTCTCATACTACATGGAAGGGGGTAAGATTTCTGTCTGATGGGGAGCTCAGCTCCATAGAATAGACTGTGTAGAGTATGGCTCTCATACTACATGGAAGGGGGTAAAATTGGTCTGATATCTTTCATTTATCTTTCCAGTGTGTACACAGTGTAACGCACTAGCTTGGGGCAACCTGCTGGTCAGGTGATCAATCTCCCCTCCTCTCCTGATCTCTGTGTGTTTTCCACGCGAATAAATCAGAAAGTATTAGTCTGTTGTCTGTCTAGGCTTCTCGGCATGTAGTGGGCAGCCATGGCATCCTCCATCTATTTCTTTACAGGAACACAATAACACTTCCCTCCACCCCCCAGGACATGAAGCATGGAACGGTGACATCACTCTGCCACAAGACACGCCTGGTGTCTGCACTGCACAACTGGCTCTTGCAGTACTGATCAGCGATGTGTATTAGGGATTTGCTCATTGGCTGGGGAGGAGCAGTGTGTGTGAAGGGTGATCACTGACAGCTGGGCACAGTGTGGCGTACAGACCCCTCTATACCGCCCTCACCCCACCCATACCTGCCTGGTGTTTGATAGTCAGGAGTAGATAAGGTACCCAAACATTACTTGATTTTCCATTGTGTGATAAAGCGGTCGACTTTATTGGGTTGATTGACAGTCGATGGACTGGTAACCCACACACTGCAAGCGATATCCCAGCGATACTCGTCCGCTAATCGAGCTGGCCGACGTTGTGCCTCCGCGCTCTGACACCAAATATCCATTCTGTATCGATCGATGTGTACAGTAGCCAATTCCTTCACGATCTACCGAAGTCTCGCGGATGGAATAGTTGTAACGCTAAATTACCTGCTGATTGGAGACAATATAATTTGTCAAAAATGCTTAGTAGACTGAGAAGCACACGATTCTACAAAGATTGATAACGATTTCCTTTAGGACAGAAATGCAGTCCACGTTTCAG
Organism: Hyperolius riggenbachi; assembly: GCF_040937935.1. Taxonomy (NCBI): domain Eukaryota; kingdom Metazoa; phylum Chordata; class Amphibia; order Anura; family Hyperoliidae; genus Hyperolius; species Hyperolius riggenbachi. Next base: position 3,845,765 of record NC_090651.1, read on the forward strand.
GCTTTAAAGAGAACCAGAGATGAAGCACCCTCTTGTATTTTACCTTATAAATCAGTGGGAACATGACAGTAAACACCTAATCTGCTCTTTGTTTCATTGTTCTCTGTTTAATCTGACTGTTATCACCTCTGATAAGAATCCCCGACTGAGCACTCAGTCTAGCTTTGCTACTGAAGGCTTATAGCTGAGTCTGTCTTCTCTGGTGTCTTTTCAAGCCCAAGCCTGCCCCCTTGTGGCTCTGCTATAATGACTCAGCTATAATTATTCCCTGCAAAGCCAGACTGAATGCTCAGTCCGGGATTCTTATCACAGCTGATAACAGACACTTTTAGCAGTGAGGATGAAACAGAGAGCAGGGTAAGTGTTTTCTCTAATGTTCTTACTGATATATATGGTAAAATACACAAGGGTGCTTTGTCTCTGGTTCACTTTAAGGGGAGCTATGACTGAGAAACCAGCTGTAACAGCACATCCTACTGATGTAAATCCTGGTTCCTCTGCTGGAGTTGATAGAGGTGAATTGGAGGAAACTTCATCTGATGATTCTGGAGCAGGGGTTGAAGAGAACCTGTCCCAACAAGATTCAGATCAAGTTTCCAAAGAGAACAAGATAACAAGATTTTTGTTTAGTGCTGAAGAGGTTACTGAATTGTTAAAGGCTACTGTATCTGAGAGTGAGAGAATTCCGGAAAGCGTGTCGGCAGTATCCATTCAAGGCAAAATATATAAAGGGTTAGGAGCCCCGATGACTAGAGCTGGCCATAGATCCTTAGTGGGTATTATTGATGAACAGTGGGGAAAACCCAGAAAACAATGCTTTATAATTCCAAAACCGTTGAAGAAAAGATTCCTGTGTCACGAGGAGGAAATAGAAAGACGGGACAAATTTCTAAAGCCCCATCTACACGATATGATTCGATTATGATTCTATTCACTATACGATTAAATTCGACATGTCCGATCTGGATTCGATTCAATTTGATTTGCCATTGCAAAACAATGGCAAATCTAATTGAATCGAATCCTGATCGGACATGTTGGATTTAATTGGATCGTAAATAGAATCGTAATCGAATCGTATAAAGAATCGTATCGTGTAGATGGGGCTTAAAGAGAATCTGTATTGTTAAAATCGCACAAAAGTAAACATACCAGTGCGTTAGGGGACATCTCCTATTACCCTCTGTCACAATTTCGCCGCTCCTCGCCGCATTAAAAGTGGTTAAAAACTGTTTTAAAAAGTTTGTTTATAAACAAACAAAATGGCCACCAAAACAGGAAGTAGGTTGATGTACAGTATGTCCACACATAGAAAATACATTCATACACAAGCAGGCTGTATACACCCTTCCTTTTGAATCTCAAGAGATCATTTGTGTGTTTCTTTCCCCCTGCAGCTATCTTCCACTGAAGTGTCAGGCTGTTTCTTCCTGCAGAGTGCAGACAGCTGTGCCTGTATGTAATTCCTCAGTATGTGAAAGCCCAGCCAGCTCAGAGGAGGATTTATCCAGCTTGTAAAAGATAAGAGAGAAGAGAGAAGCTGCCCTAATCTAAATAATACACAGGCAGTGTGCAGAGAGGGGCCTGGAGGGGGGAGATGCATCATAGAACCACAACACTGAAGAACTTGGCAGCCTTCCAGACACAGGCTGACAAGTCTGACAGGGGAAAGATACATTGATTTATTACAGAGATGGTGATAGCAGAAAGTGCTGCAGTAAGCCAGAACACATTAGAATAGCTTTTGGAACTTGTAGGATGATAAAAAACAGGATGCAATTTTTGTTACGGAGTCTCTTTAAGGCCACATACACACATCAGACCATAGTCTTTTGAAAATGTAAGATCACAGACCAATCTTACCACCCTTCATGTAGTATGAGAGCCATACTCTAACCAGTCTTTTCTATGGAGCTGAACTCCACATCAGAAAAAAATCTTTGCAAGATGCTGCACACACAGATGCTGTACAGACACAAAAGATCAGTATCTGCAAAAGATCTGTTCCTGACAAAAATCCATTCCTGCAAATTGCAATGATAGTCTGAGATCTGCAGATCATCATACACACATGATTTAACTGGCATTCATCTGCAGATCAGATCTACCAGGATGGATTTTCAGATCTGCAGATGATTGCTTGATCTGCAGATGAATGTCAGTTAAATCATGTGTGTATGATGATCTGCAGATATCATAGACTATGAATGCAATTTGCAGGAATGGATTTTTGGCAGGAACAGATCTTTTGCAGATACTGATCTTTTGTGTCTGTACAGCATCTGTGTGTGCAGCATCTTGCAAATATTTTTTTCTGATGGGTAGTTCAGCTCCATAGAATAGACTGTGTAGGTGTGGCTCTCATACTACATGGAAGGGGGTAAGATTTCTGTCTGATGGGGAGTTCAGCTCCATAGGATAGACTGTGTAGGTGTGGTTCTCATACTACATGGAAGGGGGTAAGATTTCTGTCTGATGGGGAGTGCAGCTCCATAGAATAGACTGTGTAGGTGTGGCTCTCATACTACATGGAAGGGTGGTAAGATTTCTGTCTGATGGGGAGTTCAGCTCCATAGGATAGACTGTGTAGGTGTGGCTCTCATACTACATGGAAGGGGGTAAGATTTATGTCTGATGGGGAGTGCAGCTCCATAGAATAGACTGTGTAGGTGTGGCTCTCATACTACATGAAGGGGGTAAGATCTCTGTCTGATGGGGAGTGCAGCTCCATAGAATAGACTGTGTAGGTGTGGCTCTCATACTACATGGAAGGGGGTAAGATTTCTGTCTGATGGGGAGTGTAGCTCCATAGAATAGACTGTGTAGGTGTGGCTCTCATACTACATGAAAGGGGGTAAGATTTCTGTCTGATGGGGAGTGCAGCTCCATAGAATAGACTGTGTAGGTATGGCTCTCATACTACATCGAGGGTGGTAAGATTTCTGTCTGATGGGGAGTGCAGCTCCATAGAATAGACTGTGTAGGTGTGGCTCTCATACTACATGGAAGGGGGTAAGATCTCTGTCTGATGGGGAGTGCAGCTCCATAGAATAGACTGTGTAGGTGTGGCTCTCATACTACATGGAAGGGGGTAAGATCTCTGTCTGATGGGGAGTGCAGCTCCATAGAATAGACTGTGTAGGTGTGGCTCTCATACTACATGGAAGGGGGTAAGATTTCTGTCTGATGGAGAGTGCAGCTCCATAGAATAGACTGTGTAGGTGTGGCTCTCATACTACATGGAAGGGGGTAAGATTTCTGTCTGATGGGGAGTGCAGCTCCATAGAATAGACTGTGTAGGTGTGGCTCTGATACTACATGGAAGGGGGTAAGATTTCTGTCTGATAGGGAGTGCAGCTCCATAGAATAGACTGTGTAGGTGTGGCTCTCATACTACATGAAGGGTGGTAAGATTTCTGTCTGATGGGGAGTTCAGCTCCATAGAATAGACTGTGTAGGTAGGGCTCTCATACTACATGGAAGGGGGTAAGATTTCTGTCTGATGGGGAGTGCAGCTCCATAGAATAGACTGTGTAGGTATGGCTCTCATACTACATGGAAGGGGGTAAGATTTCTGTCTGATGGGGAGTGCAGCTCCATAGAATAGACTGTGTAGGTGTGGCTCTCATACTACATGTAAGGGGGTAAGATTTCTGTCTGATGGGGAGTGCAGCTCCATAGAATAGACTGTGTAGGTGTGGCTCTCATACTACATGGAAGGGGGTAAGATTTCTGTCTGATGGGGAGTGCAGCTCCATAGAATAGACTGTGTAGGTATGGCTCTCATACTACATGGAAGGGGGTAAGATCCCTGTCTGATGGGGAGTGCAGCTCCATAGAATAGACTGTGTAGGTGTGGCTCTGATACTACATGGAAGGGGGTAAGATTTCTGTCTGATAGGGAGTGCAGCTCCATAGAATAGACTGTGTAGGTGTGGCTCTCATACTACATGGAAGGGGGTAAGATTTCTGTCTGATGGGGAGTGCAGCTCCATAGAATAGACTGTGTAGGTATGGCTCTCATACTACATGGAAGGGGGTAAGATTTCTGTCTGATGGGGAGTGCAGCTCCATAGAATAGACTGTGTAGGTATGGCTCTCATACTACATGGAAGGGGGTAAGATTTCTGTCTGATGGGGAGTGCAGCTCCATAGAATAGACTGTGTAGGTATGGCTCTCATACTACATGGAAGGGGGTAAGATCTCTGTCTGATGGGGAGTGCAGCTCCATAGAATAGACTGTGTAGGTGTGGCTCTGATACTACATGGAAGGGGGTAAGATTTCTGTCTGATAGGGAGTGCAGCTCCATAGAATAGACTGTGTAGGTGTGGCTCTCATACTACATGTAAGGGGGTAAGATTTCTGTCTGATGGGGAGTGCAGCTCCATAGAATAGACTGTGTAGGTGTGGCTCTCATACTACATGGAGGGGGTAAGATTTCTGTCTGATGGGGAGCGCAGCTCCATAGAATAGACTGTGTAGGCGTGGCTCTCATACTACATGGAAGGGGGTAAGATCTCTGTCTGATGGGGAGTGCAGCTCCATAGAATAGACTGTGTAGAGTGTGGCTCTCATACTACATGGAAGGGGGTAAGATCTCTGTCTGATGGGGAGTGCAGCTCCATAGAATAGACTGTGTAGGTGTGGCTCTCATACTACATGGAAGGGGGTAAGATTTCTGTCTGATGGGGAGTGCAGCTCCATAGAATAGACTGTGTAGGTGTGGCTCTCATACTACATGGAAGGGGGTAAGATCTCTGTCTGATGGGGAGCTCAGCTCCATAGAATAGACTGTGTAGGTGTGGCTCTCATACTACACGGAAGGGGGTAAGATCTCTGTCTGATGGGGAGTGCAGCTCCATAGAATAGACTGTGTAGGTGTGGCTCTCATACTACATGGAAGGGGGTAAGATTTCTGTCTGATGGGGAGCTCAGCTCCATAGAATAGACTGTGTAGGTGTGGCTCTCATACTACATGGAAGGGGGTAAGATTTCTGTCTGATGGGGAGCGCAGCTCCATAGAATAGACTGTGTAGGTGTGGCTCTCATACTACATGGAAGGGGGTAAGATCTCTGTCTGATGGGGAGCTCAGCTCCATAGAATAGACTGTGTAGGTGTGGCTCTCATACTACACGGAAGGGGGTAAGATCTCTGTCTGATGGGGAGCTCAGCTCCATAGAATAGACTGTGTAGGTGTGGCTCTCATACTACATGGAAGGGGGTAAGATTTCTGTCTGATGGGGAGCTCAGCTCCATAGAATAGACTGTGTAGGTGTGGCTCTCATACTACATGGAAGGGGGTAAGATTTCTGTCTGATGGGGAGCGCAGCTCCATAGAATAGACTGTGTAGGTGTGGCTCTCATACTACATGGAAGGGGGTAAGATCTCTGTCTGATGGGGAGTGCAGCTCCATAGAATAGACTGTGTAGGTGTGGCTCTCATACTACATGGAAGGGGGTAAGATTTCTGTCTGATGGGGAGTGCAGCTCCATAGAATAGACTGTGTAGGTGTGGCTCTCATACTACATGGAAGGGGGTAAGATCTCTGTCTGATGGGGAGCTCAGCTCCATAGAATAGACTGTGTAGGTGTGGCTCTCATACTACACGGAAGGGGGTAAGATCTCTGTCTGATGGGGAGTGCAGCTCCATAGAATAGACTGTGTAGGTGTGGCTCTCATACTACATGGAAGGGGGTAAGATTTCTGTCTGATGGGGAGCTCAGCTCCATAGAATAGACTGTGTAGGTGTGGCTCTCATACTACATGGAAGGGGGTAAGATTTCTGTCTGATGGGGAGTGCAGCTCCATAGAATAGACTGTGTAGGTGTGGCTCTCATACTACATGGAGGGGGTAAGATTTCTGGCTGATGGGGAGTGCAGCTCCATAGAATAGACTGTGTAGGTGTGGCTCTCATACTACATGGAAGGGGGTAAGATTTCTATCTGATGGGGAGTGCAGCTCCATAGAATAGACTGTGTAGGTGTGGCTCTCATACTACATGGAAGGGGGTAAGATCTCTGTCTGATGGGGAGTGCAGCTCCATAGAATAGACTGTGTAGGTGTGGCACTCATACTACATGGAAGGGGGTGAGATTTCTGTCTGATGGGGAGTGCAGCTCCATAGAATAGACTGTGTAGGTGTGGCTCTCATACTACATGGAAGGGGGTAAGATTTCTATCTGATGGGGAGTGCAGCTCCATAGAATAGACTGTGTAGGTATGGCTCTCATACTACATGGAAGGGGGTAAGATCTCTGTCTGATGGGGAGTGCAGCTCCATAGAATAGACTGTGTAGGTGTGGCTCTCATACTACATGGAAGGGGGTAAGATCTCTGTCTGATGGGGAGTGCAGCTCCATAGAATAGACTGTGTAGGTGTGGCTCTCATACTACATGTAAGGGGGTAAGATCTCTGTCTGATGGGGAGTGCAGCTCCATAGAATAGACTGTGTAGGTGTGGCTCTCATACTACATGGAAGGGGGTAAGATCTCTGTCTGATGGGGAGTGCAGCTCCATAGAATAGACTGTGTAGGTGTGGCTCTCATACTACATGTAAGGGGGTAAGATTTCTGTCTGATGGGGAGTGCAGCTCCATAGAATAGACTGTGTAGGTGTGGCTCTCATACTACATGGAAGGGGGTAAGATCTCTGTCTGATGGGGAGTGCAGCTCCATAGAATAGACTGTGTAGAGTATGGCTCTCAGTCATACTACATGGAAGGGGGTAAGATTTCTGTCTGATGGGGAGTGCAGCTCCATAGAATAGACTGTGTAGGTGTGGCTCTCATACTACATGGAAGGGGGTAAGATTTCTGTCTGATGGGGAGTGCAGCTCCATAGAATAGACTGTGTAGGTGTGGCTCTCATACTACATGGAAGGGGGTAAGATTTCTGTCTGATGGGGAGTGCAGCTCCATAGAATAGACTGTGTAGGTATGGCTCTCATACTACATGGAAGGGGGTAAGATTTCTGTCTGATGGGGAGTGCAGCTCCGTAGAATAGACTGTGTAGGTGTGGCTCTCATACTACATGGAAGGGGGTAAGATTTCTGTCTGATGGGGAGTGCAGCTCCATAGAATAGACTGTGTAGGTGTGGCTCTCATACTACATGGAAGGGGGTAAGATTTCTGTCTGATGGGGAGTGCAGCTCCATAGAATAGACTATGTAGAGTATGGCTCTCATACTACATGGAAGGGGGTAAGATTTTTATCTGATGGGGAGTGCAGCTCAATAGAATAGACTGTGTAGGTATGGCTCTCATACTACATGGAAGGTGGTAAGATTTCTGTCTGATGGGGAGTGCAGCTCAATAGAATAGACTGTGTAGAGTATGGCTCTCATACTACATGGAAGGGGGTAAGATCTCTGTCTGATGGGGAGTGCAGCTCCATAGAATAGACTGTGTAGGTGTGGCTCTCATACTACATGGAAGGTGGTAAGATTTCTGTCTGATGGGGAGTGCAGCTCCATAGAATAGACTGTGTAGGTGTGGCTCTCATACTACATGGAAGGGGGTAAGATTTCTGTCTGATGGGGAGTGCAGCTCCATAGAATAGACTGTGTAGGTGTGGCTCTCATACTACATGGAAGGGGGTAAGATTTCTGTCTGATGGGGAGTTCAGCTCCATAGAATAGACTGTGTAGGTGTGGCTCTCATACTACATGGAAGGGGGTAAGATTTCTGTCTGATGGGGAGTGCAGCTCCATAGAATAGACTGTGTAGGTGTGGCTCTCATACTACATGGAAGGGGGTAAGATTTCTGTCTGATGGGGAGAGCAGCTCCATAGAATAGACTGTGTAGGTGTGGCTCTCATACTACATGGAAGGGGGTAAGATTTCTGTCTGATGGGGAGTGCAGCTCCATAGAATAGACTGTGTAGGTGTGGCTCTCATACTACATGGAAGGGGGTAAGATCTCTGTCTGATGGGGAGAGCAGCTCCATAGAATAGACTGTGTAGGTGTGGCTCTCATACTACATGGAAGGGGGTAAGATTTCTGTCTGATGGGGAGTGCAGCTCCATAGAATAGACTGTGTAGGTGTGGCTCTCATACTACATGGAAGGGGGTAAGATTTCTGTCTGATGGGGAGTGCAGCTCCATAGAATAGACTGTGTAGGTATGGCTCTCATACTACATGGAAGGGGGTAAGATTTCTGTCTGATGGGGAGTGCAGCTCCGTAGAATAGACTGTGTAGGTGTGGCTCTCATACTACATGGAAGGGGGTAAGATTTCTGTCTGATGGGGAGTGCAGCTCCATAGAATAGACTGTGTAGGTGTGGCTCTCATACTACATGGAAGGGGGTAAGATTTCTGTCTGATGGGGAGTGCAGCTCCATAGAATAGACTATGTAGAGTATGGCTCTCATACTACATGGAAGGGGGTAAGATTTTTATCTGATGGGGAGTGCAGCTCAATAGAATAGACTGTGTAGGTATGGCTCTCATACTACATGGAAGGTGGTAAGATTTCTGTCTGATGGGGAGTGCAGCTCAATAGAATAGACTGTGTAGAGTATGGCTCTCATACTACATGGAAGGGGGTAAGATCTCTGTCTGATGGGGAGTGCAGCTCCATAGAATAGACTGTGTAGGTGTGGCTCTCATACTACATGGAAGGTGGTAAGATTTCTGTCTGATGGGGAGTGCAGCTCCATAGAATAGACTGTGTAGGTGTGGCTCTCATACTACATGGAAGGGGGTAAGATTTCTGTCTGATGGGGAGTGCAGCTCCATAGAATAGACTGTGTAGGTGTGGCTCTCATACTACATGGAAGGGGGTAAGATTTCTGTCTGATGGGGAGTTCAGCTCCATAGAATAGACTGTGTAGGTGTGGCTCTCATACTACATGGAAGGGGGTAAGATTTCTGTCTGATGGGGAGTGCAGCTCCATAGAATAGACTGTGTAGGTGTGGCTCTCATACTACATGGAAGGGGGTAAGATCTCTGTCTGATGGGGAGAGCAGCTCCATAGAATAGACTGTGTAGGTGTGGCTCTCATACTACATGGAAGGGGGTAAGATTTCTGTCTGATGGGGAGTTCAGCTCCATAGAATAGACTGTGTAGGTGTGGCTCTCATACTACATGGAAGGGGGTAAGATTTCTGTCTGATGGGGAGTGCAGCTCCATAGAATAGACTGTGTAGGTGTGGCTCTCATACTACATGGAAGGGGGTAAGATCTCTGTCTGATGGGGAGAGCAGCTCCATAGAATAGACTGTGTAGGTGTGGCTCTCATACTACATGGAAGGGGGTAAGATTTCTGTCTGATGGGGAGTGCAGCTCAATAGAATAGACTGTGTAGGTGTGGCTCTCATACTACATGGAAGGGGGTAAGATTTCTGTCTGATGGGGAGTGCAGCTCCGTAGAATAGACTGTGTAGGTGTGGCTCTCATACTACATGGAAGGGGGTAAGATTTCTGTCTGATGGGGAGTGCAGCTCCATAGAATAGACTGTGTAGGTGTGGCTCTCATACTACATGGAAGGGGGTAAGATTTCTGTCTGATGGGGAGTGCAGCTCCATAGAATAGACTATGTAGAGTATGGCTCTCATACTACATGGAAGGGGGTAAGATTTTTATCTGATGGGGAGTGCAGCTCAATAGAATAGACTGTGTAGGTATGGCTCTCATACTACATGGAAGGTGGTAAGATTTCTGTCTGATGGGGAGTGCAGCTCAATAGAATAGACTGTGTAGAGTATGGCTCTCATACTACATGGAAGGGGGTAAGATCTCTGTCTGATGGGGAGTGCAGCTCCATAGAATAGACTGTGTAGGTGTGGCTCTCATACTACATGGAAGGTGGTAAGATTTCTGTCTGATGGGGAGTGCAGCTCCATAGAATAGACTGTGTAGGTGTGGCTCTCATACTACATGGAAGGGGGTAAGATTTCTGTCTGATGGGGAGTGCAGCTCCATAGAATAGACTGTGTAGGTGTGGCTCTCATACTACATGGAAGGGGGTAAGATTTCTGTCTGATGGGGAGTGCAGCTCCATAGAATAGACTGTGTAGGTATGGCTCTCATACTACATGGAAGGGGGTAAGATTTCTGTCTGATGGGGAGTGCAGCTCCATAGAATAGACTGTGTAGGTGTGGCTCTCATACTACATGGAAAGGGGTAAGATTTCTGTCTGATGGGGAGTGCAGCTCCATAGAATAGACTGTGTAGGTGTGGCTCTCATACTACATGGAAGGGGGTAAGATTTCTGTCTGATGTGGAGTGCAGCTCCATAGAATAGACTGTGTAGGTGTGGCTCTCATACTACATGGAAGGGGGTAAGATTTCTGTCTGATGGGGAGTGCAGCTCAATAGAATAGACTGTGTGTGGCTCTCATACTACATGGAAGGGGGCAAGATTTCTGTCTGATGGGGAGTGCAGCTCAATAGAATAGACTGTGTGTGGCTCTCATACTACATGGAAGGGGGCAAGATCTCTGTCTGATGGGGAGTGCAGCTCCATAGAATAGACTGTGTAGGTGTGGCTCTCATACTACATGGAAGGGGGTAAGATTTCTGTCTGATGGGGAGTGCAGCTCCATAGAATAGACTGTGTAGGTGTGGCTCTCATACTACATGGAGGGGGTAAGATTTCTGTCTGATGGGGAGTGCAGCTCCATAGAATAGACTGTGTAGGTGTGGCTCTCATACTACATGGAAGGGGGTAAGATTTCTGTCTGATGGGGAGTGCAGCTCCATAGAATAGACTGTGTAGAGTATGGCTCTCATACTACATGGAAGGGGGTAAGATTTCTGTCTGATGGGGAGCTCAGCTCCATAGAATAGACTGTGTAGGTGTGGCTCTCATACTACATGGAAGGGGGTAAGATTTCTGTCTGATGGGGAGTGCAGCTCCATAGAATAGACTGTGTAGGTGTGGCTCTCATACTACATGGAAGGGGGTAAGATTTCTGTCTGATGGGGAGTGCAGCTCCATAGAATAGACTGTGTAGGTGTGGCTCTCATACTACATGGAAGGGGGTAAGATCTCTGTCTGATGGGGAGTGCAGCTCCATAGAATAGACTGTGTAGGTGTGGCTCTCATACTACATGGAGGGGGTAAGATTTCTGTCTGATGGGGAGTGCAGCTCCATAGAATAGACTGTGTAGGTGTGGCTCTCATACTACATGGAAGGGGGTAAGATTTCTGTCTGATGGGGAGCGCAGCTCCATAGAATAGACTGTGTAGGTGTGGCTCTCATACTACATGGAAGGGGGTAAGATTTCTGTCTGATGGGGAGTGCAGCTCCATAGAATAGACTGTGTAGGTGTGACTCTCATACTACATGGAAGGGGGTAAGATCTCTGTCTGATGGGGAGTGCAGCTCCATAGAATAGACTGTGTAGGTGTGGCTCTCATACTACATGGAAGGGGGTAAGATTTCTGTCTGATGGGGAGTGCAGCTCCATAGAATAGACTGTGTAGGTGTGGCTCTCATACTACATGGAAGGGGGTAAGATTTCTGTCTGATGGGGAGTGCAGCTCCATAGAATAGACTGTGTAGGTGTGGCTCTCATACTACATGGAAGGGGGTAAGATTTCTGTCTGATGGGGAGTGCAGCTCCATAGAATAGACTGTGTAGGTGTGGCTCTCATACTACATGGAAGGGGGTAAGATTTCTGTCTGAGGGGGAGTGCAGCTCCATAGAATAGACTGTGTAGGTGTGGCTCTCATACTACATGGAAGGGGGTAAGATTTCTGTCTGATGGGGAGTGCAGCTCCATAGAATAGACTGTGTAGGTGTGGCTCTCATACTACATGAAGGGTGGTAAGATTGGTCTGTGATCTTTCATTTTCCAAAGACTATAGTCTGATGTGTGTATGAGCCTTAAGGCTGGACTCCGCTTTATCCCAATACTCTAAAGATGCAGACTTGTCCTTCGAGTACACACGGGCATTAAAGGATCCCCTTGACAAAAAGGTTGATATTTTATCTAAATTACCCCGGGAAACAATATTAATTAATATTTTCTATTTAGACCTAATATTTACTCAATGTGTTTATCTAGAAACATTATCTCTCGGGTAGATGATTTTCAGGAGTTACTAGCAGCAGGTACCTCTCCAGAACTGTTGCTGCAATCAATCTTAATAGTTTCCATGGCCTTAGTCTTTGTCTGCGAAGCTTTGCTGGAATCCCTTAGAGCTACTGCTAAAAGTGCAGCCGTAATGAACTCTTCTCGACGGGTCATTTGGCTTAGACCTCGTTCATATCATTTAGCGCAGATGGATGTGCGATCGGAACGCAACGCGTCCGATCGCACGCCATCTGCGCTACTATGAGCTGCGCTGTAGATCCCATTCATTACAATGAATGGGATCTGCGCTGCGATTACCAAAAATGCGTGCAGCACGCGATAGCGCAATTGCGCTGCCACGCAGCGCATATGATGGGAACGGTAGAAGGGCTGTCTATGCCCTTCTACCGTTCTTGCGCGTCCCACACTATACGCGCTGCCAAAATGCGCACGGCAGCACGTATAGTCTGAGCGAGGCCTTAGAACCTGGGAGGGGATCTGACATCAAAGAACAGGTTATGCGCGATGGAATTTGAAGGAAAATTACTGTTCAGAAAGGACCTGGATAATATATTATCCAGATCCACCGACAAAGGGAAAACGTTTACAGAAAAATGTAAAAAGTTGACCAGAGAAAGTTCTTTCAGTTTACTCCCAAAAGTAATCAGAAAGATAAGGTTAGAAGAGGCAGAGGTTATCCTAGTCCCCCGTGGTGGCCGGGCAGGGCTTGGCTCCCAATAGTCCAATCCCTGGCAGTTCAGGACCTGTGGGTACTTCCTCTCAGACCGCACCTGCTCTCTCAGAGGGGATTCTACCTTCCAGATCCACAGAGGCCACGGCATTTTTACTAGCAATGAAGAATTACCCGGACAAGTGAACGGCACTCGACATCCCAGGCACAAAGGGCTGAAGCATCTGTAGCTCAGATATGAAGAACAGCAACCTGGTTGAATCAGTCAACCTTTATAAGGGGCAGCGTGGTGGCGCAGTGGTGTAGTGGTTAGCGCTCTCGCCTTGCAGCGTTTGGTCCATAGTTCAAATCCCAGCCGGGTCAACATCTGCAAGGAGGTTGTATGTTCTCCACGTGTCTGTGCAGGTTTCCTCCGGCACTCTGGTTTCCTCCCACATCCCAAAAACATACAGATAAGTTTAATTGGCTTCCCCCTAAATTGGCCCTAGACTACGATACATACACTACACTATACATACTGTACATAGACATGACTATGGTAGGGATTAGAGTGTGAGCTCCTCTGAGGGACAGTTAGTGACAATGTACTCTGTACAGCGCTGCGGAAGATGTCAGCACTATATAAATACTAAAGAATAATAATAAAATAGGCCCAACAGGATTGAGCTGCTGTCTAACCAGGACATGTCCTTACGGAGGAAGGTCCTGCAAGTAGTCGTCCCACCCTGAATTGTAACAGCGAGTTCTCTGTGGTCTCTCAATTCCGGGGGCCGGGCTGAAGGATGGGAAGAGAAAATAACTGGTAATAAGTACCGTGTTCCCTCAAAATAAGACCGTGTCTTGCATTGATGTTTGCTCTAAATGTTGTGCTAGGGCTTAAAGGGATACTGTAGGGGGGTCGGGGGAAAATGAGTTGAACTTGCCCGGTGCTTCTAATGGTCCCCCGCAGACATCCTGTGCCCGCGCAGCCACTCACCGATGCTCCGGCCCCCGCAGACATCCTGCGCCCATGCAGCCACTCACCGATGCACCGGCCCCGCCTCCGGTTCACCTCTGGAATTTCAGACTTTAAAGTCTGAAAACCTTTGCGCCTGCATTGCTGTGTCCTCCTTCCTGCTGATGTCACCAGGAGCGTACTGCGCAGGCAGAGACCATACTGGGCCTGCGCAGTCCGCTCCTGGTGACATCAGCGAGAGCGAGGACACAGCAACTCAAGCGCAGTGGTTTTCAGACTTTAAAGTCTGAAATTCCAGAGGTGAACGGGAGGCGGGGCCGGAGCATCGGTGAGTGGCTGCGCGGGCACAGGATGTCTGCGGGGGACCATTAGAAGCACCGGGTAAGTTCAATTCATTTCCCCTACAGTGTCCCTTTAAGTTCCTTTGCTGTGTGTCCCCCCTGCCTTCCCCACAGTGCTGCCTCTGCTGGATCCACCTCTTGTGTGTCCCCGTGTACCTTTAGTGTCCTCCTATCCCCTGAACTCCTTTCCACCCCCCCCCCCCCTCCATGGCCTCCTGGTGTCTTCCGGCGTCCCTCTGCATCCTCCTCTTACCCCTAGCTCCATTTTGCGCTCTCTCCCATGTCCTGCAATGTCCCCTAATCCTCTTCTTCCCCCAGCTCCATGCTTTTGTGTCCCCGAGCTTCAGCCTATGGGGAAGAAGTATAGCAACTTGTGGTTCTGCTGAAGCCGATGATCTCATAGGTTGGACCATGGCTCTGTTATTGGGCTGAGTAGCAGCGAGTGCAGTGATTGGCCCAATGACGGAGCCTTGGAACTGCCCGTGAGACCATCGGCTCTAATAGAAGCACAGGTTGCCGTACTTTTCCCCTTACTGCAGCTAGGGCTTACTTTCAGGGGATGTCTTCATTTCAGGGAAACAGGGTATTTCTCATAATCCTTTACTTCGGCACACTCTATACCCTAACCCTAAGAAATCACTATCAATGGTGAAGGGGCTATTTCAATTTACAATACTATGTGAGTGCGCACCTGGGACAGAATGGTTACTCTGTGTAGGCATGGCTTGGATAAGGGGAGGTACACTTATAGGTGGGGGGAGTATATGCTAATGATTAATCACTAATAGGTCTGTGTTTCCTAATAGGCAGGCGCCAGTGTACTCTCAATTCCGGGTGCTGCAATGAATGGACGGAAGAATTAGCAGAAATACCTATTCCCGGATATGAAACAGGTACCGTATATACTCGTGTATAAGCCGACTTTTTGGGACAAAAAAAGTGGCCCAGAAGTGGGGGCGTCGGCTTATACATGAGTCACTTAAAATTGTCACACACCCCCATGAGTGCCCCCTACCACATGTATCGCAGTGGTGTAGTCCTGCATGCATACTTACTCCCCAAATGCCCCCGGCTCTATAGGAATACTCACAAGTGAGCCAGCAGAAGCCCTATGCAGGAATGCTCACAGCTGAAGCATCCAGTGCCCTTCCGGCAGCACTACAGTTACTGGAGGGAACAGTCTGGACTGAATCCTCCTCCTTAGCTGCAGCGCACAGCCAAAACCCCCAGCCCAGCTCTGGCCGCAGCTCCAGGCCACCCTCTGCAGGATGACAGCGAGCCGCAGCCGCTCTGCCCCAGGAAGCCACCATGATGACAGCACACAGTAATGCTGCTGGATAAGAAAGTAGGCGCCGAGCTGCTCTCCGTACTGCTAGGGAATAGCACCCCCTGCCTCTGTGGTGTCACAAAGTAGCTGCTCTCAGCACTGCGAGGGAACGGCACGCCCCCTGCCTCTGTGGCGTCCCAAAGTAGCTGCTCTCCGCACTGCGAGGGAACGGCACGCCCCCTGCCTCTGTGGCGTCACAAAGTAGCTGCTCTCCACACTGCGAGGGAACGGCACGCCCCTTGCCTCTGTGGCGTCACAAAGTAACTGCTCTTCGCACTCCGAGGGAACAACACGCCCCCTGCCTCTGTGGCGTAATAAAGTAGCTGCTCTCCACACTGCGAGGGAACGACACACCCCCTGCCTCTGTGGCGTCACAAAGTAACTGCTCTCCGCACTGCCAGGGAACGGCACGCCCCCTGCCTCTGTGGCGTCACAAAGTAACTGCTCTCCGCACTGCCAGGGAACGGCACGCCCCCTTTCTCTGTGGCACCACAAAGTAGCTGCTCTCCACACTGCGAGGGAACGGCATGCCTCCTGCCTCTGTGGCACCACAAAGTAGCTGCTCTCCACACTGCGAGGGAACGGCATGCCTCCTGCCTCTGTGGAGCCACAGAGTAGCTGCTCTCTGCACTGCGAGGGAACGGCATGCCCTCTGCCTCTGTGGAGTCACAAAGTAGCTGCTCTCTTCACTGCTAGGGAACGGCATGCCCCCTGCCTCTGTGGCGCCACAAAGTAGCTGCTCTCCACACTGCGAGGGAACGGCACGCCCCCTGCCTCTGTGGCGCCACAAAGTAGCTGCTCTCCACCCTGCGCGGGAACGGCAAACCCCCTGCCTCAGTGGCGCAAAAGTAGCTGCTCTCCACACTGCGAGGAAACTGCGCCCCGTGCCTCTGTGGCGTCACAAAGTAGCTGCTCTCCACACTGTGAGGGAACGGCACACCCCCTGCCTCTCTGGCGTCACAAAGTAGCTGCTCTCCGCACTGCGAGGGAACGGCACGCCCCCTGCCTCTGTGGCGTCACAAAGTAGCTGCTCTCCGCACTGCTAGGGAACAGCACACCCCCTGCCTCTGTGGCGCCACAAAGTAGCTGCTCTCCACACTGCAAGGGAACTGTGCCCCCTGCCTCTGTGGCCTCACAAAGTAGCTGCTCTCCACACTGCGAGGAAACGGCACGCCCCCTGCCTCTCTGGCGTCACAAAGTACCTGCTCTCCACACTGCGAGGGAACAGCACGCCCTCTGCCTCTGTGGTGTCACAAATTAGCTGCAGTCTGCACTGCGAGGGAACGGTGCCCCCTGCCTCTGTGGCATTACAAAGTAGCTGCTCTCCGCACTGCGAGGAAATTGCACGCCCCCTGCCTCTGTGGCCTCACAAAGTAGCTGCTCTCCGCAATGCGAGAGGAACGGCACGCTCCCTGCCTCTGTGGCCTCACAAAGTAGCTGCTCTCCGCACTGCGAGGGAACAGCACGCCCCCTGCCTCTGTGGCATCACAAAGTAGCTGCTCTCCGCACTGCGAGGAAATGGTACGCCCCCTGCCTCTGTGGCCTCACAAAGTAGCTGCTCTCCGCAATGCGAGGGAACGACACGCCACCTGCCTCTGTGGCATCACAAAGTAGCTGCTCTCCACACTGCGAGGGAACGGCACGCCCCCTGCCTCTGTGGCGCCACAAAGTAGTTGCTCTCCACACTGCGAGGGAACGGCACGCCCCCTGCCTCTGTGGCGCCACAAAGTAGTTGCTCTCCACACTGCGAGGGAACGGCACGCCCCCTGCCTCTGTGGCATCACAAAGTAGCTGCTCTCCGCACTGCGAGGGAACGGCACGCCCCCTGCCTCTGTGGCGTCACAAAGTAGCTGCTCTCTGCACTGCGAGGGAACAGCACACCCCCTGCCTCTATGGCGCCACAAAGTAGCTTCTCTCCACACTGCGAGGGAACGGCACGCCCCCTGCCTTTGTGGAGCCACAAAGTAGCTGCACTACGCACTGCGAGGGAGCGGCACGCCCCCTGCCTCTGTGGCCTCACAAAGTAGCTGCTCTTCGCACTACGAGAGAACGGCACGCCCCCTGCCTCTGTGGCGCCACAAAGTAGCTGCTCTCCGCACTGCGAGGGAACAGCGCCCCCTGCCTCTGTGGAACCACAAAGTAGCTGCTCTCCGCACTGCGGGGGAACGGCACACCCCCTGCCTCTGTGGCGTCACAAAGTAGCTGCTCTCCGCACTACGAGAGAACGGCACGCCCCCTGCCTCTGTGGCGCCACAAAGTAGCTGCTCTCCGCACTGCGAGGGAACAGCGCCCCCTGCCTCTGTGGCATCATAAAGTAGCTGCTCTCCACACTGCAAGGGAATGACACGCCCCCTGCCTCTGTGGCATCACAAAGTAGCTGCTCTCCACACTGCCAGGGAACGGCACGCCCCCTGCCTCTGTGGCGTCACAAAGTAGCTGCTCTCTTCACTGCGTGGGAACAGCACACCCCCTGCCTCTGTGGTGCCACAAAGTAGCTGCTCTCCACACTGCGAGGGAACGGCATGCCCCCTGCCTCTGTGGCGTCACAAAGTAGCTGCTCTCTGCACTACGAGGGAACGGCGCCCCCTGCCTCCGTGGCGTCACAAAGTAGCTGCTCTCTTCACTGCGAGGGAACAGCACACCCCCTGCCTCTGTGGCACCACAAAATCGCTGCTCTCCGCACTGCGAGGGAACGCCATGCCCCCTGCCTCTGTGGAGCCACAAAGTAGCTGCTCTCCGCACTACGAGAGAACGGCACGCCCCCTGCCTCTGTGGCGCCACAAAGTAGCTGCTCTCCGCACTGCGAGGGAACAGCGCCCCCTGCCTCTGTGGCATCATAAAGTAGCTGCTCTCCACACTGCAAGGGAATGACACGCCCCTGCCTCTGTGGCATCACAAAGTAGCTGCTCTCCACACTGCCAGGGAACGGCACGCCCCCTGCCTCTGTGGCGTCACAAAGTAGCTGCTCTCTTCACTGCGTGGGAACAGCACACCCCCTGCCTCTGTGGTGCCACAAAGTAGCTGCTCTCCACACTGCGAGGGAACGGCATGCCCCCTGCCTCTGTGGCGTCACAAAGTAGCTGCTCTCTGCACTACGAGGGAACGGCGCCCCCTGCCTCCGTGGCGTCACAAAGTAGCTGCTCTCTTCACTGCGAGGGAACAGCACACCCCCTGCCTCTGTGGCACCACAAAATCGCTGCTCTCCGCACTGCGAGGGAACGGCACGCCCCCTGCCTCTGTGGCGCCACAAAGTAGCTGCTCTCCGCACTGTGAGGGAACAGCACACCCCCTGCCTCTGTGGCATCACAAAGTAGCTGCTCTCCGCACTGCGAGGGAACAGCACAACCCCCTGCCTCTGTGGCGCCACAAACTAGCTGCTTTCCGCACTACAGCACGTCCCCTGCCTCTGTGGCGCCACAAAGTAGCTGCTCTCCACACTGCGAAGGGAACGGCATGCCCCCTGCCTCTGTGGCATCACAAAGTAGCTGCTCTCCGCACTGCGAGGGAACAGCACAACCCCCTGCCTCTGTGGCGCCACAAACTAGCTGCTTTCCGCACTACAGCACGTCCCCTGCCTCTGTGGCGCCACAAAGTAGCTGCTCTCCACACTGCGAAGGGAACGGCATGCCCCCTGCCTCTGTGCCGCCGCAAAGTAGCTGCTCTCCACACTGCGAAGGGAACGGCATGCTCCCTGCCTCTGTGCCGCCGCAAAGTAGCTGCTCTCCGCACTGTGAGGGAACAGCACACCCACTGCCTCTGTGCCGCCTCAAAGTAGCTGCTCTCCGCGCTGCGAGGGAATGGCATGTCCTCTGCCTCTGTGAAGCCACAAAGTAGCTGCTCTCCGAACTGCGGGGGAACGGCACGCTCCCTGCCTCTATGGCGTCACAAAGTAGCTGCTCTCCACACTGCGAGGGAACGGCACGCCCCTTGCCTCTGTGGCATCACAAAGTAGCTGCTCTCCGCACTGCGGGGGAACGGCACACCCCCTGCCTCTGTGGCATCATAAAGTAGCTGCTCTCCGCACTGCCAGGGAACGGCACGCCCCCTGCCTCTCTGGCGTCACAAAGTAGCTGCTCTCCACACTGCGAGATAACAGCGCCCCCTGCCTCTTTGGCGTCACAAAGTAGCTGCTCTCCGCACTGCGAGGTAACAGCACGCCCCCTGCCTCTGTGGAGGCACAAAGTAGCTGCTCCTTTCACTGAGAGGGAACAGCACACCCTCTGCCTCTGTGGCGCCATAAAGTAGCTGCTCTCCGCACTGCTAGGGAACGGCACGCTCTCTGCCTCTGTGGAGCCACAAAGTAGCTGCTCTCCACACTGCGAGGGCACCGCACGCTCCCTGCCTCTGTGGCGTCACAAAGTAGCTGCTCTCCGAACTGCGAGGAAACTGCACGCCCTCTGCCTCTTTGGCGTCACAAAGTAGCTGCTCTCCGTACTGTGATGGAACAGCGCCCCCTGCCTCTGTGGCGCCACAGAATAGCTGCTATTCACACTGCGCGGGAATGGCAGGCCCCCTGCTTTTGTGGCGGCACAAAGTAGCTGCTCTCAGCACTGCAAGGGAACGGCACGCCCTCTGCCTTTGTGGAGCCACAAAGTAGCTGCTCTCCGAACTGCGGGGGAACGGCACGCCCCCTGCCTCTGTGGCGCCACAAAGTAGCTGCTCTCCGCACTGCGTGGGAACGGCATGCCCCCTGCCTCTGTGGCCTCACAAAGTAGCTGCTCTCCACACTGCAAGGGAACGGCATGCCCCCTGCCTCTGTGGCCTCACAAAGTAGCTGCTCTCCACACTGCGAGGGAACGGCACGCCCCCTGCCTCTGTGGCGCCACAAAGTAGCTGCTCTCCGCACTGCGTGGGAACGGCATGCCCCCTGCCTCTGTGGCCTCACAAAGTAGCTGCTCTCCACACTGCGAGGGAACGGCACGCCCCCTGCCTCTGTGGCATCACAAAGTAGCTGCTCTCCGCACTGCGAGGGAACGGCATGCCCTCTGCCTCTGTGGCGCCACAAAGTAGCTGCTCTCCGCACTGCGTGGGAACGGCATGCCCCCTGCCTCTGTGGCGCCACAAAGTAGCTGCTCTCCGCACTGCGAGGGAACAACACACCACCTGCCTCTGTGGCATCACAAAGTAGCTGCTCTCCGCACTGCGAGGAAATGGCACGCCCCCTGCCTCTGTGGCGTCACAAAGTAGCTGCTCTCCGCACTGCGAGGGAACAGCGCCCCCTGCCTCTGTGGCATCATAAAGTAGCTGCTCTCAGCACTGCGAGGGAACGGCACACCCCCTGCCTCTGTGGCGTCACAAAGTAGCTGATCTCCGCACTGCGAGGGAACAGCGCCCCCTGCCTCTGTGGCATCATAAAGTAGCTGCTCTCCACACTGCGAGGGAACAGCACACCCCCTGCCTCTGTGACGTCACAAAGTAGCTGCTCTCCACACTGCGAGGGAACTGTGCCCCCTGCCTCTTTGGCGTCACAAAGTAGCTGCTCTCCACACTGCGAGGGAACAGCACGCCCCCTGCCTCTGTGGCGTCACAAAGTAGCTGCTCTCCACACTGCGAGGGAACTGTGCCCCCTGCCTCTTTGGCGTCACAAAGTAGCTGCTCTCCACACTGCGAGGGAACAGCACGCCCCCTGCCTCTGTGGCGTCACAAAGTAGCTGCTCTCCACACTGCGAGGGAACTGCGCCCCCTGCCTCTTTGGCGTCACAAAGTAGCTGCTCTCCACACTGCGAGGGAACGGCACGCCCCCTGCCTCTGTGGCCTTTTTGTCTCTTTATGGCGGAAGGAGGTTTAAGTCTTTTTTTTAATCAAGAAAATACACATATATTTCTATGCAAGACACGTTTGGACTCAGAATCTGGTAATACCCCAAATAGCAATGAATGAAAGTGGATATGAACTGAGGCAAGCCTTCCAAGGTCTGTGCTGTGATTCGCTGCAAATGGCGGGGGGAGGGGGGGCTCTCTAGGAATGGAAGATGCACGCACAGCTGCGGGGTACTGGGGTAAGTGAGAGAGGCACACACCCATGGATCGCTCTGCCGATGCTGGACTATACTATGCAGGACTACACTACCGCACCATTGCTCAATACATGTGGCGGGGGGGGGGTGCAATCATGGAGCACAGGCTTGAACATGCCTTTAGGCACAGGCCTGCAGGGAGTCTATGCGCTGCCTGCTCTGGTGTGTGTGTTGTGCAGTGTATAGAGTCACTTGTGACTGTTTGGCAGCCCTGGTTCTGCTTTGCTGCCTTAACTGCATTTCACTCTTATACTCCAGTCTATAAACGTTACCTGTTTCTTTTTTTATGGAAATAGTTGGGGGTCGGCTTATACTTGAGATGGCTTATACACGAGTATATGCGGAATTATCTTCCATCCTGTCCAATCATGTAAATTGGTCGATTTTACCAGATATAAGGCAGTTTCCATCAATCGGTCAGAAAGGGACATAATGGATTCGCCTTCGATCAGATACAATGATTGAATGGCCGATTGCACTGGAAAATCCTGTAATGTATGGGCATCTTTAGACAATGTGAGGTGACGAATTGTTGAAGTCCTCAAACCACCCCCAGCAGGCATAATCACAGTCCTCACCCAGGCAATATAATCCATAGCGAGGGGGCGGGACTGGTGATTATACATGGTGACAGGCCCCTCCCCCCAGCAGGCATAATCACAGTCCTCACCCAGGCAATATAATCCATACCGAGGGGGCGGGACTGGTGATTATACATGGTGACAGCCCCTCCCCCCAGCAGACATAATCACAGTCCTCACCCAGGCAATAGAAACCATAGCGAGGGGCGGGACTGGAGATTATATGCGGTGACAGCCCCTCCCCCCAGCAGATATAATCACAGTCCTCACCCAGGCAATATAATCCATAGCGAGGGAGGAGGGCGGGACTGGAGATTATACATGGTGACAGCCCCTCCCCCCAGCAGGCATAATCACAGTCCTCACCCAGGCAATATAAACCATAGCGAGGGGCAGGACTGGAGATTATATGCGGTGACAGCCCCTCCCCCCAGCAGATATAATCACAGTCCTCACCCAGGCAATATAATCCATAGCGAGGGAGGAGGGCGGGACTGGTGATTATACATGGTGACAGCCCCTCCCCCCAGCAGACATAATCACAGTCCTCACCCAGGCAATAGAAACCATAGCGAGGGGCAGGACTGGAGATTATATGCGGTGACAGCCCCTCCCCCCAGCAGATATAATCACAGTCCTCACCCAGGCAATATAATCCATAGCGAGGGAGGAGGGCGGGACTGGAGATTATACACGGTGACAGCCCCTCCCCCCAGCAGGCATAATCACAGTCCTCACCCAGGCAATATAAACCATAGCGAGGGGCGGGGCTGAAGATTATACATGGTGACAGCCCCTCCCCCCCAGCAGATATAATCACAGTCCTCACCCAGGCAATATAAACCATAGCGAGGGGCGGGACTGGAGATTATACACGGTGACAGCCCCTCCCCCCAGCAGGCATAATCACAGTCCTCACCCAGGCAATATAAACCATAGCGAGGGGCGGGACTGGAGATTATACACGGTGACAGCCCCTCCCCCCAGCAGACATAATCGCAGTCCTCACCCAGGCAATATAAACCATAGCGAGGAGGGCGGGACTGGAGATTATACACGGTGACAGCCCCTCCCCCCAGCAGACATAATCGCAGTCCTCACCCAGGCAATATAAACCATAGCGAGGGGGCGGGACTGGAGATTATACACGGTGACAGCCCCTCCCCCCAGCAGGCATAATCACAGTCCTCACCCAGGCAATATAATCCATAGCGAGGGAGGAGGGCGGGACTGGAGATTATACACGGTGACAGCACCTCCCCCCAGCAGGCATAATCACAGTCCTCACCCAGGCAATATAAACCATAGCGAGGGGGCGGGACTGGAGATTATACACGGTGACAGCACCTCCCCCCAGCAGGCATAATCACAGTCCTCACCCAGGCAATATAAACCATAGCGAGGGGGCGGGACTGGAGATTATACACGGTGACAGCCCCTCCCCCCAGCAGACATAATCACAGTCCTCCCCCAGGCAATATAAACCATAGCGAGGGGGCGGGACTGGAGATTATACACGGTGACAGCCCCTCCCACCAGCAGACATAATCACAGTCCTCACCCAGGCAATATAATCCATAGCGAGGGAGGAGGGCGGGACTAGAGATTATACACGGTGACAGCCCCTCCCCCCAGCAGGAATAATCACAGTCCTCACCCAGGCAATATAATCCATAGCGAGGGAGGAGGGCGGGACTGGTGATTATACACGGTGACAGCCCCTCCCCCCAGCAGGCATAATCACAGTCCTCACCCTGGCAATATAAACCATAGCGAGGGAGGGGGGCGGGACTGGAGATTATACATGGTGACAGCCCCTCCCCCCAGCAGACATAATCACAGTCCTCACCCTGGCAATATAAACCATAGCGAGGGAGGGGGGCGGGACTGGAGATTATACACGGTGACAGCACCTCCCCCCACCAGGCATAACCACAGTCCTCACCCTGGCAATATAAACCATAGCGAGGGAGGGGGCGGGACTGGAGATTATACATGGTGACAGCCCCTCCCCCCAGCAGGCATAACCACAGTCCTCACCCTGGCAATATAAACCATAGCGAGGGAGGGGGGCGGGACTGGAGATTATACATGGTGACAGCCCCTCCCCCCAGCAGGCATAACCACAGTCCTCACCCTGGCAATATAAACCATAGCGAGGGAGGGGGGCGGGACTGGAGATTATACACGGTGACAGCACCTCCCCCCACCAGGCATAACCACAGTCCTCACCCTGGCAATATAAACCATAGCGAGGGAGGGGGCGGGACTGGAGATTATACATGGTGACAGCCCCTCCCCCCAGCAGACATAATCACAGTCCTAACCCAGGCAATATAAACCATAGCGAGGGGCGGGACTGGAGATTATACACGGTGACAGCCCCTCCCCCCAGCAGGCATAATCACAGTCCTCACCCAGGCTATATAAACCATAGTGAGGGGGCGGGACTGGAGATTATACACGGTGACAGCCCCTCCCCCAGCAGACATAATCACAGTCCTCATCCAGGCAACATAAACCATAGCGAGGGGGCGGGACTGGAGATTATACACGGTGACAGCCCCTCCCCCCAGCAGATATAATCACAGTCCTCACCCAGGCAATATAAACCATAGCGAGGGCGCGGGACTGGAGATTATACACGGTGACAGCCCCTCCCCCCAGCAGGCATAATCACAGTCCTCACCCAGGCAATATAAACCATAGCGAGGGGCGGGACTGGAGATTATACACGGTGACAGCCCCTCCCACCAGCAGATATAATCACAGTCCTCACCCAGGCAATATAAACCATAGCGAGGGGGCGGGACTGGAGATTATACACGGTGACAGCCCCTCCCCCCAGCAGGCATAATCACAGTCCTCACCCAGGCAATATAAACCATAGCGAGGGGGCGGGACTGGAGATTATACACGGTGACAGCCCCTCCCCCCAGCAGGCATAATCACAGTCCTCACCCAGGCAATATAAACCATAGCGAGGGGCGGGACTGGTGATTATACATGGTGACAGCCCCTCCCCCAGCAGACATAATCACAGTCCTCACCCAGGCAATATAAACCATAGCGAGGGGGCGGGACTGGAGATTATACATGGTGACAGCCCCTCCCACCAGCAGACATAATCACAGTCCTCACCCAGGCAATATAAACCATAGCGAGGGGCGGGACTGGAGATTATACACGGTGACAGCCCCTCCCCCCAGCAGGCATAATCACAGTCCTCCCCCAGGCAATATAAGCCTCTGAATCCATAATAATTTCTCCGATCTCAGGGAATCTGCCGTAGTCAGGCCCGCCGGTTTCTACGATCTTCCCTGATCTCCGGAGTACGGAGGATTATGAGAAACGTAGCCGGGTGGGATAAACAATCCCTTTACAGGATAATGTTAGAATTTCCCAGCCAGAACTCCTGACACCATTTTGCTGGAGTTATAAATGCTTACAGATGTTTCAACAAGTCCTCCGCACTCCTTCCATGAATTAAAAACATCAATCCTTTATTAATAACATCATGGAAAAGTAGCAAATAAGGCAGCATGCAAGCTGACGCGTTTCTGACCCAAGCGGGCCCTTAGTCGTAGCCAGTATAAATGCTTGCAGCTCTCTTGTCACTGTTGTCTTGGAGAGAAGGTGTGTGATTTGGTAAATCATGCTAAAGGGAACCTAAACTGAGGATATGGATTTTTCCTTTTAAAATAAAACCAGTTGCCTGACTCTCCTGCTGATCCTGTGTCTCTAATACTTTTAGTCACAGCCCCTGAACAAGCATGCAGATCAGGTGCTCTGACTGAAGTCAGACTGGATTAGCTGCATGCTTGTTTCAGGTGTGTGATTCAGCCACTACTGCAGTCAAAGAGATCAGCAGGGCTGCCAGGCAACTGGTATTGTTTAAAAGGAAACCTCCATATCCCTCTCAGTTTAGGTTCCCTTTAAGATGGTCAGAATGTTTCTTTATTTGCTAACCGTTGTATTTCCTCCCCTTGATTTGTGAGAAGCCACACGCTGATCTTATGCACAGTGTCATACATAGATCACGTTTTATAGACGTTATACATTCGCCATGCCAGGAGCTCTGCACAATCTCTGCATCTGCACATTTCATTTGCATGTTTATACTAATTTTTTCCATTGACATTTATTTGTATAGTTTTTTTCTTGTAATATTTTATTTGTATATTCTGTATTTTTCATTATTGTTGTATATTCGAAGAATAGAATGCCCAGATTTGGGCCGAGGCAATGTTTACAAACAATGTCACATGATCACTGGGGGCCGCTGTGATTGGCTCTGTACGGAAGCTCCTGGATTCAGCCTGATGCAGATAAGGCAGTGTTTACAAACAATGTCACGTGATCACTAGGAGCTGCTGTCATTGGCTCTGCAGCGGCTCCCGTATTCAGGCTGATGCAGATAAGACAATGTTTACAAACAGGCATGGGCTCAAATTCTGCTTCGGGTGATCCGGATAGTTACTATCCGGATTTCACCCAGTAATGCTGGGTGGGGGGGGTCAAGCTTACCTATCTGACGTCTTCTACGCTCGTCCTTCGGCGCCTCCCACGATGCGTTCCAATCCGCCGTCACGTGATTACAAATAGAAAATGTGGCTGGACTACAGGGCGTGGCACAGAATCTCCACCACACACAATCCATGTCCATCCACTACAGAGCGTGCCACAGAATCTCCACCACACACAATCCATGTCCATCCACTACAGGGCGTGGCACAGAATCTCCACCACACACAATCAGTGTCCATCCACTACAGGGTGGGCACAGAATCTCCCCCACACACAATCCGTGTCCATCTACTACAGGGCGTGGCACAGAATCTCCCCCACACACAATCCGTGTCCATCTACTACAGGGCGTGGCACAGATTCTCCACCACACACAATACGTGTCCACCCACTACAGGGCGTGCCACAGAATCTCCACCACACACAATCCGTGTCCATCCACTACAGGGCGTGGCACAGAATCTCCTCCACACACAATACGTGTCCATCCACTACAGGGTGTGGCACAGAATCTCCACCACACACAATACGTGTCCATCCACTACAGGGCGTGGCACAGAATCTCCACCACACACAATCTGTGTCCATCCACTACAGGGCGTGGCACAGAATCTCCACCACACACAATACGTGTCCATCCACTACAGGGCGTGGCACAGAATCTCCACCACACACAATACGTGTCCATCCACTACAGGGCGTGGCACAGAATCTCCACCACACACAATACGTGTCCATCCACTACAGGGCGTGGCACAGAATCTCCACCACACACAATAGGTGTCCATCCACTACAGGGCATGGCACAGAATCTCCACCACACACAATACGTGTCCATCTGCTACGGGGCGTGCCACAGAATCTCCACCACACACAATACGTGTCCATCCACTACAGGGCGTGGCACAGAATCTCCACCGCACACCATCCCTGTCCATCCACTACAGGGCGTGGAACAGAATCTCCACCACACACAATCTGTGTCCATCCAGTACAGAGCGCGGCATATAATCTACCCCACACTCAATACGTGTCCACCCACTACAGGGTGTGGCACAGAATCTCCACCACACACAATACGTGTCCATCCACTACAGGGCGTGCCACAGAATCTCCTCCACACACAATCCATGTCCATCCACTACAGAGCGTGCCACAGAATCTCCACCACACACAATCCTTGCCCATTTACTACAGGGCGTGGCACAAAATCTCCACCACACACAATCCGTGTCCATCCACTACAGGGCGTGCCACAGAATCTCCACCACACACAATCAGTGTCCATCCACTACAGGGTGGGCACAGAATCTCCCCCACACACAATCCGTGTCCATCTACTACAGGGCGTGGCACAGAATCTCCCCCACACACAATCCGTGTCCATCTACTACAGGGCGTGGCACAGATTCTCCACCACACACAATACGTGTCCACCCACTACAGGGCGTGCCACAGAATCTCCACCACACACAATCCGTGTCCATCCACTACAGGGCGTGGCACAGAATCTCCTCCACACACAATACGTGTCCATCCACTACAGGGTGTGGCACAGAATCTCCACCACACACAATACGTGTCCATCCACTACAGGGCGTGGCACAGAATCTCCACCACACACAATCTGTGTCCATCCACTACAGGGCGTGGCACAGAATCTCCACCACACACAATACGTGTCCATCCACTACAGGGCGTGGCACAGAATCTCCACCACACACAATACGTGTCCATCCACTACAGGGCGTGGCACAGAATCTCCACCACACACAATACGTGTCCATCCACTACAGGGCGTGGCACAGAATCTCCACCACACACAATAGGTGTCCATCCACTACAGGGCATGGCACAGAATCTCCACCACACACAATACGTGTCCATCTGCTACGGGGCGTGCCACAGAATCTCCACCACACACAATACGTGTCCATCCACTACAGGGCGTGGCACAGAATCTCCACCGCACACCATCCCTGTCCATCCACTACAGGGCGTGGAACAGAATCTCCACCACACACAATCTGTGTCCATCCAGTACAGAGCGCGGCATATAATCTACCCCACACTCAATACGTGTCCACCCACTACAGGGTGTGGCACAGAATCTCCACCACACACAATACGTGTCCATCCACTACAGGGCGTGCCACAGAATCTCCTCCACACACAATCCATGTCCATCCACTACAGAGCGTGCCACAGAATCTCCACCACACACAATCCTTGCCCATTTACTACAGGGCGTGGCACAAAATCTCCACCACACACAATCCGTGTCCATCCACTACAGGGCGTGCCACAGAATCTCCACCACACACAATCAGTGTCCATCCACTACAGGGTGGGCACAGATTCTCCACCACACACAATCCGTGTCCATCCACTACAGGACGTGGCATATAATCTCCCCCACACACAATCCGTGTCCATCTACTACAGGGCGTGGCACAGATTCTCCACGTGACGGCGGATTGGAACGCATCGTGGGTGGCGCCGAGGAACGACCGAAGAAGACGTCACGCAGATAAGCTTGACCCCCCCCCCAGCCCGCACAGCATTACTGGGGGAAATCCGGATAGTAATTATCCGGATCACCCAAAGCCGAATTTGAGCCCATGCCTGTTTACAAACAATGTCACGTGATCACTAGGAGCTGCTGTGATTGGCTCTATGCAGCGGCTCCCGGATAATGCTGTGGCAGTGTCTATAAGCAATGTCACGTGATCACTAGGAGCTGCTGTGATTGGCTCTGTGCAGCGGCTCCCGGATAATGCTGTGGCAGTGTTTATAGGCAATGTCACGTGATCACTAGGAGCTGCTGTGATTGGCTCTGTGCAGCGGCTCCCGGATAATGCTGTGGCAGTGTTTATAGGCAATGTCACGTGATCACTAGGAGCTGCTGTGATTGGCTCTCTGCAGCGGCTCCCGGATAATGCTGTGGCAGTGTTTATAGGCAATGTCACGTGATCACTAGGAGCTGCTGTGATTGGCTCTCTGCAGCGGCTCCCGGATAATGCTGTGGCAGTGTCTATAAGCAATGTCACGTGATCACTGGAAGCTGCTGTGATTGGCTCTGTGCAGCGGCTCCCGGATAATGCTGTGGCAGTGTTTATAGGCAATGTCACGTGATCACTAGAAGCTGCTGTGATTGGCTCTGTGCAGCGGCTCCCGGATAATGCTGTGGCAGTGTCTATAAGCAATGTCAGGTGATCACTAGGAGCTGCTGTGATTGGCTCTGTGCAGCGGCTCCCGGATGATGCTGTGGCAGTGTTTATAGGCAATGTCACGTGATCACTAGGAGCTGCTGTGATTGGCTCTGTGCAGCGGCTCCCGGATAATGCTGTGGCAGTGTCTATAAGCAATGTCACGTGATCACTAGGAGCTGCTGTGATTGGCTCTGTGCAGCGGCTCCCGGATAATGCTGTGGCAGTGTCTATAAGCAATGTCACGTGATCACTGGAAGCTGCTGTGATTGGCTCTGTGCAGCGGCTCCCGGATAATGCTGTGGCAGTGTCTATAAGCAATGTCACGTGATCACTAGGAGCTGCTGTGATTGGCTCTGTGCAGCGGCTCCCGGATAATGCTGTGGCAGTGTCTATAAGCAATGTCACGTGATCACTAGGAGCTGCTGTGATTGGCTCTGTGCAGCGGCTCCCGGATAATGCTGTGGCAGTGTTTATAGGCAATGTCACGTGATCACTGGAAGCTGCTGTAATTGGCTCTGTGCAGCGGCTCCCGGATAATGCTGTGGCAGTGTCTATAAGCAATGTCACGTGATCACTAGGAGCTGCTGTGATTGGCTCTGTGCAGCGGCTCCCGGATAATGCTGTGGCAATGTCTATAAGCAATGTCACGTGATCACTAGGAGCTGCTGTGATTGGCTCTGTGCAGCGGCTCCCGGATAATGCTGTGGCAGTGTCTATAAGCAATGTCACGTGATCACTAGGAGCTGCTGTGATTGGCTCTGTGCAGCGGCTCCCGGATAATGCTGTGGCAGTGTCTATAAGCAATGTCACGTGATCACTGGAAGCTGCTGTGATTGGCTCTGTGCAGCGGCTCCCGGATAATGCTGTGGCAGTGTCTATAAGCAATGTCACGTGATCACTAGGAGCTGCTGTGATTGGCTCTGTGCAGCGGCTCCCGGATAATGCTGTGGCAGTGTCTATAAGCAATGTCACGTGATCACTAGGAGCTGCTGTGATTGGCTCTGTGCAGCGGCTCCCGGATAATGCTGTGGCAGTGTTTATAGGCAATGTCACGTGATCACTGGAAGCTGCTGTAATTGGCTCTGTGCAGCGGCTCCCGGATAATGCTGTGGCAGTGTCTATAAGCAATGTCACGTGATCACTAGGAGCTGCTGTGATTGGCTCTGTGCAGCGGCTCCCGGATAATGCTGTGGCAATGTCTATAAGCAATGTCACGTGATCACTAGGAGCTGCTGTGATTGGCTCTCTGCAGCGGCTCCCGGATAATGCTGTGGCAATGTCTATAAGCAATGTCACGTGATCACTAGGAGCTGCTGTGATTGGCTCTGTGCAGCAGCTCCCGGATGATGCTGTGGCAGTGTTTATAGGCAATGTCACGTGATCACTAGGAGCTGCTGTGATTGGCTCTCTGCAGCGGCTCCCGGATAATGCTGTGGCAGTGTTTATAGGCAATGTCACGTGATCACTAGGAGCTGCTGTGATTGGCTCTGTGCAGCGGCTCCCGGATAATGCTGTGGCAATGTCTATAAGCAATGTCACGTGATCACTAGGAGCTGCTGTGATTGGCTCTCTGCAGCGGCTCCCGGATAATGCTGTGGCAATGTCTATAAGCAATGTCACGTGATCACTAGGAGCTGCTGTGATTGGCTCTGTGCAGCAGCTCCCGGATGATGCTGTGGCAGTGTTTATAGGCAATGTCACGTGATCACTAGGAGCTGCTGTGATTGGCTCTCTGCAGCGGCTCCCGGATAATGCTGTGGCAGTGTTTATAGGCAATGTCACGTGATCACTAGGAGCTGCTGTGATTGGCTCTGTGCAGCGGCTCCCGGATAATGCTGTGGCAGTGTCTATAAGCAATGTCACGTGATCACTAGGAGCTGCTGTGATTGGCTCTGTGCAGCGGCTCCCGGATGATGCTGTGGCAGTGTTTATAGGCAATGTCACGTGATCACTGGAAGCTGCTGTGATTGACTCTCTGCAGCGGCTCCCGGATAATGCTGTGGCAGTGTCTATAAGCAATGTCACGTGATCACTAGGAGCTGCTGTGATTGGCTCTGTGCAGCGGCTCCCGGATAATGCTGTGGCAGTGTCTATAAGCAATGTCACGTGATCACTAGGAGCTGCTGTGATTGGCTCTGTGCAGCGGCTCCCGGATGATGCTGTGGCAGTGTTTATAGGCAATGTCACGTGATCACTAGGAGCTGCTGTGATTGGCTCTGTGCAGCGGCTCCCGGATAATGCTGTGGCAGTGTCTATAAGCAATGTCACGTGATCACTAGGAGCTGCTGTGATTGGCTCTGTGCAGCGGCTCCCGGATGATGCTGTGGCAGTGTTTATAGGCAATGTCACGTGATCACTAGGAGCTGCTGTAATTGGCTCTCTGCAGCGGCTCCCGGATAATGCTGTGGCAGTGTCTATAAGCAATGTCACGTGATCACTAGGAGCTGCTGTGATTGGCTCTGTGCAGCGGCTCCCGGATGATGCTGTGGCAGTGTTTATAGGCAATGTCACGTGATCACTAGGAGCTGCTGTAATTGGCTCTCTGCAGCGGCTCCCGGATAATGCTGTGGCAGTGTCTATAAGCAATGTCACGTGATCACTGGAAGCTGCTGTGATTGGCTCTGTGCAGCGGCTCCCGGATAATGCTGTGGCAGTGTTTATAGGCAATGTCACGTGATCACTGGAAGCTGCTGTGATTGGCTCTGTGCAGCGGCTCCCGTATTCAGGCTGATGCAGATAAGGCAGTGTTTACAAACAGTGTGATGAGTGGGTCCCGAGTTTGGGCTGCTCCTGGCGTGTGTGGGGGCTTTTAGCTGTGAATTAAGAGGTTAATTTATATTGCAGCCACTGGAAATGGGTTAAGTGGTTATTCTGACCGTATTATAAGTAAATTCAATTTATTTTCATTTTGTTTTTTGTTTTTCTTTTTGTTTTGAATTCATAACCAGACTAAAGGGTGTTTTTTTTTCTTCTATATATTTGCCTAGAGTTGCACTTTTTTCTGTCCCTCACAGTCAGTCTGCTTGGAGTCGAAGGGGGAAATGCCACCCGAATTAGCAGATTTGCCAACTATTTACGTAACCTCCTGCCCTCCAGTGACCCCGCCGTCATGGAGATGGCCTCCAAAGCCATGGGGCGCCTTGCTATGGCGGGGGACACCTTCACGGCAGAGTATGTGGAGTTTGAGGTGAAGCGGGCTTTGGAGTGGCTTGGAGCGGACAGGAACGAGGGACGCAGACATGCGGCAGTGAGTATAATTCTAGTTGCGCTTTGTGGGCGGGGCTTTCTGGCGTCTGATGGCTCTGGCTGACGGCGAATCCATTGGCTCCTCCTCTTCAGCGCCGGCAGGTACACCTGTGAGTGGACAGCGAGGGTCATGTGCCCACACGGGTTACTGTAGGTTGTAGAGTGGAAGAGCTCCTGTTTATAAATAGAATAGTCACTAAGGTTCTGAATTGGTAGGAAGTGTAACACAAAGAACATGCAGGACATCTCTGGGGTGGATTTAATGATGAACGCTGGGGGGGAGGGAGGGGGGTTGTTTGCACCAATCCATTTCCTCATGGGGGTTTCTCAGGGTTGTGCAAGAGGCTCCTAGGCATAGGCCTGAAGAGAGGTGTGGCCCCAATGTGCAGGAGTCTCCTGGGCAGAGGCCTGATGAGGGGTGTGGCCCCAATGTGCAGGAGTGTCCCGGGCAGAGGCCTGACGAGGGGTGTGGCCCCAATGTGCAGGAGTCTCCCGCGCAGAGGCCGGACGAGTTGTGTGGCCCCAATGTGCAGGAGTGTCCCGGGCAGAGGCCTGATGAGGGAGTGGCCCCAATGTGCAGGAGTGTCCCGGGCAGGAGCAGAGACCTGATGATGGGTGGGGCCCCAATGTGCAGGAGTGTCCCGGGCGGAGCATAGCGTGGGAAGTCTCTGGAGGATCCTCAGGTAAGTGTTTGACTTTTGGCCCAAGGTTCACCTCAGGATTTCTTCTAACACCGGCCAAGTAGAGTGCTGACATGAGGATTTCTCCACTACAAGACTTTGCTGTCCACACATTGTGTCATCTGTAGGGCGACATTTCCATGCATGGGTGCGTACAGGCACGTCCCCTCAGCCACAGCCGAGCCATGCGTTCTATTGCTATGGGGAGGGGCGACAGCCGAGCGATGCCTTCTGTTGCTATGGGGAAGGGGTCAGCCAAGCGATGTGTTCTGTTGCTATGGGGAGGAGGGGCAGCTGAGTGGTGCGTTGTGTTGCTATGGGGAGGAGAGGCAGCTGAGTGATGCGTTCTGTTGCTATGGGGATGGGGTCAGCCGAGGAATGCGTTCTGTTGCTATGGGGAGGGGGTCAGCCAAGCGATGCCTTCTGTTGCTATGGGAAGGGGTCAGCCAAGCGATGCCTTCTGTTGCTATGGGGAGGGGGACAGCCGAGCGATGCCTTCTGTTGCTATGGGGGGGGCAGCTGAGCGATGCGTTCTTTCGCTATGGGGAGGGGGTCAGCTAAGCGATTCCTTCTGTTGCTATAGGGAGGAGAGGCAGCTGAGTGATGCGTTCTGTTGCTATGGGGATGGGGTCAGCCGAGGAATGCGTTCTGTTGCTATGGGGAGGGGGTCAGCCAAGCGATGCCTTCTGTTGCTATGGGAAGGGGTCAGCCAAGCGATGCCTTCTGTTGCTATGGGGAGGGGGACAGCCGAGCGATGCCTTCTGTTGCTATGGGGGGGGCAGCTGAGCGATGCGTTCTTTCGCTATGGGGAGGGGGTCAGCTAAGCGATTCCTTCTGTTGCTATAGGGAGGAGGGGCAGCTGAGCGATGCGTTCTGTTGTTATGGGGAAGGGGTCAGCTAAGTGATTCTGTTGCTATTGGGGAGGCAACTGAGTGATGCGTTCTGTTGCTATAGGGAGGAGGGGCAGCTGAGCGGTGCGTTCTGTTGCTATGGGGAGGGGTGGTAGCTGAGCGATGCCTTCTGTTGCTATGGGGAGGGGTGGTAGCTGAGCGATGCCTTCTGTTGCTATGGCGAGGGGGGACAGCGCTTTTAGTTTAGTGTCTCTTGGGATTTGTCCGTCGTGTGGTATTAGTAGGGCTGCCGTGTGATCTGGCATTCCTCGGTAATCGTTTCTCTGGATCTCTCTCCGCAGGTCCTTGTGCTGAAGGAGTTGGCGGTCAGCGCACCAACATTTTTCTTCCAGCAAGTTCAGCCGTTCTTTGACAGCATTTTCTATGGCGTCTGGGATCCAAAGCAGGCCATCCGAGAGGGGGCAGTGGCTGCCCTTCGAGCCTGTTTGATACTGACCACACAGCGTGAGCCCAAGGAGCTGCAGAGACCGCTGTGGTATCGGGTAAGAGCCTACAAGACCGGGAGAAATGCCGTATCCAGGCCAGTGTATGGGTTCACCCCGCATTCCTGGTATTTAGAGCTGCCGGTCCAACATCTCTGCTCTGTAATGTGATCTTCTATCTGAGTGGAGCAGGTCAGAGGAGCTGCCCTCCAGCTTTCCCAGAGATCTCATATCATAGTGTTTACATAATTACCTTGTGAAATTCAGGTACCTCCCCTTCCCTGACCTGCATACAAACCTGCTTCCTTGGAAACGGCAGCCTGTTAGCCTGGGAGAGGGGAAACCTGCCTTGTCTCCCTGTGTGCTGCTATCATGAAGCCACACCCCACAAACTGTCTCTTGTCTAGTGGCATGCTGGGTGCGGGTCACATGACTGATGTTCTGGGAGTTTATAAAGGTGTTCAGCTTTTGTCACGCCCTCTGCAGGCTGATAACTGATGAAACTTTCCATGCGCTTTAATTGTTCTTCCTGCAGCAAACGTTCGAGGAAGCGGAGCGGGGCTTTGACGAGACGCTGTCCAAGGAGAAGGGGATGAACCGAGACGATCGGCTGCACGGGGCTCTGCTCATCATTAATGAACTGGTGCGGATCAGCAGCATGGAGGGAGAGGTAATACTGGAGAAGTGTCCGTCCTTAAAGCAGAAATCTCTGCAAGCTAAACTAATAACACCGCATACAAGGGATGCGTCAGAGGAGTGCTGGGGACAGAGGAGGTAGTAGGGTCATGTGACACACCTCATACTAGTGTTGCGTCAGAGGAGTGCTGGGGACGGGCGGTACTAGGGTCATGTGACACACCTCATACTAGGGTTGCGTCAGAGGAGTGCTGGGGACAGAGGAGGTAGTAGGGTCATGTAATAGTAGCTTTATGCTGATCATACATCTCTCGATTTATGGCCGGACCAACCATCAGATCAATCCTTCTCTGATCGAATCTGACCGGTACACTGTATGAAATCTATTGGAAATTGTCCTTGTGCTACCAGCCCCCCCCCCCCCCCCCCCCCCTTAAAGGGGCACTATGGCGAAATATTGTAAAGTTTAAAATATGTGCAAACATAGACAAATAAAAAGTACATTTTCTCCAGAGTAAAATGAGCCATAAATAACTTTTCTCCTATGTTGCTGTCACTTACAGTAGGTAGTAAAAATCTAACAGAACTGACAGGTTTTGGACTAGTCCATCTCTTCATAGGGGATTCTCAGCCCGGCTTTTATTCTTTATAAAGATCTTCCCTAAAAAGGATTTAAACCATAATCATGCCCCGCTTCCCTGCTCCCTGCACAGTTTTTTGGCAGTTGTTTCGATTAATGACACCAACAATCTCATTGACGCCGGTGATCATTTGGATTGGTGAATGGGAACTGTGTTCCCTTCACTGATCTGTACAGTAACGGGCGGCGACAAGCGGGAGCGCGCGAGAGCGCACACAGCGACGGTAGACGAATATCTATGTCCCTGAGACTTCAGATGAAGTCCTGCATGGCGTAGATATATTGCGCGCAGTGCAGTAACTATTTAAAAATCGAGTAATGTACTCGAATAGAAAATCTACAGACCCGTCAGTCAGCAGAGAAGTCCTGGTAGTATCTGCACATGAATTCAGCTTAATAACTGTTGCTTTATGTCTGGTGCTGCTTTGTGCAGGCTGACGCTTTACCGTTGTCTCATCCTTCAGCGTCTGAGAGAGGAGATGGAGGAGATCACCCAGCAGCAGCTGGTGCACGACAAGCACTGTAAGGACCTCATGAGCTACGGCCTGAAGCCTCGACACATCACCCCCTTCGCCAGCTTCCAGTCCGTGCAGCCACAGCCCTCCAACGCATTGCTGAGCCTCTTGGGATACACTGGACAGCAGGGGATTCTGGGATACGGGGCCGCGCCCATGCCTGACAGGTCTACTCTAGTGGAGAGCCGGGCCTGCCGGGAACTGGTGGAGGAGAAGTATGATCAGGTGGGCTAGCGTGAGTCGGTGCTTCTCTTGTACAGTTGCAGCCTTTCCGTATGCCGTGCCTTATATTCCTGGGTTTTGTTTTTTTAGATTTGTCGTTGGGTCTTAAAGTGTCGAAGCAGCAAAAATCCTTTAATCCAGATGACGATCCTGAATGTTCTGCCGCGCCTTGCCACATTCAAGCCTTACGCTTTTACTGGTAAATATTGCATCTCGCATAGCCTGCCGTCTGGAGAGGGAAAGTCTACCTCTCACCAGTTCCTCTCAGTTCCAGGCTTTATAGGGAAGGGTTAATAACAGGTCTGTCTCATTGTAGAGAATTCCTCTTATCTCCTGATTTTCACAGCAGATCAGGAACTGAGGAAACCCCTTCAGTGGGGGGAACCAACGACAAAAATAAATACCGTATAATAATTTTTGGGCTTCCTTTTCTTTAATTGCCAGAGCTCTAACTTGCTGAGCCTAGTGTTTATAAAGACATCAAAACCATTGTAAACAGGAACTTTAACCCCCAATAACCCCTTTCCCTTCAGGAAATCTTTACCTTTTCTCTAATTGATCATGGGGGGGGGGGGGGGGGGGATCTGTGTGGCTGATATTGGGGTGAAACCTCTCTTATAAAGCAATCGATCAAATAATCGTCCACTATCGATTGCCTTCACAGAAGGTAAATT
Organism: Hyperolius riggenbachi; assembly: GCF_040937935.1. NCBI lineage: Eukaryota > Metazoa > Chordata > Amphibia > Anura > Hyperoliidae > Hyperolius > Hyperolius riggenbachi. The sequence goes on from NC_090651.1 coordinate 3,883,393, forward strand.
TTCTATACAATTCGATTGGAAAAATCGCATTGAGGAAAAAATTGTACCGTTAATGGGCACCTAAAGTGTGATGTCATGACCATGGTCCTGACAGTTTCCTGTCTGTGAACCTTGTTGCGTTGTGGGAAATAACTGCTGTTTCCAACTGCCAAGCAAGCAGCATCTCCCTTTATGTGCGCGTTTGCACACATATATATTTATTAAAAAAACGACCTTTTAGCATATACATTGACCCCAATCACTAAGTTCATCTCATGTCTTTGATAACATTTCTGAGCTGTTTTAACTGTCATCACCGTGGTGATAAAGTATTTATTATTTACGAAAAGCAGTTTACCTCAGGCAAATCTTAAAATAAGGAGTGATTTCAAAAGTTAAGGTTTCAATCCTTAAAATAAGGACACAATTCAAGAGTTAAATGCAGGATGTTAATTCACAGAGAGGAATGCAAGTGTAAAATGTGGGAGGAGTTATTACCTGGAGTATTACTATAGACTGCAGTGTAAAGTGAAGCACTCCGAGCTGTCTGCTTAATTTTTTACTAGTTTATGCAGAAGGGAGAGAAATATACACAGCAGGCACTCGGAGTGGGAGGAAGAGAGAGAGACAACAAATATAAATATATAGACACACACAGCCTATCTCTCTTCTTCCCTGGCTGTCTTACACAGACTAACTGTAATTGTCCTGGCAGGAGAGGCGGTGCTACAAACCTGCCTATGTGTGCTCCCCCCCTCCCTATCTACTACATGTGAGAATAACTACAGAGGTGATAAATTAAGGACTGGATAAGACAACACTCTCACTATGAAAACGTATCACTATACCATATTTATGCAAGCTTCTTTAAGGTGCATGCACACACCATATTACTGCAAACGATGGGTCTGCCAGACCCTCCCGCTGGGCGGACGTTCTGCCGACAGTAGCACATGAGTACGCGCTGTCGGCAGACTGATAAGGCTGTTTCTGAGCAATCCGCTCGTTCTGCCGACAGTAGCACATGTGTACGCACTGTCGGCAGACTGATGAGGCTGTTTCTGAGCAATCCGCTTGTTCTGCCGACAGTAGCACATGTGTACGCGCTGTCGGCAGACTGATGAGGCTGTTTCTAAACAATCCGCTTGTTCTGCCGACAGTAGCACATGTGTACGCGCTGTCGGCAGACTGATGAGGCTGTTTTTTGAGCGATCCGCTCGTTCTGCCGACAGTAGTACGTGTGTACACGCTGTCGGCGGACTGAAAAGGCTGTTTCTGAGCGATCCGCGCAACGGATCGTGCAGAAACAGCCTTATCAGTCTGCCGACAGCACGTACACACGTGCTACTGTCGGCAGAACATTCACCCAGCGGGAGGGTCTGGCGGACCAGTCATTTGCAGAAATATGTTGTGTGTATGCGCCTTTAGTGAATTAGCACTTAAAATAATGATTGCTGAGTGGTAAGTTTTCACTTGCCTTATTATCACCAGCATGTTCTTAGTGAATTGAAGCCATTGTTAGTGGATGTATCTTAGATAAGGGCAGTTAGTGCTGGCTTCTTTGTTGTATGCCAGCAGGAAAGATGACAATGCTCAAGGTGGATTAAACACAAACGAATTATGTAGCGAATATCAACTATTTCTTGATCTCTCTTCTATTTAACTTTGCGATGGACTGATACACTTTTCCCCTACTGAAGGGCTCCGCCCGAAACGTGTGTGTATCCTTATACTCCAATACAGCTTGTTGCTGTTTACAGCCCTCTGAGTGCTGTGTCTTTTGTTCGCATTGTTGCCATTACTGAACAGGAGGGGTGTACCTGTTGGATGCAGAGCACCGGCTGGCCGGTGAACCCGAGTTTGGGAAACGTCTCTATTTTTCCCCTAGTACAATCTTTTGGCAAGGTGCCTCTGTGATTGGTCCGTAGCTAAGAATGGCTCGTTTTTCAGGGCAGCACAAGTTGTGAGTGAATTTTGAGTGTTTGAACCTTTGTAGCAGTCAGAGGAGTTATTCGGCCACCATGAATGTCTGTAGAGCTCTGGTCATCCTGGCAGCACAGCTGGGAAGTACAGAGGCCCGGTGTCTCCTCCGGCAGTCTGTGGCGCTGCTCTCTGGGGAAGATGTGTTGTGTTCTATGTTCTGTTAGTAAGCCTCTTGCCTAGAAGGAATCAGGCTGGTCAGGTTAGTGAGTTGTGGAAACAGACCCGGACACAGTACATATGGACCGGTAAATGTGTAAAGCCCGGTACACACATCCAGCTTTGATTGGCCAATCGTTTAACACTTCGTTAGTATGAGAGCCCTCTGTACCTGCAGCTGATACAGGTTGTTGCTTGCCTTTGTCCCTACAGAGCAGTACCTCCCGGACACCATGGCCCACCTGCTAAGCTGTGTGCGCAAGGAGAAGGAGCGCACTGTGGCCTTCCAAGCTCTGGGACTGATTTCTGTGGCTGTGAGGTCAGAGATTCGCCCTTACCTGCCCAAAATCCTGGAACACGTCAAATCTGCCCTGCCCCCGAAGGACTTCGCCCACAAGTAAGAGTCTGACACATGGACAGCGCTCCATAGTCGTGTGTTCTGTATTATTACTGCATGTAACCCTGTGTGAACAAAATATATATGTTGTGTGTCCCTGGCTGGGGAGGGGATTCTGAGAAGTACTGCAAAGGTTATAGGTATGGGTGTGGCATCCTGCTGCCCCACCCCTTTCCCATTCCTTGTCATAGGAAGAGGTGTGACAGCCTGCTGCCCCACCCCTCTCCCATTCCTTCGCATGGGAAGAGGTGTGGCATCCTGCTGCCCCACCCCTCTCCCATTCCTTGTCATAGGAAGAGGTGTGACAGCCTACTGCCCCACCCCTCTCCCATTCCTTCGCATGGGAAGAGGTGTGGCATCCTGCTACCCCACCCCTCTCCTATTCCTTGTCATAGGAAGAGGTGTGACAGCCTGCTGCCCCACCCCTCTCCCATTCCTTCGCATGAGAAGAGGTGTGGCAGTCTGATGCTCCTCCCCTCTCCCATTCCTTGTAGGAAGTGGTCTGGCAGCCAGACCCTCCACCTCTTTCCTATTCTTTGTTCTAGGAAGGGGTGTGGCAGCCTGCTGCTCCACCCTTTTCCTATTCCTTGTGTTAGCAAGTTGTGTGGCAGCCTTTTGCTCCTCCCCTCTCCCACTCCTTGTTATAGGGAGAGGTGTGGCAGCCTGCTGCTCCACCCCTTTCCTATTCTTTGTTCTAGGAAGGTATGCGGCAGCCTGCTGCTCCTCCCCTCTCCCATTCCTTGTAGGAAGTGGTCTGGCAGCCAGATGCTCCACCTCTTTCCTATTCTTTGTTCTAGGAAGGGGTGTGGCAGCCTGCTGCTCCACCCTTTTCCTATTCCTTGTGTTAGCAAGTTGTGTGGCAGCCTTTTGCTCCTCCCCTCTCCCACTCCTTGTTATAGGGAGAGGTGTGGCAGCCTGCTGCTCCACCCCTTTCCTATTCTTTGTTCTAGGAAGGTATGCGGCAGCCTGCTGCTCCTCCCCTCTCCCATTCCTTGTAGGAAGTGGTCTGGCAGCCTGCTGCTCCTCCCCTCTCCCATTCCTTGTAGGAAGTGGTCTGGCAGCCAGATGCTCCACCTCTTTCCTATTCTTTGTTCTAGGAAGGGGTGCGGCAGCCTGCTGCTCCACCCCTTTCCTATTCCTTGTGTTAGCAAGTTGTGTGGCAGCCTTTTGCTCCTCCCCTCTCCCACTCCTTGTTATAGGGAGTGGTGTGGCAGCCTGCTGCTCCGCCCCTCTCCCATTCCTTCCATTTGGTAGGAGGTGTGGCCCAGGAGCTAGGGGGCAGCAGGGTGGCTTCATCTTGGCTTGAAGAAGAGATGCACACTTTATTCATATGAGGGGTCACATGATCCCGAGTCCCCAGATGACTGGGGGAGGGGAGGGGGGGCAGGGCATTTATTCTTGTAGTTGGAGGCGCACCATTAGAAGAAGAAATGAGCTGATAAACCAATATTTTTTTAAAAAAGTACCTGAACTCATCGAAGGCAGCTGCAGCATGTGAGGAAAGAATCTGAGGGTAAAGTTAAGTTTTGTAAAGAGCAGTTATTACAGCATTTACAGTGTACCTGAGACAAGACATGATTTATACTTGCCTGGGGCTTCCTCCAGCCTCATGAGGACTGTGGGCTCCATCACCATCCTCCCCGGCCGATCCCTTCTACTGTTACTGCTAACATTGTTAGTTTGGCCAGCCGTGCTCTTCTGCGCGTGCAGCCTGGACGTGTGTCGTAGTACTGCGCAGAATGCTGGCTGGAAGAGCTAGCGGCTCGGGGCGCGCATGCGTGGAGCAGCACAACTGGCCAAACTTACGGAGCAGCCAGGGAGGGCGGGGCTGGAGGATGCCTGAGGTTAGTATCAATCATGCAGTTAAGTCTGGTCTCAGGTTTCCTTTAAAGAGGAGCTGTCAGCCATACTGTCTCAGGAAAAAAAACCCACATATATAAGTACTTACTTTTATTTTAGTGATTTTTCTACTGTAAAAAAAAAGAGAAAATCATTCTTAGCATTTCCCATTTTAAGTGTGGCTATTTTGAAGCCAATCTTGATGTAATTTCCTCCCTTACTCTCCTCTGCCTGATTTGCCCGCCCTTCACTATAGAAAGTGCATTGTCTCCGCATGAGAAATATTGGCCAATCAGAGAGGAACAGAGGTGTGGGAGGGGAAAACAGGAGGGAAAGAGGCTTCAGCCAATCAGGCTGCATTAGTTAAGTCTGAGGGGAAATAGAGAAGCAAAAAAAGGACAACCCAGAATGCCCTGCAACTTCCTTTTTGTGTACCAAATTTTGTGTGTACCAAATAAGTCAAGTAAATTTGGGAATGAAAATTTATCAATAAGGAAAGTAATAGTGATTTTATCTTTTGGATTGCCTGGTTAGCATCCTTATTACTTGTTTACCAGATAAAAATAAAGAAGTGATTTTTGATTTTATGCATGACAGTTACAGGATAGTTCTGTGCATTGATTTCTGGTTTGCAGAGAGGCAGAATGATGTGTTAGTGTTGGGTGTTTGTTAGGAAGAAAGGCGCTGTTAAGCTCCATCTACACCATACAATTTTTTTTGTCCGATTCGATTCATTGATTCAATTCAATCCGACATGTCTGATCGGGATTCAATTCAATTTGCCATTGCAAAACAATGGCAAATCGAATCGTGATCAGACATGTCGGATTGAATCGAATCAATGAATCGCACAAAACATTGCAGGGGTCTCCAAACTTTTTCGGTCAAGGGTGGAGTCAACACACTTCAAACTAATGGGGGGGCCAGAGTATACATAATATGATGCAGAAAACATTACATTGAACCTAGGTAGTGTAAGGGCCTGTTTCCACTACACGTAGATTGGATGCAGAAAAACTGGCTCCAATTAATTTCTATGGGCCTGTTTCCACTAAATCCAATTTTTCTGATGCAGATTTTCCCATACGCATTCATTAGAGTCAGTTTGTCTGCATCCAATCTGCATGTAGACAAGACAAGACAAATAACATTTATATTGCGCTTTTCTCCTTGCGGACTCAAAGCGCCAGAGCAGAGCAGCAGCCACTAGGGCGCGCTCTATTGGCAGTAGCAGAGTTTGGGAGACTTGCCAAAGGTCTCCTACTGAATTAGTGCTGGCTTACTGAACAGGCAGAGCCGAGATTCGAACCCTGGTCTCCTGTGTCATAGGCAGAGCCCTTAACCATTACACCTTCAGCCAACTGTAGTGGAAACAGGCCCTAATCTATTACCTGTTAACACACTCAGCCCTTTTGTTCCCATTTAATTAAAGCAGATATTATGTCGCCAGACAGTGAAGCATACTCAGGGGGCAACCTGTCGTCCAATTGGCCAGCAGTGTCACCTGATGCAGAATTGGATTGGAAGCCAGTGAATGACTGCTCGCTGGCTTCTGCAGTATCTGGATGGGTGATGCCAGCGCTGCTGTTCTATATGCGAGACACCAATATTTAAAGATGTAGTGGACCGCATCTATAAATAATACATTTGTGAGTGGGGGGGCCAGTGAAAAAGCCTTGGGGGGCCGCATTCGGCCCGTGGGCCTTAGTTTGAGGACCACTGTTGTATAGTGTAGATGGGGCTTTACAGCACACCAAGTGCTTCATGCAATGATACAAGGACAGAGCATAGATGACGGGCTGGTGACTGCTGCATGTCGCACTCTGCTCTCTACAGAATACTGAATCCTCCTCCCCCCATAACGATCTGTCCCTTCTCTCCACAGGAGGCAGAAGGCTGTGCAGGTGGATGCCACAGTCTTCACCTGTATCAGTATGTTGGCGCGAGCCATGGGCCCCTCTATCCAGCAGGATGTGAAGGAGCTGTTGGAGCCCATGCTGTCGGTGGGGCTGAGGTGAGTATTGTGGCAGTGATCGGTGAGTAATAGGTGATGAGCCAGTAGTAATGTATGCTGCTCCTCTCCCTAGTCCTGCACTGACTGCCGTCCTGTATGACCTGAGCCGTCACATCCCACAGCTGAAGAAGGATATCCAGGACGGGCTGCTGAAGATGCTGTCTCTGGTTCTCATGCACAAACCTCTGCGGCATCCAGGAATGCCCAAAGGCCTGGCACAGCAGCTGTCCTCACCCAGCCTCACCAATATCCCCGAGTCCAGCGACGTGGGCAGCATCACTCTAGCCCTCCGCACCTTGGGAACCTTTGAGTTTGAAGGTAATCGGGCTTTATTCAAATGATTAAACCAGCCCCGCCTTCTCTGTACCCCACTCCTCTCTGTACCCCATTCCTCTCTGTGCCTCCTACCTCAGTGTACCCCACTCCTCTCTGTACCCCACTCCTCTCTGTGCCTCCTACCTCAGTGTACCCCACTCTTCTCTGTACCCCATTCCTCTCTGTGCCTCCTACCTCAGTGTACCCCACTCTTCTCTGTACCCCATTCCTCTCTGTGCCTCCTACCTCAGTGTACCCCACTCTTCTCTGTACCCCATTCCTCTCTGTGCCTCCTACCTCAGTGTACCCCACTCCTCTCTGTACCCCACTCCTCTCTGTGCCTCCTACCTCAGTGTACCCCACTCCTCTCTGTACCTCCTACCTCAGTGTACCCCACTCCTCTCTGTACCCCACTCCTCTCTGTGCCTCCTACCTCAGTGTACCCCACTCTTCTCTGTACCCCATTCCTCTCTGTGCCTCCTACCTCGTACCCCACTCTTCTCTGTACCCCATTCCTCTCTGCACCTCCTACCTCAGTGTACCCCACTCTTCTCTGTACCCCATTCCTCTCTGTACCCCATTCCTCTCTGTGCCTCCTACCTCAGTGTACCCCACTCTTCTCTGTACCCCATTCCTCTCTGTGCCTCCTACCTCGTACCCCACTCCTCTCTGTGCCTCCTACCTCAGTGTACCCCACTCCTCTCTGTACCTCCTACCTCAGTGTACCCCACTCCTCTCTGTACCCCACTCCTCTCTGTGCCTCCTACCTCAGTGTACCCCACTCCTCTCTGTACCTCCTACCTCAGTGTACCCCACTCCTCTCTGTACCCCACTCCTCTCTGTGCCTCCTACCTCAGTGTACCCCACTCTTCTCTGTACCCCATTCCTCTCTGTGCCTCCTACCTCGTACCCCACTCCTCTCTGTGCCTCCTACCTCAGTGTACCCCACTCCTCTCTGTACCTCCTACCTCAGTGTACCCCACTCCTCTCTGTACCCCACTCCTCTCTGTACCCCATTCCTCTCTGTGCCTCCTACCTCGTACCCCACTCCTCTCTGTGCCTCCTACCTCAGTGTACCCCACTCCTCTCTGTACCTCCTACCTCAGTGTACCCCACTCCTCTCTGTACCCCACTCCTCTCTGTACCCCACTCCTCTCTGTACCTCCTACCTCAGTGTACCCCACTCCTCTCTGTACCCCATTCCTCTCTGTGCCTCCTACCTCGTACCCCACTCCTCTCTGTACCTCCTACCTCAGTGTGCCCCACTCCTCTCTGTACCCCCAGCCTCAGTGTACCCCACTTCTCTCTGTGCCTCCTACCTCAGTGTACCCCACTCCTCTCTGTACCTCCTACCTCGGTGTACCCCACTCTTCTCTGTGCCTCCTACCTCAGTGTGCCCCACTCCTCTCTGTGCCCCACTCCTCTCTGTACCCCATCCTCATTATACCTCTCTCTGTACCCCCTTCTCTATCTGTGCCTCTTACCTCAGTGTACCCCATTCCTCTCTGTACCCCCTATCTGATTATACCCATCTCTGTACCCCCAGCCTCAGTATACCCCATTTCTGCCACGTCGCAGAAGCAATGATAGCCCTGTGAGGTTATCGCATTAATCATGGCGCGGTATGTCCTGGCTCCGCTGCATGTGCGTTATCAGCACACCAAGTCTGTGCACATTCATTGTCACCGAGGCATATGGCAGTTGCGCTGTGTGCCTCCCTGTACGGTCGCAGCGTGCAGCACGAAGTTCCGGGACTGTCGCGTTATGATTGCAGAATAAGCAAACCGCAACGGAATGTAGCAAGTGTGGGAGGAGCCTTACGGTGCGTCAGTGAGGACAAATGATCTGTGTAAAGAGTTTGTCAGACGTGTAATGACCGTATACAGATGTGAGGCGCTAATATTCCCGCTGTCCTTCCAGGTCACTCTCTGACGCAGTTTGTACGGCACTGCGCGGACCACTTTCTGAACAGTGAGCACAAGGAGGTCCGCATGGAGGCGGCACGCACCTGTTCCCGTCTGCTCACCCCCTCCATCCAGCTGCTTAGCGGACATGGGCACGTCAGTCAGACCGCCATCCAAGTCGTGGCGGACGTACTGAGCAAACTCCTGGTGGTGGGAATCACAGACCCAGGTAAGGCTGAGCGGCACGGACCGCCATGCTGATTTATTATTTCCTGCTCTGTCCTGTAGACCCCGATATCAGTTACTGTGCGTTGGCGTCCCTGGATGAACGCTTCCACACGCACCTGCTGTTATTTCTCTGATTTTCCTGCTCTGTCCTGTAGACCCTAATATCCGTTACTGTGTGTTGGCGTCCCTGGATGAATGCTTTGACACGCACCTGCTGTTATCGTTATTTCTCTGATTTTCCTGCTCTGTCCTGTAGACCCCGATATCTGTTACTGTGTGTTTGCTTTCTTGGATGAACGCTTCCACGTGCACCTGCTGTTGTTGTTTCTCTGATTGTTGTCCTGTAGACCCTGATATCCGTTACTGTGTGTTGGCTTCCCTGGATGAACGCTTCCACACACACCTGCTGTTATTGCTATTTCTCTGTTTTTCTTCTCTGTCCTGTAGACCCTGATATCCGTTACTGTGTGTTTGCTGCCCTGGATGAACGATTTGAAACACACATTATTCCTCTGATTTTCCTGCTCTGTCCTGTAGACCCTGATATCCGTTACTGTGTGTTGGCTTCCCTGGATGAACGATTTGACACACACATTATTCCTCTGATTTTCCTGCTCTGTCCTGTAGATCCCGATATCAGTTACTGTGCGTTGGCGTCCCTGGATGAACGCTTCCACACGCACCTGCTGTTATTTCTCTGATTTTCCTGCTCTGTCCTGTAGACCCTAATATCCGTTACTGTGTGTTGGCGTCCCTGGATGAACGCTTTGACACGCACCTGCTGTTATCGTTATTTCTCTGATTTTCCTGCTCTGTCCTGTAGACCCCGATATCTGTTACTGTGTGTTTGCTTTCCTGGATGAACGCTTCCACGTGCACCTGCTGTTGTTGTTTCTCTGATTGTTGTCCTGTAGACCCTGATATCCGTTACTGTGTGTTGGCTTCCCTGGATGAACGCTTCCACACACACCTGCTGTTATTGCTATTTCTCTGTTTTTCTTCTCTGTCCTGTAGACCCTGATATCCGTTACTGTGTGTTTGCTGCCCTGGATGAACGATTTGAAACACACATTATTCCTCTGATTTTCCTGCTCTGTCCTGTAGACCCTGATATCCGTTACTGTGTGTTGGCTTCCCTGGATGAACGATTTGACACACACATTATTCCTCTGATTTTCCTGCTCTGTCCTGTAGATCCCGATATCCGTTACTGTGTGTTGGCTTCCCTGGATGAACGCTTCGACACGCACCTGGCGCAGGCGGAGAACCTGCAGGCCTTGTTTGTGGCGCTGAACGATGAGGTATTTGAGATCCGGGAGCTTGCGATCTGTACCATCGGTCGTTTGAGCAGCATGAACCCGGCGTTCGTCATGCCTTTCCTACGCAAGATGCTCATCCAGGTAGGTGATGCTTCGCGATGTTGTGTCTTGGGATCTCTTCTATCTGCTGATCACAATGTAATCCTCTCGGATGTGTTTAGATCCTGACAGAGCTGGAGCACAGCGGGGTGGGAAGGAACAAGGAGCAGAGCGCCCGTATGCTGGGGCATCTCGTATCCAATGCACCACGTCTGATCCGCCCCTACATGGAACCCATACTGAAGGTATACTCACCTCTCCTGCTCTCTCTCTATGGCTACTTCCTCTGTCTCCCAGGCTGCTCATTATCTCAGACTCTTCTGCAAACTGAAATACTGTGTAACTTTATTTATTTTTACTTTTACTGGCACAGTTTGGGACGGCGTGGTCGGTGCTGGCACAGTTTGGGACGGCGTGGTCGGGGCCGTGCTGGCACAGTTTGGGACGGCGTTGTCGGGGCCGTGCTGGCACAGTTTGGGACGGCGTGGTCGGGGCCGTGCTGGCACAGTTTGGGACGGCGTGGTCGGGGCCGTGCTGGCACAGTTTGGGACGGCGTGGTCGGGGCCGTGCTGGCACAGTTTGGGACGGCGTGGTCGGGGCCGTGCTGGCACAGTTTTGGACGGCGTGGTCGGGGCCGTGCTGGCACAGTTTGGGACGGCGTGGTCGGGGCCGTGCTGGCACAGTTTGGGACGGCGTGGTCAGGGCCGTGCTGGCACAGTTTGGGACGGCGTGGTCGGGGCCGTGCTGGCTCAGTTTGGGACGGCGTGGTGGGGGCCGTGCTGGCACAGTTTGGGATGGCATGGTGGGGGCCGTGCTGGCACAGTGTGGGACGGCATGGTGGGGGCCGTGCTGGCACAGTTTGGGACGGCGTGGTCGGTGCCGTGCTGGCGCAGTTTGGGACGGCGTGGTCGGGGCCGTACTGGCACAGTTTGGGTCGGTGTGGCGGGTGCTGTGCTGGCGCAGTTTGGGTCGTTGTGGCGCGTGCTGCGCTAGCACAGTTTGGGATGGCGTGGTCGGGGCAGTGCTGGCACAGTTTGGGTCGGTGTGGCTGGTGCTGTGCTGGCACAGCTTGGGACAGCGTGGTCGGTGCCGTGCTGGCACAGTGTGGGACGGTGTGGTCGGTGCTGTGCTGGCGCAGTTTGGGTCGTTGTGGCGCGTGCTGCGCTAGCACAGTTTGGGATGGCGTGGTCGGGGCCGTGCTGGCACAGTTTGGGACGGCGTGGTCGGGGCCGTGCTGGCACAGTTTGGGACGGCGTGGTCGGGGCCGTGCTGGCACAGTTTGGGACGGCGTGGTCGGGGCCGTGCTGGTACAGTTTGGGTCGGTGTGGCGGGTGCTGTGCTGGCACAGCTTGGGACAGCGTGGTCGGTGCCGTTCTGACTCAGTTTGGGACGGCGTGGTCGGTGCTGTGCTGGCACAGTTTGGGACGGCGTGGTCGGGCCCATACTGGCACAGTTTGGGACGGCGTGGTCGGTGCTGTGCTGGCACAGTTTGGGACGGCGTGGTCGGGCCCATACTGGCACAGTTTGGGTCGGTGTGGCGGGTGCTGTGCTGGCACAGTTTGGGTCGTTGTGGCGGGTGCTGCGCTGGCACAGTTTGGGATGGCGTGGTCGGGGCAGTGCTGGCACAGTTTGGATCGGTGTGGCGGGTGCTGTGCTGGCACAGTTTGGGATGGCGTGGTCGGGACAGTGCTGGCACAGTTTGGGACAGCGTGGTCGGGGCAGTGCTAGCACAGTTTGCGTCGGTGTGGCGGGTGCTGTGCTGGCACGGTTTGGGTTTTTCATGTTTTTTCAGCATCTAGGTGTCATAGAAATATCTGCTTTCATAGCACGAAGAATGAATAGTGATGATATCGGCTGATTGCATTTCCAGCATGCAGATTGTGTCTCACTCTCTGATCTCTGTGTATCTCTCAGGCTCTCATCCTGAAGCTGCGAGACCCGGACCCCAACCCTGGAGTGGTGACCAATGTCCTGGCAACGATCGGAGAGCTCGCTCAGGTAGGGCTTCTGTCCATTTCCTTCCCTTAGTGGGGAGCCGTGATGTTGTGAAACCGACCGATGCATATTGTGTGTGCTCCATGTATGGTTATACAGTATATTCTGTGTATTTTGTGTGTATTCCGTGTATTGTTGTACGATATATTCCATGTATGGTTGTATGGTATATTCCATGTATTTTGTGTGTGTTCCGTGTATTGTTGTACGATATATTCCATGTATGGTTGTACGGTATATTCAATGTATATTGTGTGTATTCCATGTATTGGTTGTACAGTATATTCCGTGTATTGTTGTACGATATATTCCATGTATGGTATATTCCATGTATATTGTGTGTACGCCATGTATGGTTGTATGGTATATTCCATGTATATTGTGTGTATTCCGTGTATTGTTGTACGATATATTCCATGTATGGTTGTATGGTATATTCCATGTATATTGTGTGTACTCCATGTATGTGCTCAGTCTTGCCTCTGCTTTCTGCAGGTCAGCGGGATGGAGATGAGGAAGTGGATGGATGAGTTGTTTCCGATCATTATGGACATGTTACAGGATTCCTCTCTGCTGGCTAAGAGACAGGTCCGCACCATTACCTCACAAGCTCACTGCTAGAATGCATTGAGGCGCAGCGTCTGACTTCTGTTTTGTACTCTAGGTGGCGCTGTGGACACTGGGGCAGCTGGTTGCCAGCACGGGGTATGTAGTGGAACCGTACCGCAAGTATCCCTCTCTGCTGGAAGTGCTGCTAAACTTCCTGAAAACAGAACAGAACCAGGGAATCCGGCGAGAGGTGAGTGATGATGTCACACTCTGGGGGGAGTTCCTGTATAATGACCACATGGCCGCCCTCTTGGGGGAGTTCCTGTATAATGAGCACATGGCTACCCTCTGGGGGGAGCTCCTGTGTTGTGACCACATGGCTGCACCCTGGGGGGAGTTCCTGTATAATGACCACATGGCTGCCCTGTGGGGGGAGTTCCTGTATAATGACCACATGGCTGCCCTGTGGGGGGGAGTTCCTGTATAATGACCACATGGCTGCCCTGTGGGTGGAGTTCCTGTATAATGACCACATGGCTGCACCCTGGGGGGAGTTTCTGTATAATGACCACATGGCTGCCCTGTGGGTGGAGTTCCTGTATAATGACCACATGGCTGCACCCTGTAGGGAGTTTCTGTATAATGACCACATGGCTGCCCTGTGGGGGGAGTTCCTGTATTGACCACATGGCTGCACCCTGGGGGGAGTTTCTGTATAATGACCACATGGCTGCACCCTGGGGGGAGTTCCTGTATTGTGACCACATGGCTGCCCTGTGGGGGGAGTTCCTGTATTGTGACCACATGGCTGCCCTGTGGGTGGAGTTCCTGTATTGTGACCACATGGCTGCCCTGTGGGGGGAGTTCCTGTATAATGACCACATGGCTGCCCTGTGGGGGGACTTCCTGTATAATGACCACATGGCTGCCCTGTGGGTGGAGTTCCTGTATAATGACCACATGGCTGCACCCTGGGGGGAGTTTCTGTATAATGACCACATGGCTGCCCTGTGGGTGGAGTTCCTGTATAATGACCACATGGCTGCACCCTGGGGGGAGTTTCTGTATAATGACCACATGGCTGCCCTGTGGGGGGAGTTCCTGTATTGTGACCACATGGCTGCCCTGTGGGTGGAGTTCCTGTATTGTGACCACATGGCTGCCCTGTGGGTGGAGTTCCTGTATTGTGACCACATGGCTGCCCTGTGGGGGGAGTTCCTGTATTGTGACCACATGGCTGCCCTGTGGGTGGAGTTCCTGTATTGTGACCACATGGCTGCCCTGTGGGGGGAGTTCCTGTATAATGACCACATGGCTGCCCTGTGGGGGGACTTGTATAATGACCACATGGCTGCCCTGTGGGTGGAGTTCCTGTATAATGACCACATGGCTGCACCCTGGGGGGAGTTTCTGTATAATGACCACATGGCTGCCCTGTGGGTGGAGTTCCTGTATAATGACCACATGGCTGCACCCTGGGGGGAGTTTCTGTATAATGACCACATGGCTGCCCTGTGGGTGGAGTTCCTGTATTGTGACCACATGGCTGCCCTGTGGGTGGAGTTCCTGTATTGTGACCACATGGCTGCCCTGTGGGTGGAGTTCTTGTATTGTGACCATATGGCTGCCCTGTGGGTGGAGTTCCTGTATTGTGACCACATGGCTGCCCTGTGGGTGGAGTTCCTGTATTGTGACCACATGGGCCGCACTGAGCAATGTCCTCCTCCCGTCTTCCAGGCTATTCGGGTGCTCGGACTTCTAGGAGCTCTGGATCCATACAAGCACAAAGTGAATATTGGGATGATTGACCAGTCCAGAGATGCCTCGGCACTTAGTATGTCTGAATCGAAGACCAGCCCGGACTCTGGTAAGGATGAAGCTAGCCGTGGCTATTAGTCTAACATCTAAAGAGAATCTGTAAGGAAAAGTGCCTCCATGGAGTACTTACCTGGGGAGGCGGGCCTCTGGATCCTAATGAGGCTTTGCCCGTCCTCCTCCGTCCCTCCGTTCCAGCGCTGCCAGCCTCCGAATATCTGGGCTCCAGGATCGGGACAGTCCTGTGTCAGCCTCGCGCAGTAGTGTTTTTTCTTTGGGTTGAGGCAGAAATAGCCGAGCCTGATCGGATCCGCTCTACCGCGCAGGCACCGTACGGGCTCGTCTACTTCTGCCTGAACCTGAAGGAAAGGCGCGACTGTGCGAGGCACACACAGGATTGCTGTGATCCTGGAGCCCAGCACCGTGGGGATAGCTTGTGGGCAGATCTTCGGTGGCTGACCGTGCTGGGACGCAGGAGGACAGGGGAAGCTTCATTAGGATCCAGAGGTAAGTACCCCCCAGGGGCTCTTTAAGAACCTCTTTAGTGCCAGGTGGTGCCAGTATCCCGCATCTTCACCTTGACCAGTGATAGCGGCCCCTGGACTGGAACAAGGCTAGTGTCTATGCTTTCATTGAAGCCCACCCAGCTTTGGGGACCGCTATTGCAAACTGTTCCTCATCCATCTTCGATGTTTGGTTTTCCTGGGACCCTCCGCATTATGTTATGAGCAGGGGCATGAGCAGCATTATCTGGGTGGACTCTGGAGCATCTTCTGGTCTCCCAGGTGATAAAAAGGGATGAGCCAGAAGCGGTATGCTACCGGCTTGTGTCTGAGGAGACAGTTAATGTACAAATGTACCTCCATCCTTCTGATACTTCCTCCTTCACAGCCAGACTTCTTCCATCCTCCTGATACTTCCTCCTTAACAGCCAGACTTCCTCCATCCTCCTGATACTTCCTCCTTCACAGCCAGACTTCCTCCATCCTCCTGATACTTCCTCCTTTACAGCCAGACTTCTTCCATCCTCCTGATACTTCCTCCTTCACAGCCAGACTTACTCCATCCTCCTGATACTTCCTCCTTAACAGCCAGACTTCCTCCATCCTCCTGATACTTCCTCCTTCACAGCCAGACTTCCTCCATCCTCCTGATACTTCCTCCTTTACAGCCAGACTTCTTCCATCCTCCTGATACTTCCTCCTTTACAGCCAGACTTACTCCATCCTCCTGATACTTCCTCCTTAACAGCCAGACTTCCTCCATCCTCCTGATACTTCCTCCTTCACAGCCAGACTTCCTCCATCCTCCTGATACTTCCTCCTTTACAGCCAGACTTCTTCCATCCTCCTGATACTTCCTCCTTTACAGCCAGACTTACTCCATCCTCCTGATACTTCCTCCTTAACAGCCAGACTTCCTCCATCCTCCTGATACTTCCTCCTTCACAGCCAGACTTCCTCCTTCACAGCCAGACTTACTCCATCCTCCTGATACTTCCTCCTTAACAGCCAGACTTCCTCCATCCTCCTGATACTTCCTCCTTCACAGCCAGACTTCCTCCATCCTCCTGATACTTCCTCCTTCACAGCCAGACTTCCTCCATCCTCCTGGTACTTCCTCCTTCACAGCCAGACCTCCTCCATCCTCCTGATACTTCCTCCTTCACACCCAGACTTCCTCCTTCACAGCCAGACTTCCTCCATCCTCCTGATACTTCCTCCTTCACAGCCAGACTTCCTCCTTCACAGCCAGACTTAAAACTAACCCTCTCTGCCACAACCCCCTCCTCACACACAAGTGGGTAATTTTGTTTCTCGCTCATCCCTACTTGTCATCCAGGAGACCTAAAGGAGAGCGACCTGTCACCTGGGAAGAACTGTGACCACACCTCTCTGTTGATAAGTCCCTCCTCCTCTAGTCTGTCAGGTGATGCATCCCTCTGTCTCCCGCCTCACTTGCACTGCACCTCTCTCTGTTCCTCTCTGCAGTCCCTCCCTCTGTCTCACACCTTCTTGGGACTGGATTAGCTGCATGCTTGTTTCTGGTGTGATTCAGACACTACTGCAGCCACATAGATCAACAGGACAGCCAGGGAACTGGTATTGTTTAACAGGAAATAAATATAGCAGCCTCCATATCCCTCTCAGTTCAGGTGCCCATTAACCATTTCAGCCCGCGGGGATTTTTCACCTTATGCATCAGAGCAATTTTCACCTCCCATTTATTCGCTAATAACTTTATCACTACTTATCACAATTTATTGATCTATATCTTTTTTTTCCGCCACTAATTAGGCTTTCTTTAGGTGGTACATTTTGCTAAGAATGATTTTTTTTATAAATGCATTTTAACAGGAATATTAACCACTTTACCACCGCAGGTGCGTATATCTCCGTCCCTTTGCACAACCTTTAACCATCAGGTGCGGAGATATACGCACCTCCCGCCGCTACGTGCACTCCCGCTCGCTCACTCGCTCGTGCACGCCGCCGCCCGCTCGCCCGGAGATCAATGAACGGGAATAACCATTCCTGTTCGTTGATCTAAGCCCGCCAGCAATGATCGGCTGCTTCTATGAGAAGCGCGCTGCTTCATTGTGAAAAAAAAAAAGTTTCCCAGCCTCCCTGAACTTCCTGCAAGCGTACTTCCTACGCTTGCAGGACGCATTCACAAAAAGTTACTGTGGCCATCTTGTGGCCAAATAGTAAAACTACACCCGAAAGCATTTTTCATATAAATATACATAGTTTTACATTATAAATTAACTCATTACCTCCCACACTCCCCAATTTTTTTTTTTTTTTTGTAATAAAAAAAAAATTACAATAAAAAACATAAATAGTTACCTTAGGGACTGAACTCTTTAAATATATGTCAAGAGGGTATAACACTGTTACTTTATAAACTACGGGCTTGTAATTAGGGATGGACACAAAACTGAAAAAAATGCACTTTTATTTCCAAATAAAATATTGGCGACAAACATTGTGATAGGGACTTAATTTAAACGGTGTAATAACCGGGACAAATATGCAAATAAATTTCATGGGTTTTAATTACAGTAGCATGCATTATTTAAAAACTATAAAGGCAGAAAACTGAAAAATTATTTTTTTCCCAAATTGTTTCCTATTTTCCCATTAAAACACATTTAGAATAAAATAATTCTTGGCATAATGTCCCACCTAAAGAAAGCCTAATTGATGGTGAAAAAACAAGATATAATTCATTTCATTGCGATAAGTAATAATAAAGTTATAGACAAATAAATGGAAGGAGCGCTGAAAGGTGAAAATTGCTCTGGTGCTGAAGGGGTAAAACCCCTCAGTGGTCAAGTGGTTAAGAAAAAATGGAAAAAACAACATTTCTTAGTTTTCAGCCATTATAGCTTTAAAATAATACATGCTACCATAGTTAAAACCTATGTATTTTATTTGCCCGTTTGTCTCGGTTATGACACTATTTAAACTTTGTCCCTATCACAATGTATGGCACCAATATTTTATTTGGAAATAAAGGTGCATTTTTTCAGCTTTGCGTCCATCACTATTTACAAGCTTATAATTTAAAAAATGTTCGTTGTATACCCCCTTCAAATGCATATTTAAAAAGTTCAGACCCTTAGGTAACTATTTTGGTTTTTTTTTTTATTTATTGCAAAAAAAATTTTCATAAAAATTTTTATTTGGGTAATTTTTTGGTGTTGGGAAATAAACAGTTAATTTTTAATGTATGTGTATGTGTAAAATGGCATGAAAAATGTATGTAGATGTAGTTTTACCATTTTGCCACAAGATGGCCACCTTGAGTTGTTTTTTTTTTCCTTGTGCTGATTGGAAGCACAAGGAGGACAGGGACATTTTTTTTTAGAAAAACTGCAGCCTCTGATTAGGGACCGTCGTTTTTTCTGCTGGCAACTTAGATCAGTGAATGGGAACCATTTTCCCGTTCACTGATCCCAGGGCTACTAAGGGACACCACGGGGGCGCGATCGTGAGGATCACGTCCGGGCAGCTGAAATCGTTAAAGAAAAACTGTAATCAAGGATTGAACTTCAGTAGTTGATGCCTCCTTTTCCATGAGAGATCTTTACCATTTCTCGAGTAGATTATTGGGGGGGGGGGGGGGGGGGGATCCTGTATGGCGGATATTTTGGTGAAACCCCTCCCACAGTGTGATGTCAGGACCACGGTCCTGACAGTTTCCTGTCTGTGAACCTCGTTGTATTGTGGGAAATAACAGCTGTTTGCAACTGCCAAGCAACCAGTATCTTGCACTTCTGTGCATTTGTATGTCTATAAAAAAACAACCTTTCAGCCTATCGCAATGTTAGGGGTTGTGGTTATGGATAATGGCAGCTGGTGCTTTCTTGTCTGCCAGTAGTAAAGATGATGCAGGCTCATTGTGGCTCAGACAATATGAACAGACTACATGGCGGATAGCAATCATTTCTTGATCTCTCTTCTATTTTTGTGACTTCTCAGGTTGCAATGTAATGATTTATTTTTCCCCCTTCGGTAACGTTCCTGTTTAAGGCGCGGTAATGCATTACGCGTGGTCTCACTTGTGTCCCCACCTGCTCTCTCTCAGCTGATTACAGCACCAGTGAGATGCTGGTGAACATGGGGAACCTCCCCTTGGATGAATTCTACCCGGCGGTGTCGGTGGTGACGCTGATGCGGATCCTGCGGGATCAGTCCCTCTCTGCGCACCACACCATGGTGGTCCAGGCCATCACCTTCATCTTCAAGTCGCTGGGACTGAAGTGTGTCCAGTTCCTGCCGCAGGTGATGCCGACGTTCCTGAGTGTCATCCGCCTCTGTGACAACAACGTGAGGGAGGTGAGTCCCGCTCTGCTGCTTCTCATAGGGAAATCACACAAATCACATTACTTGTGCTAATAACGGCTTCATATCCTCTCTCCACAGTCTCACCAGCCTTCTCCTCAAGTAAGTCTAATAAAGCGTATATATTCTGGGGGATATGGAGGATGTGTAATGACAAGAGGGGCTCCATACTGACCACAAACTGCAGCATCCTCTGATGGAGGCGGCAGCAAATGGGGAGCGACCCGCCCACAACAGGGCTGTGAAGGAATAACTCTAGTGATGGTCATGTCTACGAGAACTTATGGAGAGCCATGTGATGTTTGATCAGCTGATAGATTTTCAAAACCATGACTTCTCCTAAACCTGACCATCACTAATCAGAGACTTACATATCTTATCAAACTAACTTGCATATCCATCACCTGTCCAGACTGATCACATGCTTCTCCATGATTTCTCCTAGACATGATCATCACTAATCAGAGACTTACATATTATCCCCTGACCAGTGTGGTCAGATGATAAATATGTAAGTCTCTGATTAGTGATGGTCATGTCTAGGAGAAGTCATGGAGAAGCACGTGATCAGTCTGGTCAGGTGATAGCTATGTAAGTCTCTGATTAATGATGGTCCTATCACCTGACCACACTAATCACATGCTTCTTCATGACTTCTCCTAGACAGGACCATCTCTAATAATATGAACTGAAAGTCAAATCTGGCAATTAATTGCTACAATTTTTCTTTATTGGAATACAAGTCATGTTAGGCCTGGTGCACACCAAAAACCGCTAGCAGATCCGCAAAATGCTAGCAGATTTTGAAACGCTTTTTGTTATTTTTCTGTAGCGTTTCAGCTAGCGTTTTGCGGTTTTGTGTAGCGGTTTTGGTGTAGTAGATTTCCTGTATTGTTACAGTAAAGCTGTTACTGAACAGCTACTGTAACAAAAAACGCCTGGCAAACCGCTCTGAAGTGCCGTTTTTCAGAGCGGTTTGCGTTTTTCCTATACTTAACATTGAGGCAGAAACGCATCTGCAATCCAAAATCTGCTGCAGCCCGGGAGTATGCGTTTCTGCAAAACGCCTCCCGCTCTGGTGTGCACCAGCCCATTGAAATACATTACCCTAGCGGATCCGTACCCGCAGGCGGATCGCAAACCGCAGCGGAAACGCTCTGGTGTGCACTAGGCCTTAGTGAACATAATGGGCTTACCTAAACCATGAAGATGGAGTTTCCCTGTGTAGGTTCTGACATACGATCATTGGTTTAACATGTGTTATGCATCCATACATACAGGGTTATCAGCATATTGTCTCTGCTGGTAAATGATGACATGAGCAGGAGGTCTGATGGCGATGAGGCCAGGCTGAACATAATAGAAGTACGTGGATAGGATTGTATGGTCTGTAAATGAGCTGTACAGGGACGGGTGATAAGCTGTACAATGCTGCAGTAACGAGGAGCCTGGAGCAAAACATAACTGCCATGTACCTCCAGATGTAACAACAAGGTAATCCGTATACAGGGGAAACCGCAATATAATGTCCATGCCAGGTAATGCTGTTTCTTCAGAGACTTCAGCTAATCACAATGGGAAGTCTTCAGCTCTTGAAGGAATGACTTAATCAGACAACACAGGAAAAGACGGACAGGTGGAAGACCACGCTGATAACTGTGGGGATATCCGGAGTGCGTGGTTTAGCATGAGGATGTGGTGGGCGTGTCAGTGAGAGACCAGAATGACCAATCAAAAGTCCTTTTGGCAAAATTCAAAGAATGAAAATACCCCTCAAAAAAAACAGATGATGCCCAAGCTAGAGAAGGTAAAATACAAACCAGACCACCAGCAGCGGAGAAGCAGCCCACCAGCAGCAGAGAAGCAGCCCACCAGCGGCAGAGAAGCAGCCCACCAGCTGCAGGGAAGCAGCCCACCAGCGGCAGGGAAGCAGCCCACCAGCGGCAGGGAAGCAGCCCACCAGCGGCAGGGAAGCAGCCCACCAGCGGCAGGGAAGCAGCCCACCAGCGGCAGAGAAGCAGCCCACCAGCGGCAGAGAAGCAGCCCACCAGCGGCAGAGAAGCAGCCCACCAGCGGCAGAGAAGCAGCCCACCAGCGGCAGAGAAGCAGCCCACCAGCCGCAGAGAAGCAGCCCACCAGCCGCAGAGAAGCAGCCCACCAGCCGCAGAGAAGCAGCCCACCAGCCGCAGAGAAGCAGCCCACCAGCAGCAGAGAAGCAGCCCACCAGCAGCAGAGAAGCAGCCCACCCCCACAGACCATCAGACTTCTGTTACATTGATTACCAAATACAACCACCAACATATCGAAATCAGCCCCATCCGCCCCACACAAGGAAGGATCTCTATCTGAAGCCCCTCTTGCCTCAGAAACCAGCACTTAGGTGTCCACACATCAGGAGATTATGGGCAGATTCGACAAAAAGACACATTTATCTGTAATCTGATTATATAAATGTGTCTGTTCGTCAAAGCTGCCTATATTCTGCAGCCCAATTCCTGTCCAATTCCAGCATGAAATCTTCTGCATCGCCGTCGCCCCCGAATGTATAAATGTCCCCCCCAGTGTGTGCATTATACATTACCTGTCCTGTGGCAGCCTTCAACGCGGTGCCCGTAACCTCCGGGAGGCCTCCGTACACACCACTGACGCATAGAAGCGGACGTCAGACGCTATGCGCCAACGTTAGACACTATGCCCAAGTGGCGTGTACGGAGGCCGCCCGGAGGTTACCGACACTGCGCAGCGGCTGACACGGGACAGGTAATGTATAATGCACACACGGGGGGGGGCACATTTATACATTACGGCGGGGTGGGGTTCGTCGTCTCGTCGCTTATTCCGAAATCGGACGCCGTACCTT